>NW_008338118.1:1522117-1536997 GCF_000622305.1 Nannospalax galili | reverse complement strand
AAGAACTACTGTTTTGATTTAGTAGGCTGTGCACCCAGTGATGCAATGCTCGAGCCCTGCCATATCAAATGTTGATTCTAGCAGTTTATAACTACTGAATAAGACATTCTACTGTTTTCTGCCTCCATTTCTTCAGATATAAAATAGGTATTATAACTACATGTTAGGGCCACTAAGTTAGAAGTCTGATGGCCCAAACATATTCCACTGAGCTTAATTAGGAAAGACTACCATCTCAAATGCAAAAATCATGTGTTTAATTCCATCCCACATTTGAAAAGCTGATTTTTACATAAATCTATGGAGGATCACAAGTTAGTGACAGATTAATTCAAACAAAAGTCATTCCATATGTTGTGAAAGAAACCTTGGCACCACAGTATTTATCAATTATATCATTTTAATGTGTCTGAGATAAGTATTGCACACCTCTTTGAAAAGGACAAAGGTGAAAATGAAGTCATTGTATCTGTAGCTAGTGTATGGATCAATATTAAATTGAAAGGATACAAATAAAAATGATTCGGTTTCTCATCATATTGTCAGTCATTTATGGTTTAAATCCTCATCCACTATCCTTAAAGAATTTGCAGTTAAATTTTATAATTGTCTGACCCACATTAAGTTCTAAATTCTAGTCCTCAATTCTAATTTAACACAGCAAGTTCATACTCCAGTGAGGAAAACAAACATAGAAGACACTTTAGAACACTGGGGCCCTAATTTGGTTTGGGGTTAAGCACACACACAGACATACACACAGACACACAGACACAGACACACACACACAGACACACACACACACACACACACACACACACCTTATAACAGTGCACTTGGCAGCCTATTTCCTCCATTTCATGTATTTTGCACATACGTATCTATCTCCAAATAATAATCTAATAACCTCAGAACCTCTTGACACCCCACTCATACATAAAAGCTACCAGTATTCCATTTCTGAACCATAGTATGAGTTACCCTGGCCCTGGTAACAATCAAATTTAGACAGCTTCTATTTAAATATATGCCAAATGTGACTGGGTATGAAGAATAGAAGAGCTGATCGAGTCTGAACTAGTTCTGAGTATGGATGTAATAAGCAAAACTGTGTCCCTTAATGATCTTCTAAGTAAAAATCCCCTATTTTCCATTATATGCCTATGCATAATTGGGTATGCATATGATTAAAATCAAATGTATTATGGGAAGAGACATGCACAGTACAGAAATGATTATATAACCTAACAATCAAATTATAGAACCACCCACACTATAACCAGTTACCACCCCCTCCTTTCCTTAGACCCCATGAAAGCAGACTTTTGAGTGTTATCACAAAGGTGGTCCACTGTTAAATTTGACAGTGTATCCCTCTACAACCTGCACTATTACTGTGCTCCAAATAAATTTACCTTGTTTCTTTCACAATGTTTGACAATGACACCTTATTTTTAATTCTTTGGATAATACACCAAGAACCTTGAAACATCCGGCCCAGATCCTGACCACCAGTAACAGAAGTATTATCCAGATCATCACCTGTGCTTGTGATGTGGGTTAGCAAGAACCTTCGATGGGAAGGTGATCAATAGATCAAATCCCCTGTCGATCCATCTACTGAGTCCATATCTTCCAATAGTTTGAAGATCAGGACATGTATTTAGAACTCAGAAGGCAAAGGAGGTCAACAAAAAAATGGTGACATTATAGTACTTTCCTGCCTTATATGACTTTTGGCATAACTTCAGCTGACTATGTATTTCAGTGGCAGAAACGCCAGCAGCTTTCTCTTGGCCACACGTATTGGAGGAGGGAGTCAGGTGGCACAACTTTTTAATTCATGCCATATTGACCTAACCTTCATACTCAGAACAATGCATATTCTAGTGTTTCTATACAGCTTTCCTACTATTTTCACTGTGTCTTTCTAATCCTGTGCTCCCCTACTCAGTCTACCCAGAGGGTCAAAGTTTAAATCTGCTGAATTTAAAGAAGTTCATTTTGGAAATGTGTTGTCAATATGGCCAATCAATCCTTTTAGAGCTATTTCTCATTTGTTTCATTCAAAGACTGGGAGAAGAAAACAACTTCTCTAAGGTGGAGCACTAAGGATTTCTTGGAAGAACTAATCTGGGTGGTGGAGTAAGAGGAGAAATAAGGGGGTCATAAAGCTGCTAAGAGTAGTAAGACTGGCAGAGTATTGGGCTCCACTGCTCTCAGTTCCAATTTGAATGAACTTGTGGCAGCCAGAATAATGAGACCTATGACTATTCCTGTTCTTTTAATAAGATGATGCTGTACAGCATTCTCTTCCACGTGAAATAGGTAACTACCATCATCACAACTTTAGCTGTGCCTGCATGATAAACATCGTCACAATTGGGCTTGCTGACAGTTGTGCTGCTTTCATTAAAGGAGGGGCAAGCAGGGTCAGTGGACCCTCACCAGAGTACCCAGCCACTCTTCCCAGCCAACTGTATATAATTTGGCCCTAATCACACATGGTCTCCTGGATTTAGGGATGACAAAAGCATATAATCTGGGGAAAGCTAGGAAGAGAATGCTTGATCCATGTTGGGTAAAGGCTTTCCAGTGTGCATACCCTCAAGTCACTCATACACCTCAGCAAACCCTCCGTCATCTCTGTAAATAAGCTCAGTAAATCATTGGTTCCCAAGGAAAACTTAGTCAAACATTGGTTTGACACTAGAACCTAAGAAGGGAATAAACATTGCTTAGTATCCTCAGGAAAAGAATTCTCACAACAGATGGAAAATTTATTTGTTAATGTTATTATGTCTCATAATTATTTAAAAAAGAAAATGAGAATGTAAAAGATGTCAAAAGTATATGGAATGGAGATATTTTCCAAATTGAAAAAATGAGAAAGCCTAAGCCAAGGATGAAGGTCTGTGCAGGTTTGTTATGATATATAAAGGATGAGACAAAATTATATACGCATAATCTTAAATTTTCTAAAGTCATAGTTTAGTCAACTATTTTAAGGAACAAAATATATGCCTAGTCAAGTTTTATCTGAGAATGTTCAGTTTTTGCCCAAACTTTATCTACATAGCATATGGTAATTAAAAGTACCAGACTGGTGGAACTAACATTCTTGGATGTTTAACATTTATACTTTGAGGCCTATACTAATCTGGTCAGAGGGACTTAAAGGACAGTTTTTGCTCCTTGCCCTACAAGGTCAACTAAGTTCAAAGGAACTATGGAGCATCTCTCAAAATGTTCCCTTTAACTGTGGTGAGTCACCTGTCCTCTTGCTCAGGGAGGCCATGGAGACCCCACGAGATGGACTTGAACCAGTGTCCAGTCTATCAAAGAGGAGGGTCAACACAGAGGAAACACTTCCTCCATGCTTCCAAGTGAAGCTAGCCATGATTGAGCAAGACCTTTGACCTATCTTCACATACATATAACTGGTAAAAGAAAGGAACTAGGGGCTCCTCCCAAGCCCATGTAACCCTTGAGGAACAGATCCTCAAAAGACCTTAAGAGTAAAAATAAATTGGTTTATTTGGACCAACTGTATGGTGTTAAACACCGCCAAAGGAAAGTATAACCAATGATTAAAGTGATTAGTATATTTCTTTAAGAGTTCAAGGGCTTACAGTTCTCAGACATTAGGTTCAAGTCCATACAAAAAGTTATTTAGACAAATATTTCTCATTGATGATTTCATTTCTACGCAGAAAGTGCTGCTCCGATGTAAGACTTCAAATCTTGGTCTGCAATGCTGTAGTGCCCACCTGTAGCTAAAGGAGACAACCCACTATTGTTCTAAAATGATGGCTAAATTTGTTTTCTCCCCCTATCTAGAAGCCTTTGCAAGGGAACTGATAGTGTTTCTAACCACTCCAATAGCTATCAAAGTGCCTGAAAACAAATCCTGTATCCATCACTCTCAAGTCCAGCCTTGGCAGACAAAAGAAAAATGAGGAGGAACCCAATAGAGGGATGCTTTTGGAAGCTCTCATCAAGAAATTCCAATGGACTCTGAACATATGAAATATGCCATGTTCTGACCCTTTTCTGGTTCCCTATCTAGAATTTGTAATGCTGACTACTCTTGCCTTTACTTCTCTTTCTCATCTCCTAGGCACTAGTCAAGGACTTTCTTTTCTCTCCACAGTTAAGAGTTATGCAATTTATGAGTCTTTTAGGTAGATTTACTGAAGGGGTACCCCAATTGCTTTACCCTGTGTTCCTGTTCAGCATGAAGGAAGCCATAGCAGTCTGCGTCCTGATTCCCCATCGGCAACTTGAGTAACCTCTTCAGAGGATGGTGTGGTAAGAACAGTAGGTAGGAATTAGTTAGGCAGTTAGGGTAAAAAGACCCCAAAGAAAAGTAGCCAATTTCTTGGTTAAAACTCAAAATATCCTTGGGCCTCTTAACAGCATACTGTTCCAAAGGCCAAAAATTTGAAAAAGTATTGGAAACTCCTATCTAATCCCTAAAAGATTTTAGGGTTACCTCTTCAGAGGGGGGAATGTTAAAGTAGCAAAAAGGCCCATTAAAAAAAAATGCTGGATGTGGTGGCATGCTTTTAATCCCAGCATTCAGGAGGCAGACGCAGGCAGATCTTTACCAGTTCAAGGCCAGCCTAGTCTACCTAGAGAGTTCCGGGCCTGCTAGTACTACAGGGAAACCCTGTCTCAAATAAAAGAAAAGAAAGAGTACAGGAAAAAGTGATGGGGAGATATGGGAGGAGTTGGAGGGGAGGGAGTGGGCATGGATTTGATCAAAACATATGCTTATGTGCCTATATGAAATTCTCAATAAAATTTTTTAAGTTAAAAAGTGAGATTAAGAAATAAGATGGATTTAAGAGCACTAATCAACTTTATTTTAAGATAGGAACATCACTTGTACGTGCTATTCAAGTGATGACTAAGGTTTTAAACATGGATAAAAGATACATAAACATAGAGGCAGAGTCTTATTTGACCAGCCATTTCTGACTCTAAGAAAGGAGGCACAAGCCAAGGAAATCAGGAAGGCTGTAAACCTACAAAATGAAGGAAACAAAGAAAACAATTGTCTCTCAGGGTCTCTAGAAAAAATATGACCCTGCAAATATGGTGATTTAGCTGATGAGAATCACTTGACTTCTCATTCACAGAAATATAAAACATCAGTATTTTGTTGCTTTAAACTTTCATGTGTTTGGGTGTTTGCTTTAGCAGCAGTAAGAAGTTATTGCTATGCTATTACTATCTATTTATTTACAAAAGGAAAAATATATTTCCCCTTCCTATTTTGTGACACATTCTACATTACTAAGATAAGTGTCATTTTTATTTGGAAAATGCGTTCTGATGGTATAATAAAGTATGCTTGGCTATGCATTCAGATTCAACATGCCCTTTCTGGAAACCATGGTCACATTTGTGGGGGCTTTTTCCTTTATAAGACATGAAAAAATTTTCTTCCTATTTTGCACTGAAATGATAGAAATGAACATGAAGTTTTGCCTGCAGACCATGAAATCAATGAATTCACTAGCCAACAAGTAGTCATTAGCTAATTTTGAGAAGCAATGAGATATTCGGAGAGTTGGTTTATGAAAAAAATCTGTAACTATACAGAAAATGGATGTGAAAGATGAATGGCCATTAAACAAATGTTTAATGCTACGTTCCAAAAAGGTGATGATAACTAATTGAAACTAAGATAAGGCAAAAAATCAATGAGGGGGAAAGATTAATAACAAGTTGTAATGTTAGAATTTGGTATTTATTTCATATAAAAAGATATAAATGAAAGAGAGAAAGATAAACCGTTATTTTTGTGTTTGAATTCTTAGAGGACTGAAGATATCAATATACTGTAGAAACTAACATGGAGAAAGGAAATGATTATGATAAAGCAACAAATATCTTTTACATGAAAGAAATTTTATAGCTACAAAGCACCAAAAAAGTTATCCTGAGAAACATAAGCTTTAGGGACTACATGCATTACCAGAATACACCCACACATGAGTAGTTCATTCCCTTGAAACCTAAGCCTAATTATTTTGAAAGTTGTTCTAAGCAAAATTCACATCAACTGTTTATCAGTTTTATGTGCTTACTCTGTTGAACCACAAAATGACCAGAAATTAGGACAGGTGCCTATTGTTGACTATACTTCACAGAGTGTTTGTAGATCTGGGGATATGACATAGTGTAAAGTATTTGTCATTCAAGCTTAAGGACCAGAGTTCCAAACCCAAGAACCCACATAAATGCAGCTCACCCATAACCTCACAGGAAGAGACAGGGAATATCCAGAGCAAGTTGGCAAGCTAGACCAAGCAAAAGAGCCAGCTCTGGGATCAAGAAGTAACTCGGGGGGCTGGAGAGATGACTCAGAAGTTAAGAGCACTAGCAGTTCTTGCAGAAGACCTGGGTTCAAATCCCAGTACCCACATGGTGTCTAACAACCACCCATAACTCCAATTTCAGGGGATACAATGCCCTCTTCTGTCTTCTGTGGGCAGTGCACTATAGGGATGTACTTACACACATGCAGGTATAACACTCATACACATAAAATAAAAATAATTTTTTAAAAAAAAGAAGAATCTGCCTCATTATATAAGGTGGTGGAGAACAATTAAGAAAGACACCTGGCATCAACCTCAGGCTTCCACAAGCACATACACACACACACATGTACACACACATGAACAGGAACTGCCTGTATACAAGTGAACATGTAACTACACACACACACACACACACACACACACACACACACACATATATATATATATATGCAAAAAAGAATTTGAATATGCTCAGCTTCCTTTAAATTTCTGTCATTTTCCTAGGGGATGGAATGGTGAAATTTTATTAAAAAAAAACAACAAAATTTTGGCACAAAAGGCAATAAAAAGAAGCATTCAATAAATTTCATTGACTTGCATGGCAGGAACTCCCCAGTTCTGTTCTTATCATTTGCTTCTCACTGGGATCAAATCTTGAAGCCACTATTGGGGCCTTTGCTGCAAGAACAGTGGCCCACATCTCAGAGTGATGTCCCCTGCTGTATAAACAGGATGAGAACAAGGACAGTGGCCTCTGGTTTTCTAAATGTTCTTCTCTAGGGGTGTAATCTCTAACTCCACATGTCGGGGCTGGATGATCAGGGCCACAGTTGGGCTAAACCTTGTGCCTTATCTGTGGGAAATTTCCTCTTTAGCACATAAAAGAGAGGCATGAAGTTACAAAATACTTTCTTCCCAGAACTTGGAGGTAAGAACGTATTGCTGAAGACAGGTCACACTTACCACACAGTACTTGGAGAAATCAAGACCTTGAAGTCTCCTCCCTGAAGACCAGCTTTCATAGTATAAGAGGATACTATACAAGCTGCCAATGGAGACAACTATTCAATGGTCCTACCCAGCTGTGACACCTAATAAACAACAAAGACTGGCCCAGCAAACTATCACTATTAGTGCAGTAGTGGCACTTTTATCTTGGGTGTAATCAACAGCTGTCTAATTGGAATTAAGACCCACTGAAAGTAAAGGAACTCATGTGTAAGAATAGCCAAATACAGGTGACTGGAAAGGTAATAGATCCTAGAGAGCAACCTGTTTTTGCCACGTCCCTATACAAACATTATTTCTTACTTTATTCTAAATATGCATCATCATATTTACAGACAAATGTACTTTTACCTCTCATCAAAGAAGCTTCTTTTTAGAACAGATGGAGACTATACGGAGTTCCAGAACTGACCAAATGCAGAGAATAAGAGTCTGTAAGTTGCTTAACCCTAAGTGATACATCCTCACTGCAACCTGTACACATAGGATGAATGTGCCTATCTCTCACTAGAGAAATTTCCTTATGCAGTAGGTTGCCATCAACACAGACACCCACAATAGACTAACATGAAGAGAACAAGAGGCCAAAGAGTGCTCATCCCTATTAGGACACCCATTTCAAACTTCTGTCTCTCAAGCTTCAGGGATCATTGCAGAAGAAGAGGCAGAAAGATTGTAAGAGTCACAGGTGGTGGATGACCACGGGGAAACAGAGTCTTTCAGACTGATCAGTTACTCAGATGTACTCTCAGCAATGGTGACATCATGCACAAGTCCTATGCAAGCTCATACCAGACAAAAATTTCAACATAGATATGGAAAAGTGGATAAGAAATCCCAACCCAACTTGAGCAACTTTTGGCAATTGTTGCTGCTGGGAAGGTGAAAGACAGTATCTTAAAGGGGTGAGACTCTTGTTGGGCTCAGTGGATTGACCCATTCTGAAGGACATCTAGAGACACAAATCTGACTCTCTATATTGAGGGAAGTTGGGAGAGGTGTGGGTAGGGGAGAGAATCTAAATAACATCAAATATATTCTATGATAGTTTCAAAAAATCAATTAAATTCAAATTGGGCTGGGGAGATTACCTAATGAGTGAGGGAGCTTGCTGTGCAAGCATGAGGACCTGAGTTTCAATATCCAGCACCAAGTCGTGCATGGCCTCTCTTGCCTAGAATACCAGCAATGTGGGTAACAGAGACAAGTGGATTGCTGGAACTTGCTAGCTCTGTCTAACCTAAAACCAGCAGGCTCCAGGTTCAGTGAAAGACTCTGTGTCAAGAAAAAAGTCTGGGAGTGATAGAGCAGGACACCTCCTCTTGTTTGCTCATGTGTGCAAAGGTACATGTATCCCTACACACACATGCGTATACACCACACGGACCCCAAACACCACCATGCCTACAAAGTACATTTTAATGGAAGGACACTCGCGTTTGTGCTCAAGGTCTTGTCCTCCCTGAAAATAAGCTATTCATAGCACATGGAGACAGGCATTGAGCCAGAAAATACACTTGAATTTAATCCTTTTGGTTTTTTGTGCTTGGAAAATAAAGTTCATTTGGAAATATGCAAAGCTATCTATCCTGAATTATTTTAAAACTATCTTTAAAAGTTGTATTTACCAATTCTCTCAATATTTCCATTATGAAGTCTAAATATGCATAGTAAAATTATATTTCTTTGACGAGTATGGTTTATTTGACTAGAATGGTTAACATTTAAGTAATTAGACCTTCAGTAGAGCAGATTAGATAATATGGTTCTCATCAGTCAGTTTTATGCTTTAAAAAGATGAAAGTCCTTTGGAAAGAATGAAATTCTGCCTCCAGACTGTCTTCTAATTGGAGTCTACAATATTAATTCTTCCTAACCTTCCAACTGACAATTACCAGACCAACTTTCATATTTCAAACATTTTAGACCCTACAATTATGTGAAATAATTCCTTAAAATGTCCTTTTTCCTTCTGTGTGTCTCTCCCAATCCATATATAGTATATAAACACACATATATGAACACAAATCTGCATATATACTGTGGATTCTGTGTTTTTTAAGAACTTTAATACAGATGTTTATTCAAAGATACCCTCATTCAGATTCTAAAATAGTTAAATTGCCTTACTGCTCTATCCAAATACTTCTGTTTCCATTTTGATACCATTCACATGCAACATTTGTCCCTTTAAGACTATGATTTCAATAAAGAAAAAAAAAAACAAAGTACCTTTGTTGTTGTTGTTTTGGTCGTTTTGAGCCAGTGTTGTCCTGTAGTGGGGCTGGATTGAAACTCACTATGTAGACCAGGCTGGCCTTGAACTCACTGAGATCCTCCTGCCTCTGCCTGCCAAGTACTAGGATTAAAGGCATGTGCCACCACTTCTGGCACAAAGTACCTTTTGTATTATAATTATTAATTTAGTAAGACACAATGCTTAGAAAATTTTAGGGGCTCAATCTCCTAGTTACCTTCAACTGTGAACTTGATACTGCCCAAAGTTATCTGACAGAGTCTCAATTGGGGGATTGCCTCCATCAGATTGGCCTGTGACTATGTCTGTAAAACATTTTCTTGATTGCTAATTGATAGAGGAGGACTCAGCCCACTGTTGGTTGAACCATCCCTAGGCAGTGGGTTGTTGACAATGTAAAATATCTAACAGAACAAAAAATCTAGGAAGTAGCCAATAAGCAGGTTTCTTCCATGGTTTCTGCTTCAGTTCCTGCTTCAGTTGCTACTCTGACTTCCTTCACAAACAGACTGTTGCCTGGATGTGTAAGCCAAGTAATACCTTTCATTCCCCTCCCCAAGTTGCTTTGGTTATGGTGTTTATTACAGCAGTAGAAAGCAAAGATAACCAATTCTTAGTTTTTGAACTTGAAAGTGAAGTTTCATTCTAGGACTAGAATGCTTGCCACAAAATATTCTTCCTACTTTCAATGGTTGTCTAACCTTGAAAAAGTTAGCTTATTTCTCTCAACCTTGATGTCTTCATTTGTTGAAAATCATATAAATAATATTACCTTAACCTCATGAACTAATATGGGAAGTAAAATCAGATGACAAGAGTGAATCGTGGATGGAGCACAGTGCTTAACAGTTAATAAGCTATTAACAAATAGAAAGTGAATTGAATTATTGCTATTCACATTATGTTTTCCCTCTTTTACATTTGTCTTAGTTGTGACTTCATAACGCTGAGTAGTTATCATGATTATCAAATGACTTTAATCAAATACTCGATAACCATCACTTAGATCACGGTATCTATGTTACTGAGTACAACCAATTTATAATAGCAAAGAAAGGAAATCAGGTTAGATGTCTACCAACAAATGAATGGACAAAGAGAGTGCACTACATATTCAAAGGGAATTTTATGCAGACATACATAAAAAATTACATAAAAAAATGAAAGTTTAAAATTTCAGGAAATGGGTGATCTTAGAATTATGCTGCTATGTTAAGTGATCTAGACTCAAAAAGATAAATACTACATGTTCTGTCTTGTACGCAGATCCTTGAATTTCATTTTTATATATGTGTTTATATGTGCGTGATGGTTTTATATAGGCTATGAAACTAGAATAAGGATGATAAGAGAGGGAAAGATGTTTTACAAAAGCAGGAAGAAAAAATAGAAAGAGGATAATGGAATGCACATGACATGTAAGGGGGAAGGAAGCACTAGAAGAAGAGGGAGGAAGGAAATGTGAAAACTGAGGGCCAGGGCTATGGGTATAAATTGTGGCGGGAGTATGATCACAAAAAGCAAAGAGTGTATAAAAATGCCCGAATAATGCCTGTTACATTGTATGCTAATTAAACCAAACAGTTTAAAATGTGTATTTATTTGTGGGATGCTGTGGAAAACACAGAAATAGCCCCATTCCTGGTTTTGGAGGATGCACTGTAGGTTTGCAGAGCTTGGTGAGGTTAGATGGCATATCAGTAACACAGTTAAAATGGCAATTCAGAAAAGTAGACAGTGTGTGTTATTTTTGGAAATCTTTAATTTGTTGGAATGATCCTGGAACATCTCACTTTTTGCAAGAATAAAAGTCAGTGCCTCTCAGTCTTTTCATTCACTATTAGTAGTAACTTTTGACCTCTACATGCACACCATGGCAGGTGTGTGCACACTAATACACTTTCACTCACCCATACGCACACTATTGTATGAGCTTGTCCTCTGCCTGGCTAAGTAGATTGACAAGCTGTAGCCACGCCTCCTTCTCAAGCTCAGTTGCACCTGCTTGTCTAGGATTATAAACTTGGCTATTGATCTGTAAGGAAAGGTGGGTCAGAGGGGATTCAATCACCCCTCCCATCCAATCAGTCATCCTTAGGAGCAGGGAGGGACTAAGGATAGGGACAGGGGAAGCCAGGGAGAGGGGTGGCCTTTGCCATATTGAGCCACCACCAGGGGTCAGAGGGTCCTGGCCAGAATGTAGGAAAGAATCCCATACATGCCCACACCTTTGTAAGTAACCCCCATCACCACCCTATGCTCTGTTAGTAATCCCAATGAATCCTTTTGTTCTCTAAACTGCAGTTTGGAGGAATATCATCTCTGTTTGTCATAGGATGGTGGGAAGAGGGAGTCTGAAGCTGAGCTTACCTCCCAGAAGTGAAATTTAGTTACAAACATATAGACACATATACACACACATACACATGTATGCATTCACATACAAACACAACTGCACAAACATACACAAATGCATACATGCACATACATACACACAGGCACACATACATATACATTCATTCACTTGTAAACACACTTGTAAATATATGCACACACATACATGTGCACACATACCTATGTACACAGATGTACAAATAAGCAAGCACATACACATACACAGATGTACTCATACATAAGCACACATACACATGTACATACACGAATATGAACACACGTACACACATATACACATACACAAGTACACACATACAAACATGAACACATACACAAACACAAACATGCACACATGCACATACATGCATCTTTACACATATACACAAGTGTGTACACACATGTACACATACAGGATTTAGAACATGTTTTAAAATTTTTCAATTTTTCAGGATTGCTTCATGCTGTGAGAAGTGATAAAACAATGAAATCATTTAAAATTATAATATAAAAGCCATGGTCTGAGACCCAATAGTATGAAGTGGGTTTGAGGCTGGAGCACTGTATCTTTGGTGTTCCCTCATTTCTCTTTATTACAAACTCAGGAATTAGGTGGGTGACTGCCAGTAGCCTAAGTCTAAGGCAATTTTCAGTAAGTCTTTGATGGCAAAAGACTGTAAATGGAGCATGTCCATAGATGGTGAGTGCAATGCATTTAGCTAGCTACTGCTGAGGTCATTATTCCTAAATCCAGAGAGCTGACACAGGATCTAGGGAGTTCCCAGCATGATGAACTCGCTTCATTTTTAATTTTTCTAGGAAGAACCCCCAATATGCAAGCAATTAGTCCTCCAATATGTATCACAACCTGAAAACAGAGTTTATGGACAATTCTGACATTTCCTATAATTGACAAGACTGATTTCTTTCAGGAGAAAAAAAAGGCATTTTAGAAAAAGAGTAGTGATCCTTTAAATTTTGAAAGGAAAGTTAGTGATAAGTCATTATAAAATACCAATATACCAATGTATATGCCATATACCAATGTATTTTATTTTGAGAAGATATTCTGAATTTTTTACCCTAAAGTTGAGATGTGACAATTTTAAAAAATATTTTTATATTTTATTATTTTGGTTTTGCGTGTATGCATGTATTGCCCACGGAGTACAGAAGAGACTGTTGGATTCCTTCGAACTGGAGTTATGGACAGTTGTTAGCTTCCATGTGGGTCCTGGGATTCGAACCCAAGTCTTCTGCAAGAGCAATCAGTGTTCTTAACTGCTGAGCCATCTATCCAGCCCTGAGATGTGACCATTTCTTAAAAAATTAGAATGCAGCATGTTCTTTGTTATGGTTTTACTGAATTTTTGTTATTTTCATACAATATAATTTGATGATATTTGGAACCCCTGCCCTATCTGACCTCCTTTTATTGCCCCCTGCCCAATTTAATGTACTACATTTTATATATAATATACATTAAGGTCCATAGGGTCTAATTTATGTCCCCAAACCTCCTTCAGTATGGAGCCATCCCCTAGATGTTGGTTAACCTACAAAGAGTCCCGTTCTTTAAAGAGACTGTTTCTCCTGCTCCCAGTAACAACTGGTTGCCAAAAACTCCTTAGGTTGGGTTGAGGTGCAAAACCTCTTGTGATGCTGGATTTTGTCTTCTTTTAGCTTTCATGGGACTTGTGCATGCTGTCACCATAGCTGTGAGCTCGTATGAGTAACTGACTAGCTATCTGGAAAACTATTTCTTTGTGGACTTCCACAACCTCTGGCTCTTAAAAATCTTTCTGCTCCCTCTTCCATAATGGTCTCTGAGCCTTGGGAGTCAAAAGTTTAAAATAGGTGTCTTACTCAAGTTTAAGCTGCAGCTTCTTCTCTTCATATTGACCTATTTTGGGTTTCTGTGTTAATCACCATCTGCTGCATAAGGAAACTTCTCTGGTGTGAGTTGGGAGATGCATCAATCTATGGGTATAACAATAAGTTATCAGAAGTCAGTTTAATACCATATTTAGTAGAAAACTATTATTAGGCTTTCCTCTATGTCCTGTGATCTGTTTAGCCTCAGGTTCCTAAGCCTGATATCAGTGTCATGTATGGGCTCCGTTCTATGAAGCAGACCTTAAATCCAATTAGAGAATGATTGGTTACTCTCATAATATTCATGCCACTATTACACCAGTGGGCATATCTTGGAGGCCAGTTGTAGTTCACAGGATTCACAGCCAGGTAAGATTAATGTTTAATTTTCTCTTCAGGTAGCATGTATACCTAGCACCTTCCAACACTATGAAAGCTAGTCAGTAGTTATGAGGCTCTTAAGTCAGCACCAGCTTGATTTCTCCTTGTTTGTTCTACATCTCACATATGTAGTATCTTCAGAAACAGGGACTTACCATCAAGTTCTGGTGGTAACGAAAAGCAGAGTTAATGGCCAGCATTGCTGATCATGGGACCCCTAGTCAGCAGCTTCTAGAGAGGGAGCCCATTCCTGGCACTCAATTTGTCCTATGATGTCTGGAAGGGACAATGTCCTTCATTATAGGATAACTCCTTTTAATCTCTTTTTTGATGTATATGCATATACTTTAAGAAACTTCTATAATGGTAGGTTTCCATGTGGCTTTTTCTAAAGGCCTTATACTCTGATATCTCTGCTGTGTTGTCAGCACCCCCAACCATTCCCCACTACTTGCCTTTCTGGTGAATCTAATCATCCTATCTAGGGGGTCTTTGTTTTAGGAGGGTCAGCTGTTCCTCATGAAGCAGCAATCAGTGGCCAATATTCCTTTAGATAAGATTGGGGTCTGCTGTTCATTTTCCCAGTTCTATGCTGGGTTACTATCTGGGAGTCCCTTTGGCCACCCTGGCCAA
>NW_008338118.1:1516765-1522000 GCF_000622305.1 Nannospalax galili | reverse complement strand
GCACCAAGGATCCAAGTGCAACCGATTATGACTAGTAATAATCAGATGAATACAGATTAGAGATGCATGTGCTAGTATCTCAGTGTTAGTAGCAAAAACAATGAGTCTTTCTGCAAGGAACAATATATTCTAAAATGAAATGGAGATCTTTTTTTAAAGGTTAAAAACTCATTCAATTTTATGTCTTACAGGGCTTATACTGAGTTCAATATTGTATAACTGTATTAACTCAACTGCGAACCTAGAAACTTTCATCCACTTGTAAAAGCGATGTACTCTTGCTCTGGAGTGTGTTGCTGAATATGTTAAAGCTGTAGTGAAATGCTTCTTCTAATCATGTAGTTATTAAAAATTTTTAAAAATGATTAAAAAATATAAGAAAATATAAATTGTTTTCATTACATAAAATTATAAAGTGTCTTTAACAGAAAACCAGTGGCTAATACAAATATAAAAGTTAAACATCACTAATAAACAGCTCCAAATTAAAAAAATAATTTAAAAAAATGTATCTTTCCTAAGATTTGGAGATCAGATTACTTTTTAACATGTGTTGTTCCTTTTATATCAAGGCTACCTTGGCCAGTTAAGGCACAGGTGGTAAACACATATTTTCATTACATGACCAGTAACTACTTGTTAAGGAACAAGACTTGACTCCATAGTGGAGAACAACATGGAAAGTATTTGATGTTTTCCTGTCCCATAGAAAGTAACATGTGAATGTTGCTTTTATACTAAAAGAAAATTGAAAAATAGCATTTAGACAGCCCTATCTTACTCTCCTTATACACACTTCCATTAAGTGGTTTGTTTCATGAACTCCATCTTGCATACATGTACACAGGAAGCATAAAAGCATGAGGAAACCATTTGGTATACTGGAGGAATGATAAAGCTTGTGTCCCAAGTATGGGAGGTAGTCACTTCTGGCTCTAGTTAATTACTGTCAGGAATCTAGAATCATCCTTCTCCCCCGTCCCAATTCTCCTTTTCCCTCTTCCTTCCCTTCTCTATTTCCTTCTTTCTTTTTCTTAAAATTCAGCTAATTTTGGGGGGATGTGAAACTCTCTAATTCTGAAACTAACAGAATATTTATAATAAATAAAGCAAATACAAAGGCAGATTGCCACATGCTAACATTCCAGTTTATCCTCATTTGGTAAATGAATCTTCATAAAATTAAGCACAAATATTTAAGTGTTGAAGCTTCTAATAGAATCTTTATTTCCTCACACATAAGCCACGACCGTGCTTTCTAAATTTCTATCTATTCCAATATTTTAGTTGCCATGGGAACTAAGTTATCACATTTCTAATTAATTAAAAATAACTTAAAACTATTCTGGTATATTATTTTCTTTTGTTTTCAGGAACAATCTGTGTTTTTCATGAAATATATTGTCTTAGGGGAATGCAAGTAAAAATAGAACATACTCGCAATCCAGAAAAACTTAGCAAACAAGTAGAAAAGAAATAAAACATCTTTATTGTTGAGTAATCATTAAGCCAGAATGTGATGGGCATCATAATCAATCTACTGTGGCAATGACTTTTAAAAATGGGCATGATCTGGAGTAATGACTTTTAATTAACCCAAGCAAAACCATGTGCTTTGGTGCTTGTGACTTAGGCACCTGAGTTTCTTTTCTAGATAACCTCACTTTGGTACTCCACCCCAAAAGATAGTGAATGAATGTGGGTATGCTTGAAAATTAGCATATCAAAGCACTGGCAAGTCGTGCACCCATCTCTATTGCACACAGTAGAGATTGGGAAAGATGAGTGACCTTGGGTGAATAAAATATTCTAGACCTAGGGGTGAAAGGCCTGAT
This sequence comes from Nannospalax galili, assembly GCF_000622305.1. Lineage (NCBI taxonomy): Eukaryota > Metazoa > Chordata > Mammalia > Rodentia > Spalacidae > Nannospalax > Nannospalax galili. The sequence continues at coordinate 1,520,165 of NW_008338118.1, read as the reverse complement.
GGTCTGTTAAGATTAGGGTGCAGCCAAGCTTGTCTTTCCCAAGTTAAAGCTGGAGAAACAATTTCTAATAAAATTATGGGTGTTACCAGGCTCAAGGACAGAGTTCCAGAAATAGTTCCACAAGACTGATCCATCAACACAGTTCTAGGACACAGAAGAATCCAAGAGACCTCTAGGGGAATGAGTGCCCTCTAAGTTCAGGGCCACATTTAAAAAAATAAATTTAAGACTTAGGCTTTATTTGTTCAGGTAATTATAATGTTAGCATAGTAATGACACAATCTGCTAAGGGATTATGAAGACAGAAGGAAATCTTGCCCTTTAATGCAGCTTAGCAGGTATAACCCATTACCACATGTTCTCAGGATAAAAAGCAATGGTTCTCAAAAAGAGTATCTAATAGCACAAATTATTATATAATTCATCCTAACCTTATAATTGCAGCACCCACCTGTGTTAATTAATTGGCTTTATTCAAAGTAAAAATAAACATATCATTATGACAAGAGATAGTATGTGGAAATGCTCTAGCTTCCCTAACAAAACAAACTAAATGCCTTAAACAAGAAAAATTTAATTTACCCAGCACTGAGGTCCAGAAGTCCCACCTTGGCTGGCAGTTGACCACCTTCTTATGGTTTCTTCACAATACAGAGAGACAGCCAGAGAAAGATCTCTCATCTTTCCCCCCCCCCTCTTATTTTTTCTTGGAAGTTCATGGTTAAATGGACTTAGATTCCCATTTTTGTGAATGATTTAACTCTAATTGCCTTCTAAGAATCTTATCTCCAGGGGCTGGAGAGATGGCTCAGCAGTTAAGAGTACTTGTGGCTCTTGCAGGGGACCTGGATCCAGCTTAGATTCCCATTTTTGTGAATGATTTAACTCTAATTGCCTTCTAAGAATTTTATCTCCAGGGGCTGGAGAGATGGCTCAGCAGTTAAGAGCACTTGTGGCTCTTGCAGGGGACCTGGATCCAGGTCCCAGCACCCACACGGTGGCTAACAACCATCTATAACTCCAGTTCCAGGAATTCAACATTCTCTTCTAATACATGCAGGCAATACACTCATATAAATAAAATAAAATAATGAATAAAATATTTTCATAAATAATCTTATCTCCAGACACTGTCAACTTAATGAGCTACAATGAATGAATTTATAGGGGACACAATTTGATTCACAGTAGGTAATTTTGCAAGTATGAGTTGGTTTCTAACCAGTTAGCTTCCTACCCTTCTAAAGAAAGTGGGATATGGAAATATTTTCCTCCTTTGATGATTACAAAAAGAGGGTTTCTAAATCCTTAGGAAAGATATTCTTGAATTGTAAACCTGAAAATAGATTTATTTAGCTTTTAAAAACATACATATATTTCAGAAAAACAGAATCAGATCTTAACAATTTTTTTTAAATCAATTCTTTTAAAAACAAATTGGAGGTAAGTCTCTATTTTAAATAACCAAAATTAAACTTTATTTTTACTTTTAAAGTGAGTTACAATCTGTAAGATTCTGTCATAGACAGCATTAAAGGGTGTACTTTTCTGACTTTAAAAATGCAAGCTACCATATTGTGAGAGAATCACATGGAGAGGCATTGCAGGTAGAATCACAGGGGAGCATCTAAGAAGCAGGCGTCTCCATTGCATAACTGTGAAATACTGAGTTCTGCTACTAACCCAAAGGCATTTGGCCCCTGAGCCAAGAACCCAGCTGACCTGCACACAGACTCCAGACCTACAAAACCCAAGGTAATTCATTTCTCTTGTTTTAATCCACAAGCTAGTAGCATTTGTAGACTAACAGAGAAGGATAGGAGACTGAGGATGTGACATGGCAGAGTATGACTGGAGGATAGCTCTTTTAATGCTTGAAAATAGTTATAACGTCTTTGACTTTTACTAACTGCTATGGGAAACTATTGTCTGGTTAAAGGTGGGAATAAGATAATCTACCTTCTATTTCAAAGGAATCATTTGACAGTAATAGAGAGAAAGCAGACAGACTACTTGCAAAGATATTCTACTGATCAAAAACAATTTCTTGAACAAGGCAGTAGACAGGTGGGCAGTGAGAAACGGAGCATTTGGAGAAGAGAACCTACTAGGCTTCCTTAGTCATTGAACAGGCAAAAGCAAAGTAAGGATGCAATGGATAATCTAACTGTTCTTTTTTCTCCCCCACCTAAGTAACTAGAAAGAGTGTTGGTGCAGAAATGACTGGAAAATTAAGATATTAACATATTCTGAAAGGAAAATCAGGGTTAGGGTTTTCTATATGCTGAGCATGAGCTCTTGTTTAAGGATCTTAAAATGGGCCCTCGGTGGGTGGTTGTATTGTGTTTAAAACAAATATTAAAGTTAAACAATGAGGTCAGGAACACTGAGGAAAATAAATAACGGGCTTACAACTAGGGTATGAAACAGCCAAGCTAACGAGATAAGAGAGACAAGACTGTGGGAAAAACAGCAAAGCCAGTCTTCGGTGGCACTGCCCGGCTATCATGGAGTCCCTCCCTGAGAATAATCAACAAGACATGATTGCCCTTTCCTCTAGTAAACCTCCCAATTTTAAGGGTAGTTACTCCTCTATATACATGTTCTTGCAGCTAATGCATCTAGTTGCAACAGGATAAATTATGGGTGAGCATGACTTCCAAGAAAGCCTCCACCTACCTCCTCTAAGAAGAAAATCACTCCAGACTGTTTCAGGGCCAGGAAAGGAATAATAAACTATTGACCAATACTTGTAAGTCCAGATACTAGAAGCAACCATTTGCCACTTGGCTATATCCACTCTCCACTCTGAAGGCGTGCTTTGATTTCACTTACTCACCTGCTAAAAAGTGGCTTCCTCTACCTATTCATCACTTTGAGTTGTTCTCTCCCAGAAGCACAAGATCCCAGGCTGCTGCCACAGTTGAGATCAGAGAGAATTTTGGAGAACGTATCTCCCTATTCATTACAGTTAGATTTACAAGTTTGGGATTAAAGGAGTGAGTGCAGAAAATATATATTTAGTATATTATATATATTTTATATTTATTAATATAAAGATCGTAATAAAAGAATGAGACTTAAAGAGACCACCTAGGGTGTGAATGTAGGTAGAGAACTTGTCCAAAAGCAGATCTAGGTCTGCACACATTTAGAGACCAAAGAAATGAATAAGAAGAACAAGAACACTGGTTGTTCTTGCAGAAGACCCAGGTTTGAATCCCAGCACCCACATGGCGTCTAACAACTGTCTGTAACTCCAGTTCCAGGGGATCCGACAGCCTCTTCTGTCCTCCACGAGCATTGCACAACATGGGTGCACTTACCTACATACAGGCAATACATACATATACACACAAAATAAAAATAATAAATAAAATATTTTTAAAAAGAATCAGTG
>NW_008338118.1:1514574-1516317 GCF_000622305.1 Nannospalax galili | reverse complement strand
AGGAGTATATTATATTTAAATTTGCTTTTAGACAACCAGCACTTTAAATATTTTTGAAGTCTAAAGTTTATTTATGATTCAATTTTAATTGACTCAGCCTGAAGCTATGCTTAGAGATCAGCCCCTACCTGCCTAGCATGTGAAAGGCTCAGTGTTCAATTACCCACATTGCAGAAAATTTAAAAAATAGATATAATAAAATAAAATAGAAATAAATTCATCAAGTCAGAAACTTGCACAATGACTGAAAAGATGACTCAGAGGGTAACACGCCTGCTGCAGAAGCAGGTGGACCTGAGTTGGAATCCCCAGCACCCATGTAAAAGCTTGACATGGTAACATTCATCAGTAACCCCAGAACTAGGATGGGCTGAGGCAGGTAGATCTTTGGAGCTCACTGTCCTGATGGTGATCTCTGAGCTTAGACAGAGACTATGTCTCAAATAATAAGGTCAAGCCAGGCGTGGTGTTGCAGGCCTTTAGTCCCAGGACTTGGGAGGCAGAGGCAGGTGAATCTCTATGAGTTCAATGCCAGCTTGGTCTACATAGTGAGTTCCAGGACAGCTGGGGATACACGGAGACCCTGTCTCAAAAAGACAAAAAAAAAAAAAAAAAAAATTAGGTCAGGGGCTAGAGAGTTGGCTCAGCAGTTAAATGCACTGAGTGCTCTTGTAGAGGACCCGGGTTCAATTCCCAACACCCACAACTGTCTCTATTTCCAGTTCCCAGGGCTCTGATGCCCTCTTCTGTCCTTTGTGGGCTTTGCACAACATGGGTACACTTACATCATTCACACAAACCACTCATATACACAAAATAAAAACATATAAATTGAAAAAAATGAGGTTACTAGTGCTCAAGGAAGAAGCCAGACTACAGCTTCTGGCCTCCACACACATATACAAAAGTACTACACATAAATATATGTGCACTCAAAACTTTATGCAAATAATTACCTAGGCAATTAAATTACAAATTAATTGAAATAGGATAATGCCAATTTCTGGCAAGGCTGAAAAAAATACTGAATCATTGAAGCATTGTTGTTGGGAATATAAACAGTTGAGCTTCTTGGAAACTAATATGAGTTTCTTATAAACCTAAATGTGTTCTAAAAATGTGTTCCAACAACTTCAACTCTTGGACATTTGTCTAAGAGAAATGCAAACTTATAGTCAACAAAAATCTTACAGGAATGCTCATAGCTTCTTAATTTGTAATAGGCCTAAGCTTGAGGCAATCAAAATGACCTTCAGCTTGTGAGAGGAATAAAATAATTTGTGGTTCACCCATACCATAGTATATTGTTCAACACTAAAAGATTGTGAATTACAGACATATGCAATAAATTTGATGGAACTCAGAACTGCTTTAAATGAAAACAAATGCCAACCCTAATAGGTTACATATTACATAATTCATCTATTATTCTTGAGATAGCAAAAGCATCAGAGAGAGAATAGATGCATGTTGCTAGGCACTAGGGATAGAGAGTGGGAAGTGAGGCTGCAGTGTCACCAGCTATAGCAGCAGCAGCAAAAATGGGAAAAAGACAGAATGACCACATGCTAGGACATGTCCAACCTCTTGACACTGAAACACAATGTCGTCTTCCACTAAGCTCACACTCAAGAGCTACACAAGACCCCGTCACAGAAAGGTTCCACGACCTCCCGAAATCACCACCCTGACGACCAAGCCTTAAACACATAGACTCTTGGGTGACATTTGATACAGATCGGA
>NW_008338118.1:1509727-1510768 GCF_000622305.1 Nannospalax galili | reverse complement strand
TAATACATAATGCTTGCTATTTTTTCTGAACTTTCTTATGACTTTTCCACATTTAAAATTTCTGAAATCTTTGCTTATAAAACCTAAATAGCTGATCACTTGTTCCAAAGTGCCTCTTGCACTTCATGGATAAAAATCCTCCTTGGTGTTCCTAATTAGGCCTAAATTATCAGTTACTATAATCGCTTCCTTTGCCTTATATCACATGAAAATGCCAGTAGACCAGGAAAAATAAATGTCAATTGTTCCTCTCCAGTGAAGAGAACTTCTAGGAGAGAGGCATTTTACTGAAATTTCTTCTTCAGTTCTTTGTTTTATGACAGTTCCATGATTGGGTGAGTTACATATCAACTTATTTCTTCCAACAGGACAGTCATAAGGCTTTTTACCATATCTGAATTACTAAGCCTGTTCTTTCCCATTATCTTGCTTAAGTATATTCTTTAACCTCCATTTGTAATGAGAAATGAAGATTCTTTACATGCTATATACTTTCATGGTGTGAAATAGTCTTTTACTATTACTTCTGATTCATGATTTTGACATATGGTGGATTAAATTCCAAAAACTACATCTAGTACATTGTAGATACACAGAAAACTTGGGAATAACTTTATAATATGAACATATTCTGGACAGATGGCTTTTAAAAAATAGTTTGTTACTGTTAGGTTTCCAAACAGCAGCAGTTTCCCCCCTCCCCAACAGGGACCTCACCTTGACCTTTGGAGTCAAGGGAAACAAACTCTGCTGAGAAGCGGCCTGCCTTTCCTCTAACTACATTGTAGATACACAGAAAACTTGGGAATAACTTTATAATATGAACATATTCTGGACAGATGGCTTTTAAAAAATAGTTTGTTACTGTTAGGTTTCCAAACAGCAGCAGTTTCCCCCCTCCCCAACAGGGACCTCACCTTGACCTTTGGAGTCAAGGGAAACAAACTCTGCTGAGAAGCGGCCTGCCTTTCCTCTAACCTCCAAAGATAAGATAAGCAGATTATACCTGATAACCAGAGATTTTAGAAGCTGTTTTTCTCT
>NW_008338118.1:1508055-1509173 GCF_000622305.1 Nannospalax galili | reverse complement strand
CAGCTATGATCTAACCTGGCATGATCTCTTTATGATTCTCCAGTCTACCCTCAACCCTGATGAGAGACATAGCGTCTGGACAGTAGCACAGGAAGATGCTAATGAGCTTCATTCTACTAACCAAGTTCACCCTATTGGCAGTGAGGCAGTTCCCCTTTAGGACCCTGGGTGGGATTACCAACCCCCACCAGGAGGTCAGGCAGGACCTTCCCCAGGTAGAGCAGCCAGGGACCACATGATCACTTGCCTCCTGACAGGTCTTCAGAGAGCTTCTCCCCCTAAGGTAGTTAACTTTGAAAAGCTTATATTGATTACTCAGGGCTCTGCTGAAAACTCAGCTCAGTTTATGGACAGACTTGCTGATGCTCTGGTCCAGTATACCAAGTATGACCCAGAGTCTGCAGAGGGACAGCTTATGCTTCACCACCACTTTATCTTACAGTCAGCTCCAGATATTAGAAGGAAACTTAGGCGCTTAGACAAGGGCCTTGAACCCCCACGAGAGATCTGTTGGACATGGCATTTAAAGTATTTTATAACCGAGAGGAACAGGAGAAGGCAGACAAGCTTACCCTGTCCAAGTAAAAGTACCAGCTTATGGCTGCAGTCCTAAGGGCTCCTCCCAAGAATGATTCAAACACCAATGGGGCCCAACGACATCTGCCAGGACCCTGCTTCAAGTGCGGAGTGACTGGACATTGGGTAAGACAATGCCCTAACCCACGGCCACCACCCGGACCCTGTCCTTCCTGTGGGCAACCAGGTCACTGGAGAGTTGATTATCCTTCTTTGCAATGCCACAGAAGGCCACTCACCTCCCAGACCCAGCGTCATTTACAGGGTTCAGTGAACGACCTTCTAGGCCTGGCGGCTGAAGACTGAGGACACCTGGCTTCTTGGCCCCCACCGCTTCTATGATTATTACAACGGAGGAGCCCAGGGTTTCAGCCATGGTGGCAGGTAAAATTATTCATTTTATTATTGACACTGGCACATCATGGTCAGTTCTCCCTTCCTACTCTGGTAAAGTTTTTCCCTCACAGATCTCTGTGGTGGGGGTTGATGGGAAGCCTCACAACCCCAAATCAACAGGACCCTTAGCCTGTGTATTCTGGAAG
>NW_008338118.1:1506167-1506584 GCF_000622305.1 Nannospalax galili | reverse complement strand
TTCCCTTCCCTTCCCTTCCCTTCCCTTCCCTTCCCTTCCCTGACATCTTTCCCTCGGCCGACATCTTTCCCTTCCCCGAGGGAAATGTACCCGTTTGAAATAAATCTGTATCCCGCTGAGAATTCCACCTGTGCCTCAGTGCCTTCATCCATCCGCTTGTGCTCTCCATCCCCACGCCCGCTCGCTCCCGCCCATTCTCTACCTATCAGTTACATTTAACCACTGAGCCATCTCTCCAGCTCCTTGGACAGATGACTTTTACCTAACCTGAAACCAAAAACTTAAACTTATCTTAAGCTTACTTATAATATAAGCAAGCTCACTAAGCCATGTCCTCCACTTGTGACCTGGGCATATGACCTTAATTTCTAACGATCCTTCCTAGCCTTACACTCAAGATAATGTGTGAATGTGTAC
>NW_008338118.1:1490884-1504303 GCF_000622305.1 Nannospalax galili | reverse complement strand
ATATATATATATATATATATATATGCCTCCAGAAGAGGATTGCTAGATTATATGATGTCTATTTATAATTTTAAGGTACTACCATACTATTTTGTGTTCCATTTTATACCCCACCAACAGTGAACAATACTTCCATTAGGACATTAAGCTAAGTGAAATAACCTAATCCTGAAAGACAAATACTCCATAATTCCATTTGTAGAAGATATGAGCTAGATGGAACTCATAGAAGGAAAAAATATAAGGAGAGGAGGAAGAGAAAGGAAGCTATTATTTCAAATATTTATTGGCTATTCAGTTTCAATTTTATAAGTTGAAGGAGCAACTGGATGGATGGGAACAGTAGTACTGAACTGTGCACTTCACGTGATTAGATGGTAAATTTTGTGTGCATTTTGCCACAATATAATTCTGAAAAGAGAAATTAGGACCATGAACAGTATTTCACCAATAATTGTTTTATAATGCATCCCACAAAATGAGTACAACAACATAAATATGATGTTCTAGACAAATTAACTGAAATAATAAAATAATAAAATTTATTGATAGTCTACCATCTTTGCAGATTACTTTGACAGTGCTCTTTGATAATTTAATAGCCACTTCAGCTGATATCTGAAGTCTCTACACACTTGAGCATTAGAATTGTTTCAGATGTTAACTCTGGATTAAGTTCTTCCAGGTAGTGATCATTACATCTCCCAGGTCACAGTTCATCAGAGAGCCTAAAGTAGGGACTCAGGATAGGAACTTGGAGGCAGAAGCTGAAGCACAGGTCATATAGGAGCGCTGCTTATTGGCTTGCTCCCCTGGCCCCTGCTCAGCCTGTTTTCTTACACAATACAGCCCACATCACATCACTCAAAAATCAAGAAAATACCCCAAAGACATGGCCACAGGTCAGTCCAATGGAGACAATTCCCCAGTTGAGGCTCCCTCTACCCAGGTGTGTCAGGTTGAGAACTAAAGCTATCCAGCACACTAACCAAACACAAAAGGCTGAGAAAAAATATTTTTCATAATAATCTAGTTTTCTAACTAGAAAAAAGTAGAATAACCACATTTAATAAAGTCCAATACTGATCTGCCCAATTTCTTAAGCCCCTCAGTCTTACATGCTGAGATGTTGGTTCTTCCATCCATAATAAAATTATGCAAATCTTTGAGAAACCTAATGTCTACTGTGACAGCATTTCAATGGTGTGGAAAAATCAGTTGAATAAAGACAGATTTAGTGCCTCAAAACACTATTAGCCTGCTCTAAAGGACATGAGAGACCAATTTCAGTAACATCTTCTTCCAAATAAACTTTGACATGTGCAACTTGCTGAGTCCTGTAGATGTCAATAGGGTAGTGCGATCCAATCAAACTATCTCTCATTTGACTACCACAAATTTCCCTGTTCTTTCCATTTGCCCACTCCATTTCCAAAAACTGCTTTGTGTATATTCTTTAATCTATTAATTTCCCGCATAACCATATGCTACCCTGCCCCCAACAACCTAAAGTTTGGACAAGCAACTTGATTTGATCTCCCTATTAAAGAGATCAATAGGGAGAATGAGAAATACATCCTATAAGATCATGATTTGATGACTTTTCCCTACTTGGTGGTGCTATTTGGGAAGATTATAGACCTTTAGGAGGTGAAGCCTTGCTGTAGGAAGTACATCACTGGGGTTGGGCTTTGAGATTTGGTAGTCTGATCCTACTTCCTGTTCCCTCTCTGTTCCATGTATGTGAATGAAAAGTGATCTCCCAGATTACTCACTGCCAGGCCTCTAGCTGTTTTTCTATACCTTTCCTGACATGTGCACTGTATCCCCTCTGGAACTTTGTAAGCCAAAATAAAATCTTCACTATGTTGCTTTCAGTCAGGGTGGAACACAGCAACAGAAACTTAATTGATACATCCCCTTATGTGCAATCTGTCAACTGTAGAAATACATATTAGTGCACTTGAAATTTGTGTTTCATAAGTTGGAACTCTCATATACCCAAATAAAATTTTTGTTTCTTTTTTATTATTTTATTATTTTTATTTTATGCGTATGAGTGAATTGCTTGCATGCATGTAAGTGTATCTGTGTCGTACAACGTATGCAGAGGTCAGAAGAGGATATCAGATCACCTGGAACTGGAGTTACTGATGGTTGTTAGCTACCATGTGATTACTGGAATTTGAATCCTGGTCCCCTCCAAGAGCAGTCAGTACTCTTAACCACTGAGCCATCTCTCCAGTCAATATTTTTTTTTATTTCTTAATGTATGACTCAGTTTATCTTAACGATAGCACACACAAGGTTTGTTTTTCTCTCAATGTATATTTTTATTGACTTTTTATGCATTTCATGCAGTATACCTTATCCATTTTCAGACCTCCTCTCCATACACACCTCTCCATATCCCTCCCCACTGGATTTCATGCATTCTGTCATATATGTTAAAATATGTCAGGTTTATGTACCCAGATGTCCCTTGGTGTGAGTTCATCCCCTGGAATCGAGATAGCCTTTCTAGAGTCTCTCCCTTAAGACGATCTTCTCTTCCTCACCCAGCAGTAATCAGCTGTCAATGGTTCCTTGGCTAAGGTTGGGGCCTATTGCCCATTTTCCAGTTCTATGCTGGGGTTTTTTCTGATTGAGTTTGCATGGGTCTTGTACATGCTATGACTGATTTAAGTTCCCAGTGGCTGTAAGACTATGCACCAACCCTGCCTCTTACAATCTTTCCATCCTCTCTTCCACAGTAGGCCCTGAGCCTTGTGTGGGTGAGGTTTAATATAGGAGTCCTGTCCAGGGACAGACACTCTGTAGTTTCTTATTCTCTACACTGTGGCCAGTTGTAGCCTTCTGTGCTATTTTGATCATAATCACCCCACTCACCCCCTCCAACTCTTCTTCGATACTCTCTCACTTTTTTAAAAGAACTCATTGAGTCTAATTAGTGCTGCCCATATACATACTCATGTGAAGCCATCCATTGGAACATGATTAACCTACCAAGGATCATACACTGAGTATATCCTAGCAGTTATTAAATGTCAATAACTCCTTAGATAGGGAGGTGGACTTGTGAGCCTCTCCCTCATCCACAGTGGAATGGTAATTGACTTGATCTTGTATATATCTTGTGCAACCACAGCTGCTGTGAGTTCTGACTGCAGGGGCTCCCATCACGTCCCACAGAAACTATTTAGTATCAGTCCTCCCTTATATCTGGCTCTTAAGTTCTTTCTTCCACCTCTTCCATGATAGTCCCTGAGCCTCCAGATGAGGAGGTATAATATAAAGCCCCATTTATGGATGAGCCCTCCACAGATTCTTCTCTGCACTTTCATGAGTTGTGAGTCTCTGTATTAACCACCATTCATGGCACAAAGATGCTTCTCTTATGTAGGCTGAGAGCTGTGCTAATCTATGGGTACTGAGATACATATTTAGAAAGCAGTTCAATAGCACGTCCACATAGCAAAATAATATAGCAAGTTTACCCCTAGCACCTATAAACAATTCTGCTATGGATTCTTGGCCATACTTAAAAGACCAGGCATGTTTTCCCTTCTGTGGAATGGGCTTTAAATCCAGTAATAAAGTGGTTTCTTATTTTGCCTATTGCATTTGATAGGATCATTACATGCATCAGATTGAAAGAGACAGCGATAGGGCTAGAGTAATGGCTCAGTGGTTAAGAGTACTTGATGCTCTTGCAGAGGATCCAGATTCAGTTCCCAGCACCCACTGTGAGTGACACAGAACTACCTGTAACTCTAGTTCCAGGGGATCTAACTCCTTCTTCTGGTCTCCACGAGTATCTGCCCAAACATGGTATGTGTCTCTCTCTCTCTCTCTCCCTCTCTCTCTCTCTCTCTCTCTCTCTCAAAAAGTACAAAATAAAAAGATAGCAATAATAAATATATTTTGTTTATAACATATAAAATTAATTCCTGAAATGAATATTAATTAATCATCATTTTTCTAGATACTTTACCTTTTTATTCATGGTGAAATTCACCTTAATTATATTGAAGGGGAGAAAAAAAGCATAAACGATAGAGAGAGTACCAAGTAAATTTTCCAGTAAGGAGTGTGTATACTCTGTGCTCTTTATATCTAGACAATAATCAGCCTATTGAAAATGTTCTACAGAAAAAGAGCACCTTGTTCTTTCTTTCAATATGATAATTTACTAACTATTTCTTAGATTGGATCTCCAGAATTCTTTAATTATGAATGAATCTTCCTGTAAGTTATAAAAGTATAAATTTGCTGAAAAGTAAGCTAAATGATATCCCTTGTTTCCAAGAATTATCCTTTCTTCCCAAATCATATCACTCTTAAGTATAAAGCTAAAAGATTATATATAATTTGTAACATTTCAAGATCTATCATTAAAAAAAATTAAAGTCAATTACAGATCTAGTATGTGAAAACCACCAAAGAATGCATAACTATTTTTAGGTATTTAGATGCCTGAAGAAACAAATTACTAAAATTGATCCTGATTTAAAGAGAAAATGCCTTTCATCACTCACATTTCCATATCCTGTATGAACCATTAATATTACTTTATTGGTAAATATTGATAAAATATCCAGCCACAGAATCTCCTAATTTTCTCAACACCATAACATGATCATTAATAAACAATAGAGATACTTAAAGCTGGAAGCTGACTTGAAACCAGGGAGCCACTCCAGCACTTTATTCAAAGGTAGTGACGTAAATTCAAGTGTTCCTACAGAGGACCTTTCCTTTACCACTTTGCTTTTCGCAGAATTGTATACTTAGCCCTTGAATAGTCTTGATTCTTAGCTCTTGAATAGTCTTGACTTGTTAGACCATAGAAAAGTCACACACTAACAGGTTCCATTTTGCCTACAGCATGTGTTCAGCCTCCTTTAGCATTGAACAATAGTTACATACATCTTACAAGATGAGAAGAGTTAATATACATTTTGTGTTTCTCCTATCAGTCTATGATGAATTATGAGGGATAAGGAATATCAATAAATATAATTTCCCTAAAATCAATTATTTTTTTCCTTTTCAGTAGCATCATTTAAAATAATTAACCTTTTTAAAAAAATTCATTCAATTTTATGTCTTATAGGATTTATACTGAATTCAATATTATATAACTGTATTAATTAAACTGTGAACCTAAAAGTTTACAGCCAATACTGAAAGAGATGCATCTTTGCTCTGGAAATTGTTATTGAATATGTTAATGCCTTAATGAAATGCTTTTTCTAATCACGTGGTTATTAAATAAATAATTTAAAAAATAATGATGATAATTTTTTTAAAAATTTCTCTTTGAAAAACTTAAAAAAATTTTTAAATACATTTTTGGAAAAAGCGATGTAAGTCTGAATATGATCAGTCCATAAGGCATATAAAAAACTAGGAAACAACAGTATTAAGTGTGAATTTCATGTCTTTGCCCACACCTGACATTCGGATCTAATATGTGTTAAAAACACATCAACACATCATCAAGAATCAGAGAATTACAAAATACATAGTCACAACTTTGTGAGATTTTTCTCTTAGGCCTAATTAAAATGACTGAAACACTTTGCTAGCTTTTGTCGATTGAAGTAATTGGATGATGCTTCTAGACCCCTTCACTTATGAAGATTGATAACTCATTTATTAAATTCCTTAATTTTTTAAGCATTTCAAAGACACTTGAAGATTAGACAATTCTCTTTGTAAATCTATGTGCCTGTTCTAACATTTCACACACTCAACAGTATGAAGATTGTTACCTAGAAATAGTATAAATTTGCACTAGTTCCATATAATGCAAAGTATTATGCAAAATAAAAGTTAACTAAAGAATGAGATTAACTCATACCAATGAATATTTGGTAGACCATTTTTTAAAGATATATTTACAACCTTTAAGAGATTATTCACGAAAAGTTTCCTCTACAATGACGATACAAGGGAAGGAAATATACTTTAATCGTAAATGTTTCTACATCCAGGCTTTCACTAGTAGTGGATAAAACAATTAAATGATAGAATACCATGCAGCAATGAGAACAATCTGCAAGAACATGTAAGAACATGACTGGGCCTAACACATGTGGCACTGAGCAAACAAAAATGCCAGGCCCACCATTCATGCTCCAGGAGATTCCAGTGTTCTTTGTGAATTTCTAGGTTAGTGATTTGAGGTTTGTAAACATTTAACAACTGGCTTTTGAGGAAAGGAAGTGTTAGGAATCATAGCATTTACTACTGTTGCTATATATAGCTGTTTCCTTTATGGGCCACCTAGTGCTAACACCATGATATTCTAGACAGATGATGTGCTAATTTGCAGAGTTGATGCAAAGCAGTTCAACCATACCTGATTGGGCTAACTAAAAAAGAAAGTAATATTAAATGCGAAACTTATTTATATCCTTCATCCCTCCCATGCTCCTCCTCTTCCTGCTCCTCCTTATTCAGTCTAATCAATAACTGGTTCTCCTCCAATGAGACCATGGTGAATTTAACCAGTCTATGTTAAACCCCTTTCTTCTTGCACAGTGCAGAAGCTGCGAGTCTCCACTATAGAGCAAAGTGACTTGGAGCCCTTAATATCCAGGACTACATTTGTAGGTCCTGATAATAGGTCAGCCAATTTACCTGCAATTTAAATCTTTTAGTATAAAATCAACCCTCAGTAAAAGTTAATGAAATAAAACAGAATAGAACCTTTTAAAATTATTAAATATCTGAAAAACAGAAGGGACAAGATTACTCATGGCAATCTGACTGCTTCCACAGAGGCAAATGTGAGAGTTTCATTAAGAAAACTAGAGAACAAAGTTTGTTTAGATTATTTTATTTTCCAGGGCAGATCACATTGTCAGAAAATTCTCCGATAACTTTTTCAATGTACATAAAATTTATTCTGTTGTTTGGTATTTGAAGAGTTGTTTTTGAAGGCAGACAAATTCCCTTTGTGAATTATATATCAAAAAGTTAAAATCTCAATGAACTCTCTTTGAAGTTCTAGTTGAATGACACATTTATCTTAGTGACAACAAGACAGGTGAGTCTGTTTTTCCTTGTCTCCATTATCTGAAATCTACTTCAGTTAGACCTTAAAGTTCTGAGATCTGTTGCCGGCATAACAGATTAGTCAGGGCACTTCTGTTTTTAAAAGAAGGCCCCACACCAGCCTGTGTTTACTAAAATGGGTGAAAATTGACATCATACCTTGTAGAAATAAAACAATAATTGTACCCAGTGGTGCTTTAGTGCACACAAAGGTTTCATGTCAGGATAATCTGTACCATACTCCATTTGAAAACTTTTCTGAGTTTTAAAACTTTTATTCTGTTTACCTTTAAGTCATGAGACTAGAGTAGGTCAGTGCGACCATTGCACAGGAGGAACAACCCTAAGCTTATAAATAAATGTCAAGCTCCCGAAGGATGATGGCTAGATGCATTGTCACCTTTGACTCCTCAGTTACTCAAAGGAGAGGATATCAATCATTGGGTGAGGGACTTAATGGGGGAAATGATGGTATCTAACATGTGTCTGGGGATGTATAATTCACATTCATTAAGTCATTTTTTTCTACTGACAGCAATTACATGAGGTCAATATTAGACTTTCCAATTTGTATATTCTGTAATCTTCACTAATGGATCTGAAACACAGTGTAATTTATTTGTAATTTTGTATTTCTCCTTATGATGTGCTAGTAAGTAATTAAAGAAGGTTAGATAAAGGGTGAAACAAGATCATTACCCAAAGTAAGTTGAAGAGGCCCTTACTCTCAGGCAAGGCCTTGGTCCTGACAATTTTAGCAAGAAATTTCAAATGATTTGGCATTTACCTCCAACACCTATCGATATAGTCTGTCATTACATGTAAATTATCCCTCAGATATCATTGTAAGTCCCAAGAGATGTATCATAAGCTGTCAAGAATGAACTCAGTGGCTACAGAGGCAGTCCTTAAAATTTCATCAAGGTGTTTTTTTTGGTGGTAAAGGTTTTCTTCTTTTGTTATCATTGTTTACAATCATTGCTGCTTGTCTTTCCAGTGTTACTGTGTTTTTAACAGAAACACTTTCGTAGTCATCTTTCACATCTCTCACATTTCCTGTGAGCTTGGACACATGCTCAAAGCAGTCAGAACAGAAAACAAATACAAGGAACAGATTTTGTGCTCATTGCAATGATGTATCTTTTCTTTATTCAGACGCAGATCCCTTAGTTATTCCTACACTGTGACAGGATATTCTCCCTTTCTCTTTTTGTCTGTCTAGCCAAACATTTATCTTTCTTTTAAAAGATTGGTTCAGTAAGTATCTGCTGAGAAACTCCAATGAGTAACATATATGATAGCTATGATAGAGAGGTGACTGAGTGATAGCCAGAGAATTTATCTTGGGACACCAGTAAGCTTCCACATTCTAATCCACTAGCCATCCAGATCTATTTGATATCTTCATACTCAACATGGAATCCTTGCTCCTGTGATTTGTATCTGATATGTCCCCCCAAAGAGTCATATGGTAAAGACTCACTCACCAGATGAGGGCACTCTGGGGAAGTGATCAGCTCACGGGCACTCTGACTTCCCCAGTGGATGAGTCCATTCATGGCCTCATAATTTTATAGTATGATAGGGAGGACATGAATTTTGAAAAGTTGGAGAAAGTAGGTAAATAGGTATGTAGCCTGGAAGGTTAACTTGTTCCTGCGCACTTCCTGCCTGTCTGCCTCTGGTTCCAGATCACTGGGAGATATTGCTCTACCACATGCTTCATTACCATGATGCTCAGACTCAGCTCAGGCCCATAGTAATAGAACTTGCTGACCATGCTGGAACCTCAGGAAAGACCTGCCAGACTAATTTTTCTTCAACTTTAGTTGTTTCTGGTATTTTCTATGGCAACAGAAAACTGACAACAACACTGTGATTTACTTTTACAAATTTAAAGTACATTATTATATAAACATACATGTGAGCAGTTCTATAAGCTTTGATTTAGTACGATGCTATCTAAGAAAATATATTGATTTTATTATCAACATTTCCACTTAGTGGTTTCCACTAAGCTGCAGACAAAAAGATCGTTTCAAGAAATGTTTTCCTTTAGAAAAATTAATCATATGGAAAAATCTTCATGTTAATGGAGTAGGTTGTTATTCTTTGTGCTTGGGATAATACCACACTACAAAATATTCTCAGTTTATGAATATTTTCGTTCATCTGGGATGATGTCTGAAGACAGAAAAAATGGATCAGTTGAACTCTGAGCAGTGCAAACATCAAAGAAATGGCATCCGTGAGGAGCCTCGGGAAAACTGAAATAACTGAGTTACGCTGGCCCTTGGCAACAAAAATAATTAAAACGAAAGTTATAAAATCCAAACACTAAATGAAACTAATATCTTCTTTTTCTAAGTATACTAATACTTACTAAATATCACTGTACTTACAGTTGAATACAGTTTTCTAAGAAATTTCTGCAAAATGATTCTAAATATCATCTAACCTACACTTGCAAGATTGTTATGACACTCAGAAAAAACAGTAACTTCTCTTTGTACTTCACTTCTGCAACTGTAAATGTAGTTCTTTTCCTTTATTTAAAGGTAGAGATTGTATCAAAACTTTCCATTTTATAAAATCCAGTATGCTTTCTTTGAGCTTTAGATTAGATCATAGAATCTAATGTGCCCTCTTGATTGTCCTTATGCTTGTATCAGCAAACTGTCTTTTACTTTTTTAGTTCTTTCACATATGCCAGAATGAATTCCACAGAACATTAATTTAAGAGTTTATGTTAACTGTATAGACATATATACACATTAATTCTTAATTTTTATTTCAGCTACATATTCATAATACATTGTAATATGTACTCTATGGCCTCAGAAAATGCAGCCCAGCTAATTGTGAGGGAGTTTTCTGGTCACTTGCTGATCACTTTTGCCTGCTGGTCATAACTCATGACTGAATGTATATTTCTTTCTGATCTAAAACTCAGAGTTACCCTTCCAGTGCCACAAAACACAGCTGTCTCCTGTAGTAGCCACCTTTAATAGCTAGTATTCTGGTATAGCTAATAATTCTCTTAGGTATTTTCCTAACTTTCACTTCCACAGGTTTCTGAAAAATATGGAGAAATGTTTCAGTTCTTCCACGCAGCTGTCGGGGCACAGAAAACCCTGCAGAGTTTCTAAGGCTATTTCTGTCCTTGACCATGACCAACCATCCCATCTCTGCTCTGATCCCCAGAGCCCTGCTCCAGATAGAAGACAGAAACAGAGCTCCATGGACTCAGAGCCTACTGAACTATCTGATGTATCTTCTCCCCACTGAGGGACTACAAAAGCCAGCCTTTTCTAAGAAACCCTTCTTTCATTCTCACTCATGCCTCATTTGGGTGTGTAAGGGGAGAAGGCAAATAAAGCATTTATATCTGAAACCTGCATTTTGGGATGTTCAACTTAAAAACTGCAAAAGTTAGCAATGAATCTTGCAGGCCAGTAAGTTCCACAGTGGTATGATCATTAGGCAAAATAAGAATTATAATCACAGTGTAATCAGTAAACGAGTAGAAAAATGTTTCAACTATCATCTATAATGTCTGTATCCT
This sequence comes from Nannospalax galili, assembly GCF_000622305.1. NCBI lineage: Eukaryota > Metazoa > Chordata > Mammalia > Rodentia > Spalacidae > Nannospalax > Nannospalax galili. Next base: position 1,493,673 of record NW_008338118.1, on the reverse strand, counting down.
TTCTGTCTCTGAAATTTGCTTTCTTCCTTTTTCTTCCTCCTCATTTGATTTGAAATTTTTTCCTCAACTCTAAACTGCTCAAGTTGTGAACGCTGAATAACCAAAAGGTTAAACAAAGATTATCAGTAGTTAATACACAAAAGCTCCCAAACAACAGCATGTTGAATATAGTAAGATAACTTAGCCTGGACCAGTGGCTCCCTAGTTGCCAATAGCCCAGGCTTCTTCCAGCTTCTGTAATGCCACATGTCAGCTCAAACTCTAAGATGGTGGTTCCAGAATCAACCAGCATGCGGAGGGAGGAAAGGAAAGGCATGGGATCTGCTTCCCTGTATTTTACCGGCGGGCTAATCACCTAGTAACAATAACTGACAGCCAGGATCATTTCGTCCTAAATTTAACAAGCACAAATCACAAACTGACACAGAATGACCCACAGCTGCAGAAAGTACTCATCAAGCCTCTTTGAACAGCTCTGGTGACAACTTCTGACTGCTTCTGAGGAATAGGGTCAATGAGTGTTCCCCCTCCTCCTGGGGAGGGAGAGATGACTGAGAACAGAGTCCTGCTGGACACAAAATCCTACTGAACCTCTAGCACCTGGCCATTTCAGATACTGGATGGAGATGACTCACACACCTGCCAGGCTCACAGACACCTTTGAAACTTCAGCTCGTTGATCTGACTCATAGCACACCATCGTTGGCATTTAGAGTTTAGTCAAAGCATCCACCTTAATAGCTTATTGCTCTAATATAAGATCAAAACCACTGATGTGTGTCTACAGCCATTTTAATAAGTTTTCTCTTAAATTCAAGTATTTTAACTTTCGAGGTTTTTAAAATATACATATATCTTGAAAAGTTGGTGTATTTTTCTACTGCATTTACCTAACCCAGGGTCTTATTTCATAAACCAGAACCAATAAGGAATGCTGCATAGTCACTGTGACCACTTTTCCCCCTTAGTTTTACCACACATCTTTGCTGTTGATCTGTGATATGTACTGATAAAAGTGAATGAGACATTCACACTGGCATGATCATCGTATAACCAACTTTCCTTCTGCCTAAATGAATTAGTTTTCTTAAGGCTGTTGGCCATTATGAAATCCGGTATGGAAAATTTCCTTTTAACTATGTCTAACAGGCTGGAGAGATGGCACAGTGATTAAGAACACTGACTGCTTATGCAGAGGGCCTGGGTTTGTTCCCAGCACCCACATGGAAAATAACAACCATCTGTTTGTAACTCCAGTTCCAGAGGATCTGATGCCCTCCTCCGGCCTCCATGAGCATTGTATACATTTGGTACACTTACATACATGCAGGCAAAACGCTCATACACATTAAAAAAAAAATGTGTGAGTGTTATGGTTGTAATGAGAAATGTCTCCCATAGGCTCAAGTATTTGAACACTTGATCTCTAGTTGGGGGTGCTGTTCCGGATGGTTCTGGCCTCTTCAGGAGATCCAAATTTGTTGAAGGAAGTGTGCCACTAGGGGAGGATTTTCATAGCCTCACCCCACTCCTGGTCCACTGTCTCTGCTTTGTGTTTGTGGTGAAGATACGATCTCCAAGGTTTTTTTCCCTGCCCCCATCCACTTGCTGCCAGGGCTACCTGACATTATGGACTCTAATTAAAAAAATCCCTTCCTTCTGTAAGTTACTTCTGGTCATGGTGTTCTATCAAAGCAACAGAAAAATAATACAGTAATCATTTATTTTCTTCCTTAAACCTTTCTGCTACTCACTATTCTATTAAATTGTACTTTCAAAGGTGACTCATAGTTTTACAAATTATTTTCTTAGTCTTCTCCCATTTTTAGCTTGCATGAGTTTTTCATTTGTTTTTAATTTTTGACACTTACACATGAGCACTGTACTTACGTCACTGTCATCACATCCTCTCCTCCTCTATGTCCTTCTACATTCTGCATATGCTCTCTCAACTTTGTGACCCCCTTTCCTTGAGGAAAGGTGGTAGTGGGTCCATTTAGTGATGCTCACATCCAGAAGAATTGTGAAAACATGTGTTCTTGTGTTTATGACTGACCACTTGGGATTAGGTAACCCATCAGAGAGCTAATCACTGGAGTACACTGATCATTGGATATCTTGAGTGCTTTTAAAGTAAGGGTTATCATTGTATTTGCAATATCTAAAAATAATTAGAATGTATGCTGTGTAACAGATGTTCAGTAAACAACATGATCACTTAGAGGACATCGCTTTCTCATTGCAGCAATTCTAAGCAAGTGTAAACTGCAAATGCAGTATTTAACCATACTTTACTATCATCCCACAAGTTTCCTTGAAGTTGAGATCATTATCTTGCTCATGGCTAATCCTGTATTTACTATAGTCCTTAGAATATCATTGATGTGGAATACATGCTCATGGAATTAACTGAAACTGCATACACTTTAAGCAGAAACATGAATGTACCTGCCACTCAGAAAAAAATGCTAACTTATTACGTCTGTGTAATATAGTTATCTATCGTATTGAAAGAAATAAAGCAGCACTTTGGGTGTTGTCTTACTCTGTTCTCCACAGCTGATTACAGCTCAATCCGAAATTAGGTTCTATTACTTTTGCAATATCTTTACCTATTATGTAGTACTTTGTGATTTTAATTTCTGTAAAACTACATTTTTTTAAAAAAAATTTACTTTGTTCCCTCAGTTTTTTTTTTTTTTTTTTTTTTTTTTTTTTTTTTAAAAAAAAAAAAAAAAAAAAAAAAAAAAAGAGGACGATAAATCTTTCACTGTGATATATCAAAATAA
>NW_008338118.1:1482526-1490684 GCF_000622305.1 Nannospalax galili | reverse complement strand
ATACATATATTTCATATATATATATATTTTTAAGTCAGGGTCTCGTAGCCCTAGCCAGTCTGGAACTTGCTAAGTAGACCAGGCTGGTCTCCATCTCACAGAGATTCACCTGCCTCTGCCTCCCAATGGCTGGAATTAAAGGGATGCACCACCACGCCCAGCAGTTATACGTACATTTTTTAAAAGATTTATTTATTTTTATTTCATGCATATCAGTGTGTGTCTGTGTGTAAGCATGTGCACCATGTGTATACAGTGCCCTCAGAGGCCAGAAGAGGATGTTGGAAGCCCTGGAACCAGGGTTACAGGAGTTTATAAACCACCATGTGTGTGCTGGGATCCAAACTCAGGTCCTCCACAACGGCAGCAAGTGCTCTTAATCACTGAGCCGTATGTCCAGCCCCCACATATACATTTTTAACTTGGATAAAGCTCTGTCGTGAAGCATTATACTTTCTATTTCTACTACTTAAGGAATGAGTAAAAAGGGATTGTTATGCAAGTTCCCTGTGCACCTGCACTATAATCTCTTCAGTGGAAACATCCAGAAGAATTGTGAAAACATACTTATTATACACTTTCAAATGAATGTTAGTAGATTACTCATAAAAATAACTTTGCAAATTTACAGTCCCCTAGTCCATTCTGTTTTAAAGTCTTAGATTGCAATATCCTGCAATAATTTTCTTGAGTGTTCCTCTACCAGTTTCTGAAAATGAGTTCCACCCAACAATGGTCATGTATTTCTTACTTCTTTTTTTTAACTTTTATTTTATTTTATGCACACAAGTATATTGCCTGCACGTAGTAGGTGTACCCATATGGTACAGCACCAGTGGAATTAGAAAAGAACATTGTATTCCTCTGGAACTGGGGATACAGTGGTTGTTAGCAGCCAGTGCTCTTAACCACTGAGCCATCTTTCTAAGCCCTCTTATTTTCTTCTTATCCTATTCAATTTGTTATTATAATTGCTATTTTCATTGGTACATTCTGATTCACAACTATCATATGTTATATAGTATGGGAAGATGTATTACTCTAAATTTAATTATTTTCTAAATAATATTTTCTACTAAGATTCTAAATGTTCTAAAAACATTTGTCATATGTTTTTGACAATCTTCTTTGACTCTTTAAATTAGTATCTATAAAGAATAATTTTTATTATTCTTTAACTTGTACCTCTTGTTTTATGAGGCATTATCATTTGCATCCCTATTTGTTTATTTTATTTACTGTCCCATCATAGTTTACTGTTTAATAGGAATTGATTCTGCCACTCTGAGGATTGATTTTTCTTCATATCTGAAAAGTTTTTCACCAGTAATTTTTAAAACAATGTCTCTTTCTTCCTCCCTTAACTAAATTCGAATTTGATAAATTTTGGATGAATTTCTCCTATTTTGTATTTTATTATATTTTTTCTTCTTAACTCTGTAGTATTCAACTGACAAATGTATTTGATTTCTGGAATTTTAATACTTTTTACTTTTTCCAACTTCTTTAAAGAATTCAGAGATAGCAAGAAGGTAGATCTGTCACCTTAAAAGCAATCTATATTCGATGGATTAAACCAGCAATCAAATCTTAAGACTAAATATTTCATGTCCTTGTGATTTGGAAAGTTTATTAACAACCACTTATTCAATAGAAGCATTCTAAATAGATCTTTCATTTGGTACTCTTGTTTAATATTTTAATGTTCTTATTTTTTTCCAACTATTTTATGTATTTTGTGGGTGTAGCAAGAGAGACACATTTAACACTTTTGGTAAACCTGACAAAATTGTCCCACCTATGTTTTAAATACTCCTCTTTATCATGTAGTCATGCTTTTCCTCAGAATAATCCTCACCAATATTCAAAGCTACATGATTCCTAACCAGGGTGTAAGAGTATAATATACAGGCTGTGAATCATTTTCCTTTAGGAAACCACAAATTAGGTAAACTTTATGCCCTAAGCTTAATGCATAAACGAATATAAGCAGGTAAGTGCAGCATTCTATGAGAACAGCGTGTACTGATAAGCAAATTTTTTTTAAAAATGTAACTAATCATTTCTGTTTGTTCAGTGCCTAACGGTTCTGGGTCTCCAGATTCATCCTATGGAAGCATTCACTTTTGTGAGCGTCATAAGAATGAAACAGAACAGAACAGTGCTAAAAAATTTATCTTATTGAGCAAACAAACCATAAGGATGAGTTAATTATATAGTAAAACATTACTAGTATCCTGGATTTTAAAAATACACTATAAATCTAGTACAATTTATGTAAAAACTTAATATAGTTATGCATGGTAAAACACGTTTAATTTGAGACAATTCTAAACATTTGAATTTAAACAATTGCTCGGTAACATGAGTACATCTGTCAATTACTTTTTAATTGACTGAAATGGGACTGCATAACCGTGCCATCTGCTGCCAACACTCATTCCAAATTCTAATTGACAGTGTAGTGTTGAACACAAATTGACCAGTTCATTCAAGTAGTAAATTTCTTGTGTTTGATTCAATCATGTCACTTAGTTACTCTATTATGCTCACTGTACACCTGAATTTATTTTTGTCATGGTGATGATTGTATCAATAACATCAAAATCTACATCAACTACTCTTTTCTTAACTTTTTGAAAACAGAAGCATTTTATTCTTAGAATTCATCATTATTATTTTATTCAATAGGTTAGTCCTTCCTCATATCATTCTAACCCAGATCAACAATGCTTTCAAAAACCCATATCTCATACAAAAAAATACTTAAAATCTCTTACAAATACAACAACAAAATATGAAAACTTAAATATTATCTTGATAAAAAGCTCCATAGGTAAAGTGATTTTGTGTCACTTTAAGTGAGGTAAAGGGACACTCAAAACTCAGCACGTGGAAAATTTTTTTATTCCTTCACTAGCACATAGAATTCTGTACAAATTATTCTCATTAAAGCTAATGATAATCTTGGCTCTAACTTCCCTGGGGTCTCAGTGAGGATCTGTGACTGGTTTTTCTAAAGATATCTGAAGATAAAGATCACCACTCTGTAGCATAATTTGGATGCTTTCTAGCACTTACAAGCAATGGTTTATTTTAAAAGTTTCAACATTATAGTATCAAAGTTAATCATCACTCTCAACAGACCTTACAAATGTTGTACCAAAGATGAAGTATCCATGCATTGCCTGCATTTCCTCTTTGGGACTCAAGAGCTCAATTCTTCCATTTCTAAGTGTATGAGTGGTCGATGTTTTTTAGCCAGGAATTGACACTGACCAAAGAGAGTAAATTGACTCAAAGCCATTCTTTACCCAAGAGTTGTCTGCATGTAGGAACTGATAAATAAAAGACCATTAAAAAATGGACCCTTATTTCAATACACAAGGACTCTGAAAAGCCATCTAGATGAAGGCCACTGTTGCAACTATAGTGCATTAAATCTTACCTTCTTCTAGGTATCTCTTCAGTCATCTTCCCTAGTTGTTTCCAAGAGCAATCCCCAGTAAACTTCCCACATAAAAATTTCAGACTCTGATTCTGTTTCTTGGGAACTTGTCCTATAGAACTAGTTTTCCTTCACTTACAGGATAGTTTATTGAAAGTAGGGTAACATTTTATACTCTACGTTAAAACAAGTCTTTATAATCATGACAAGTAGTGAGAAAGAACTGAGTGACCTAGAAAAATAAGTTAACTAATAAACTGAGGACATTTGGAAAACACAATTTCAATTGTGAATATGAATCTTTGTCCTTCCTTCTATCTTAGAAACATTTCTATAAGGTTTTCTCTCCACGGAGAATGGAATTTCTACCAAAGGAATGTAACAATACATCAGATAAGCTAGAAATGCTCTTGGCAAATTTGCACGTCATTTATTCATCTATACTATATGCATGTCTTTTGGGAAAAAAAGGAAGTTGATATGCCAGAAATACTTTGCCTTCAATAAATTACAAAAATCGAGAAGACGTGTAACATTTACTCTATGAAAGAAAATCTTAGAGCAGGATGATCTCAACTAGTTTATATGGAAATGCACAAGTGCATATCAACATGGGCTCTGGGAAAGGAGAAGCTTGAAAACAAGAAAGCAAAACTGAGGTCCATTTAATGATGATCTACTCTCCATTAGGGATGCTGAAATGTCAGATCACTTTTGTACTTGCTGAACTGGCAAAGAAAAACAGCAAACCCATTAAAAATTCCACATAAAGAATCCTGGATTCTGGGACACTTCAGCACCTGCCTCCTGCCCAACTTGAGGATCTTTTGCAAGCAGCTATTTCTACCACCTAAGCATTCTTACCGTAACGGATTATGCAACTGCAATTCATTATATAAGCGAGGTCCATCAGCCCAGAAGAAACGTACTTATAAAAGTTTCATTGATTTTAGATTTAAGAAAGTAAAAAATTCCCCATAAAGAACTGTAATGTTGATTTATGCATTCAAAAATTGTTTGATTAGATCTCTCTCTCTCTCTCTTTCATAAACACACACACACACATACACACACAATTTATTCCAGATTTGATCTTTTAAGAAATATAGAAAAAAACTCTATAATCATTATTAATTGTGATTCATGGCAAACATCTGGACATTATGGAACTCTATATAAGGAGGACATCAATACAGTATCCCTTTGAACACAGTGCCTTATTAATCATGCCTAAGTTTGGGGAGCATACTGATGAACACTTATGCTACTGAATAACTACAGTGTATTGAATTAATTATCTTACAGCTGAAGTTTTGTTTTTCTTTCTGTCTTACCAGTAGAGAAGTGAAAAGCATTATCTTTATGAAAAGTATATATGAATTCTATGTGTCACTAGTTAAATTTGTTTTTTAATAAATTTGATGTGTGTGTTACTATATTGTCTTGCCTATACCAAAATTATAGTGATATAAAGGTCTATAAGTGATTCTAGATGGCTCAGTGTATAAGAGCACTGGTTAACAACTGTCCGTAACTCCAGTTCCAGGGGATCCAATGCCCTTTTCTGTCCTCTGTCAGCACTGGACGACTTGGCTGCAGTTACATATATGCAATCATAACACTTATACACATAAAATAAAAAACTAAAGAAAGAAAAATAAAAATAATAAAGTTAAGCTAGAAAGGCAGTTTGATGTCAGCATTGAAGCACAACCGTATCCAGGAGAAACACATTTTTTCTGCTTTACATGACACTTATATTACGATGTATTTTCAAATGATTATTTAGGAACAATGACTGCAAATCAGCCAGGATAGTATTTCAAGAAAACAAACAAGAACAAAAAAAACTCTCCTATCAGCTTTACAACTGCTTGATTTGAGCATCGCATTAAGATGCAGAACGTCACAGAATTCCACCTTACTGAAAATGAGAAGACCTGGATTCCTCCATAGACTAGAAAAATCATGTTGTGCCATTACATGTCAGCTTTTTACTCCTCAGTAAAGTGATGAAATGAAGTTGAATTTTGCCTTAAGGTCTTTTGCAGCTCTAAGAGTCTGATTTCTGGTGAACTGAGTTTTAATCCTAAACACAAATCCATTACGGGAAAACTGTCTTTTATAAAAGGAGAAAGGCAAGTTAAGTGAAAATACAGCTGGTGAGGATCCAGAGGTCGAAAAGAGGGCACACTGACTCTGAGTTGGAAATACCATACTACTCAAAAAAGCTAACAACCTGAGACAAATTCTGCTTTTTGGAGCAGCTGAATATAGAAAATAATTTTATATTTTTTCCATTTCCTTTTTATGTATACAGCACCTCTAAACTGTCATGGGAAATTATCATAAACATTAAATGTTGACAAGTCTTTCTTGTAAAAGGCACTAACTTTGAATTAGATACATCTACCTTTCTATCCTGACTCTCATAACATCAGTTTGAATGTCTTTGGCAAACATTACACCTTCCTTTAAGCCTCAGTTCCTTGATATGTACTTTATATGTAATAATGAGATAAAAATGCTGAAGCCATCTCATGGCTATGTGGCAAGGAAAACAAGGGATCATTGGAAATTAATCATGACCTGGAAGAGATTGTTCTAGAGCCATAAGTAGAAGCAATTTAATCAATTATCTAAACTATTAAAGAAGAGAAGCATGTAGGTAACTATTCAAAATCATTTGTATCTTGTATTAGCATTTCTTTTCAGACATCTCTGTATAACCAACATGGATAGGGTACCATTAGGGGAACAGAAAAGTGTAAGACCTAGTTATTTGCTTGTGACCTTGCTACCCAACAGGAAAAATGAAAAGTTAAGCACAATGCAAGACAGAGCCTGTGGGTAAACTGGTAGTAAGTACTATGAGATACTAGAGAAATGATCAATCTTGTTAGGCTCTGTGAAGAAAACAGATGTGGCAACTGTGACAAGTTTTCAACTTTGTTTAAAATGATGAGTAAGATTTGACAGAGCACCAGCAGGATAAAAGATGATCATTACAAGTACCTAGACCCACAGAAGCTATTTTATGATGTGTGGAGATCTGAAAATTATTATAGAGATATATCTATAATCATAGCAGCTTACTAATTAAATTTTCTGCAGTTTTCAATGTATGATCCTGTCTAATGGAACTTAAGACAATGCCAAGTACTTGTAAGAACCCATACAGAGTGATAAACAGGTTACAATGTCCATTTTATCCATAGGAATAAATCAGACTTGAAATACAATATTCTGTCATTAAAATATTAAAAATCTAATATACTAAGATATATTAGCTAGAGGAGATAGATTGGGGAACATTTTTGCATATTCAGGGCTCAGCATGGGTTAGAAATTCGAGCACCATGGACAGGCCAGGTGTGGTCACACATGCCTGTAACCTCCAGTACTAAAGATATAGATAGGTTGATTCTGGAGGGTCGCAGGCAATCCAGACTGGCTGAAAGGGCACACTCCAGATTCAGTAAGAGACACTAATTCAAAAGCTAATGTGGAAAATCATAGAGGAAGATACACAAAGTCGATCTCCGTCCTCCACACAAACATACACAGGCACGCACATCCCTCCCCCCCACACACACCTGAATATACTCAAAAGCTAATGTGGAAAATCATAGAGGAAGATACACAAAGTCGATCTCCGGCCTCCACACAAACATACACAGGCACGCACATCCCCCCCCACACACCTGAATATACATGCATACATCTTACACACACACATGTACACATACACATAGTAAAACATCATATATTTTAGCTAGATATTGATGTGCTGGCTGAGGAAAATGTTTCCTTGATATTAAAAAGGAATATAAACATGGCATTATCCAACGTATACATACAGCTAAGATCTTTCCACAAATTCTATGTAAGCTTAAATATTTGAATAAACAGACATTTATTACTCTTCTAAAACTTCTCTTGTTCCAAAACCAGGTGAACATAGTGTTCTGCCACCATTTCACCTTTCCTTTCCTTCTCCTTAAAACTTTCCTCTCCAGGCAGGAATCACAATGGAGCAGCATAAGCTAGAGAATGTGCTGAGGAATGTGAGTTCTGGTTAGCCTGAAAACAAGTTTATTTTGCAAATAAATATACTCTTCAAAGAAATCTTTTTTTTTCAGATTTTCTCTTAACAGAGTCTCTTCAAATTCATGTCATGTTGACATCAAAAGCATATAACTAATTATTGAATTGCTTTTCCTGTTTGGAGCAACTCAGCTAACAGTCACTAACCCACTTCATTTCAAAGACTCATGAGACAAATGAAAGAGATCTATTTAGGCTAATTTTCTCCTTCAAGGACAACCTGGGGGAGTCTTGCCCTTGGATAATGGGCAATGTCTACACAAGACAATGTTCCTCTAACTTGAGGGCAAGAAATGAGTGTGGTCATGCTGAAATAATCCATCTGTAACCTGCTGTTTTAATTACTGGGAACTGCAGTACAAATGGCACAAATAACAATGGTTCAGGGAGAAAATTGTCTGAGTTCGCCTTGGTACAATTTTTCAGCTATAGGATAGATGAAGTATATCAATTTTCACAGGTTGCATTAATACACTAGAATTTCTCTTTTCTGACAAATTAATAATAAACTGTCAGAACAGAAAAGCTTAAAATGAGCTATTTGACAGAGTGATAGATTTATTTGTAATATCAATATTTTCTTCATTCTGATCATTATATTTT
>NW_008338118.1:1478286-1482432 GCF_000622305.1 Nannospalax galili | reverse complement strand
TCCAATGAACACAACCTAAAATTCTATCTGAATGTTTATGTTCTTCATAATGGCTTTATGGTCAATGTATCTGGTCACATCACATGCAATAGTATGTATGTTCAATGTAACATCACTTAGACTAAGAAAACCATATCAAATGCCATCACCTACAATTAAAGTTATTTTCTGGACAAACATAGTAAATGTTTTATATGCTATAGACTATGTGTCTCTAAGGAAAACAGAAGGATAAAAGAAAAGGATTCAAGAGAAAGCAGCCTAGAAAATAGAAGAAAACCATTTAATTTTAATTATTTTTCATTTCATTACATGAAGTTTTAATTTTTTATTTGGATCTTAGGGAATAACTGTGTATTTCAATAGGGTTAGTGATTAAAATAATAAATATCATCAATTTTATATTTCAAATTTAGCCCCTTTCTCACCCTCTTTGCAAAAGCTAAGGCTGTAATGTCTGATTTCATTTTATACATAGCAAGCAAGTCAGTCTTTGCTACAGGTCCAAATGCATTTCTAATCCCCCATCATGCCCTGAGATTTTTTTTCTCCTCTATGAGGCACCTACTTTCCAATTTCATCCCTGCCTTTTCGTAGTTGAACAACTGGCCTATGTCTGCTCTTTGGCAAATCCTCTCTGATTTTCTCTGACATAGGCACGCACCTTCAGGGTTCCCATTGTCCTAATCATTGTCTTCTTTCTAATGTGACATTTATAAAGTTGAATTGTAACTCTTTCCTTATTTTCCTGAAGCCAGTGATCATGTGTGATTGTATGTAATTTTGATGTATATTATTCCTTGACAAGGTAGTAGGCACACAGTAGGCCCTTAAAACAACAAATGAGCAAAACTGGATAAACTCAATTTTTTACGCAGATCACTATGGGATTCATTAGTCCTTCTAGCATTCTCTGGCTTATTTATTTATTTTTCTTTTAAAATAGAAAATAGTTGCATGCCTTTGCTTAACAAAGTTTAGAATAACTCAAAAAAAGTTAACCTAGGGAATGGCAAGATGGTTCAGAGGGTAAAGGCACTACCTGACAAGATGATGTCCAGAGTTCAATTTTGGGATCCACATAGTAGGAGAAAATCTCAACTCTACAAGTTGTCATTTTTTTGTTGTTGTTTGTTTTTGTTTTGATTTTTTTCTTTAAAGATTGATCTTTATTTTTTTAATGTATTTAATAACCACATAATTAGTAGAAGCATTTCATTACAACAGCATTGACATAGCCAACAAGTTCCTAGATCAAAGATGCATCTCTTTCAAAATTGGCTGTATTTTTATGTTCATAGTGTTCAATTATAAGAGTTATACATTATTGTACTCAGTATAAACCCTGTAAGAATAAAATTGAATGAGGTTTTAATCTTTTTAAAAAATCTCCAATTCATTTTAGAATATGCTGTTTCATACAGAAAAACTCATTTTTAATGCAATTAACACTTAGATGTTTCAACATCCATCCCTAATCTCTGTATATCTGATTATTACTAGTCACAGTCAGTTACTTTCTGGGATCTTTGGCACCTGAGCATGGATATAAATTCATTAGGTAGATTTCAATGGTAATGTTTTTCATACCTACTAATTAACATGAAGCAAATTTTTTTATGCTTCTTCCTCAAACATCCCAATCTTATTCATCTTTATACCCGCATTCCAAATGGCACCCTCCCATAGCCCCCCCCCAATCTGGACCCTGCATACTCTGTCATCCCTGTTACCATCCACTGGGTTGTCAGTGCCCCAAGCTGTTTCCCAGTGCTAGTCCATCCGCTGAGTCTAGTCAGCCTATCTAGAGTCCCTTGTTTTAGGAAGATCAGCTTTTCCTCATCTAGCAGAAATCAGTTGCTAACATTCCTTTAGATAAGATTGAAGTCTGCTGTTCATTTTCCCAGTTCTATGCTGGGTTACTGTCTGGGAGTCCGTTGGGCAACTAAACAGCTGGCCAACAACTCAAATGAAGGTATCTCCTATCTAGCATTGTTTCCTGCTATGTTGCCTTTAGCTATGTTCATTTTCCCAGTTCTATGCTGGGTTACTGTCTGGGAGTCCCTTGGGCAACTAAACAGCTGGCCAACAACTCAAAGGAAGGTATCTCCTGTCTGGCATTGTTTCTTGTTATGTAGCATTTAGCTATACACATGGACTCTTAAAGAAATACACTGATCACTTTAATCTTTGGTTATACTTTCTTATTTTTACCCTTAAGGTTGTTTGAGGATCTGTTTCTCAGTGGTCACATGGGCTTGGGAGGAGCCCCTGGCTCTTTTACCATCTATGTGAATATCAGTCAAAGCTCCTGATCAACCATGGCTGGCTTCACTTGGAAGCATGGAGGAAATGTCTCCTCTGTGTTGTCCCTCCTCTTTGTAGACTGGACACTGGTTCAAGTCCATCTGGTGGGGTCTCCATGGCCTCCCTGAACAAAAGAGCAGGTGACTTACCACAGTTACAGGACATTTTGAGAGATGCTCCATAATCCTCTGGAACTTAGTCAACCTTGGAGGGCAAGGAACAAAAACTGTCCTTTAAGTCCCTCCGACCAAATTAGTATAGGCCTCAAAGTATGGCTGTTAAACATCCAAGGTTAGTTCTACCAGTCTGGTACTTTTAATTACCATGCACTATGTAGATAAAGTTTGGACAAAAATCAAACCTCAGATATTTTGTTCCATGAACTAATTGTATGTATAATTTGTCAATAGGTTGTTGGCCTAATATGGTTCCCTCTGGATTTTTAAAATTAGCTAAGCATTATTTATCTCTCTCACTGTCTAACCCTTCCACCATGGTTTCCTCACTTAAAGTGCCCCCATTTTTCCAATTTCTCCCTTCTCCTATGGTCCTATATGGGAGGTGGGACCACAAGTTGTCTTTTAATCTCCATACATGCATCACAGCATAAGCCACCTCCCTCCCCAAAATAAATAAAATTTAAAAATAATTAGCCTCCCTTGTTTCAGAACCTGTAAATTCAAAATCAAACTTAGGATCGTTTACACACATATATATCCAATATGATTCTAAGGTATATTATGTATCATGCATTCATAATGTTTATAAAAATGATGTTGGAATTCCACTTTTCAGATATATTTATCAAAATTTTTCTCATATCTAAAATTGTTCATTGTTAATAACATCAGAAGCTCCTCAACACCAACTAAAATAATTAGGCAATGATTCAAAATAAATTATACAATGATATACTGACATGACTGCATTTGAGAACTGGTTAGTGATTTTGTTGCTTTGGTTTTTTTTTTTTTCTGTTTTTCATGGTCTAAATTCTCATCAGCAGAAATGTTCAGTTTGGGGACTGTAATACACCAGTACATAGGATGTTGAGTAAAGTACTTGATAAGAATTGCTGTGATTTAGTTATTAGTGATTTTTCCTCTTCCTCAGTTGGCTGAGTCAAATTGTATTACAAGCCTTTGAAGACCTCTGGTGGTGAAAAGGAAGCATTGTTCACCTTAATTCATGGAGGTAAATTCCTTTGAATGAGTATTTTGCACAGATTCTTAATTTCTGTTTCCCACAGAAACATTTCTCAAAGTAAAATTTCCAAAATATATATTTTTGTTCTAATAATTAATTGACTCTTAACCATCTCAACTATAAATTGAGCAAACAACAAAAAGCTTATCACTAATACCCAAACAGTTAAACATAGTGATGTCACTCTATAGACTGTAACATCTTCAGTATGTGAAGATTATCATATAAAATTACAAATTTATTCCATGTTAATTCTGAGTATCAAAGTACCTGCAAACAAAATCAAGGTGTTTTACTTCAGGGGCTGGAGAGATGTTCAGCCATTAAGAGCACCTGCTGCACTTGCAGAGGGCTAGAGTTGGTCTCCGAGCACCCCCTGTAACTCCAACTCCAGGGGATCCCACCCCTCCTCTTTAGGCTTCTACAGTCACATACAGATAAGCACATAAGCACACACTCATGTGCACAACCCCCCCCCACACACACAAATAAATACATCTTTTTCAGTGACACATTTTACAGTCAAGGAGAAGGATATTTGTAAGCTTCAACTTATATATATATGTGTGTGTGTGTGTGTGCGTGTGTGTGTGCGTGTGCGTGTGTGTGTGTGTGTGTGTGTGTGTATGAGTG
>NW_008338118.1:1459713-1477772 GCF_000622305.1 Nannospalax galili | reverse complement strand
TGTGTGTGTGTGTGTGTATGAGTGTATTGCCTGCATGAATGTGAGTGCACCCGTGTCATGCAATGCCTTGGAAGTCAGAAGAGGGCTTCGGATTCCTCTGGAACTGGAGTTAAGGATGGTTCGTAGCCACCATGTGGGTGCTGGGATTTGAACCCGGGTCCTCTGCAAGAGCACTCAGTGTTCTTAGCTGCTGAGCCATCTCTTCAGCCCCAAGCTTCAACTTTTAAATACTGGCCAAGTAGCCACTTATTAAGCAAACTATAAAAGGGTCTGTTACTTGAAAAAGTAGTTACCAGCCTTCCTACCTCAAGATTTGAGAATTTCCCATCTAGAATTTATCATATCCTTTTAAACAAATTCACATTAATAATTTTCTCTGTTCATGAGTCGTATGCTATTATTTCCTTAATTTCACATACAAACACAGGCAAGTTTTCTTCTCTTTCTGAAGCTCAGTGTCTTCTTTGTAAAACTAAGGAGTGATAATTGACTAAAATTCTGAGGTCATAGCTGGAAACAAGGCAATACAAACTGAACTTGAAATAAACTTGATTGTGTGTTGCAAATCTAATGCACCTTCTATGACACATGGTATTTAACTTATTTATTATTTGTATGTATATGAGTGCATTGCCTGCATGTGTGTAAGTACACTCATGTCGTACAATGCCTGCAGAGGTCAGAAGATGGTGTAGATCCCCTGGAACTGGAATTATGGGCAGTTGTTAGCTGCCATGGGGGTGTTGGAATTTGAACCCAAGTCTTCTGCAAGAACAGCCAGTGTTCTTAACCACTGAGCCATCTCTCCAGCTCAGGTATTTCATTTTTAAAAGCTCAAATCAAATAACTAGAAAAAAAGAGAAGCATCCTCATCCAAATACCTGTGTAGTGTTTCAATTTTTTCTGCAAAAAGACGTAAATATTGAAATTTTCTCCATTAATATTATAAAAATTTATAACAGTACAGAAATCCATCTTCCTGTCATTTACATTTATTTTGCTTTTTATTTTTATGCATTTGAATTTTTAGCCTGCATGTATGTTAGTGTACCACATGTGTGTGATGCCTTTAGAGGCCAGAAAAGAGTATCAGATCCCCCAGAACTGTCATATGGGTGCTGGAAACTGAAATCCTGTCCTCTCCAATGCCTGTTCCTGTCATTGTAATCCTTTACATGGGTAACTGTCAAATGTGCCCCCTCCTTTCCCATTCGACTTCTCTTGATTTCATATAATTCATAAATGGCTTATCTCTCTAGTTAGCTGAAGTTCTTCCACCTTTTCTCAAGTGATTCAAAAGTTCCTTTTCTCACTTGTGATCATCATTCTCTTGCAAGCTTGTGCCAGGAGAGCAGCTCTAGAACATACAGTGAAATAGAAGAACATTAGAATGTGTGAGATAGGCTGCAAGCTTCTAATAGCCTCAAAACTTCATCCACTCTGAATGAACTTTGTGAAGTGAGAAGAGAAACAGAGATATACGGTCTTTAAATTTCAACTCCAAGTTGGACTTGAATGTTCAAACTTGTAAACTTAACACTTGGAAAATGAGACAGGAAGATGTCCACATGTTGAAGGCCAGCCTGGGGTACATAATAAATACCAGCATGGACATCAGAATTAAGGCCTTTCTCAAACTAGTAAGGTAAAATAAAAATCTCATGCCAGCCTCATAGAACTATGTTGCAAATCTTCCAGGCACAGACCCTACTATTACAGTCTGCTAGGAGGAAAAGTTTCTGCTAATTGCAGCTCACTTGAAACAGTTCAAGTGGTCCAGTGGCCTGAAATATTCTTTTTATACAAAAAATACTTATTAAACTTCTCCCACTTCTCAGGGACCATCATGGAAGAGGGGGTAGAAAGATTGTAAGATTCACGGAGAAGATATATGACCATATGGGAACATAGTTCTACAAGCTCCTGGGAACCTGCTCATATGATTCTGTGGTAATGGTGTCAGCATACAAAAGTCCTATGCAAACTCAGGCAGACAATAACCCAGCATAGAACTGGGAAAATGAACAGCAAACTTCAGTCTTACCTGAAGGAATGTTGGCAACTGATTGCTGCTGGATGAAGAAGATCTGATCTTCCTAAAACAAGGGACTCTAGATAGGCTGACTAGACTTAATGGACAGACTTTCGTTGGGGAATGGTTGGGGACACTGACAAGCCAGTGGGCCTTAACAGGGATGATCGAGTGTATGGGCTCCAGTGGGGAAGGGGGTGCTATGGGAGGGTGCCAGTGGGGATGGGGTTATAAAGATGATTAAGACTCTTTGAGCTGTTCTGTATGAAACACACGAAAATTCAACTTAAAAATGCTGTGGAAAACAAAACAAAATAAAACTTTTAAGATTTCATCAATTTAGTTGTAGCTGGTGACCGAAATTAAAAATTAATATTCTTATCCTTTGCATAGAACATACCCATTGCATATATAATATTTCAACATAAAAAACAGAAGCAAATCTGTCTCATTTGTTTTGGTTAATTCTAATATAGTGAAATTCTCTTTCAAGTTAAAAATTAGATCTTAACTTCACAATTTTAATTTAGTAATAGATATTATTAATAAAGTGAAAACCAAAAAACATGCTAAAATTTTTTTTAAAATATGATGCTAGAATTTTAGTCAAGAAAGACCAACTGGTTATTTTAAGACCTTCTTAGTAGATCCACTATCTATAGGTTGTTTCCTAGTTTGAGATAGTTACTGAAACTTTTAAAGTTCCCAAAAGAAAAACAATCCCTAACAATATCCTCCAGAACTATGAGAGCTAGTCTTCAGAGAGGAGACTTCCAGGTAATTTCCAGATCCATTGTTCCAAGTCCTGTATCCAAAGTATGTCCAGTTTTTCAACATTAGGGTCTTACCTTCAAGTTCTGGGAGGTAATCAAAGGCTATGGCAATAGCCCTACATTATTTTGGGACTCTCTTGGACTACCCTGACCAACAACTCAAAGGATGGTTTCTCCTGTCTGGCATTGTGTTTCCTGTTAAATAGCCTTCAGATACACACATGCATTTGTGTTTAAATATTGTATGTGCTTTTCAGTAGGTTTTTGAGCAAATGCATTTCCCTCTGTTTTTCACACCACCTAAACTTTATCTTTTCTCTATGTGTCTGTGTGTGTGTGTGTGTGTGTGTGTCTGTGTGTGTGCACGCGTGCACGGGTTGGATAGCTTCAGTGTCCACTTGACACACCTGGGTTGAGCGACCCTCAATTGGGGAATTGCCTACATTGGGCTGGCCTGTGGCCATGTATGTGGGGCATCTTCTTGATTGTTCAGTGATATGGAAGGGCCCAGACCACTGATGGTGGTGTCACCCCTGGGCAGGTGGGCCTGTTTTGCATAAGAAAGCAGGCTGAGCAGGAGCTAGAGAGCAAGCCAGTAACCAGCAGTCCTCTGGCCTGTGCTTCAGCTCATGCCTCCAGGTTCCTGCTCTGGGTTCCTACCTTGTGTTCCTTGATGAACTGGGACATGGAAGATATAAGATAAAGTAAACCTTTTCCTCCCCGAGTTGGTATTGGTCAGAGTGTTTTGTCACAATAATGGAGAAACAAATGAGGACAGAAGTTGGTACTGGGAGTGGGGTATTGCTGTGACAGACCTGACCCAGTTGTTTTTAGGAGACTCGTGGAAGCATTTGGAACTTTGGGCTGGAAAAGCCATTGCGAGCTTAGAGTTTGTTGCTGTAGTGCTTGGAACAGTTATATTGAAAGCGATGTGGATAATGGAGGCCTGGCTTGTGAAGCTTCAAAGGGAAGCAGAGACTATCAGGGCTGTGTGTGTGATATTTTGAATTGAGAATATGTAGGTTCTGGTTGGCTGGGGATGAAGAATCAGCTGTGATTAAAAAGAGACCAGAACCTGAAGTAAAACCTTTGCTTTACTGGGACAATTCATTCTGGTTAGCTGGGGCTGGAAAAGATACCAGCATCATTGTGGTAAAGTCTTCTGGGAGGTATTTCCTCAGGGTCAGCACACAGAGGGAACCCGCGCCTCTATCTCAAGCTGGAAGCAGGACTTGGTAATGTGTAAGAGTCTCCAGCATGGTTCTGGTGTTGAAAGCATGAAGGGATCACAGAGAGCATCTGAGGCTTGGCACTGAGAGGCCAGGAAAGGCCATAGGTGAAAGTGCATCTTCAGTTGCAGTGAAGACCCCAGGATTGAAGGGATCATGGAGAGAATTTGAGGCTGTTCACCCCAAGAGGGAAGAAGAGGCCTTTGGTGAAGGTGTAGCTTCAGTTTCAGTGGAGACCCCAGCTTTTGGGAGATTCTGGCACCATGGGATGACCACCAAGGACAGCAGTAGGTGTGGAATAGAGCTGGCCTGGGTCTGTGAGACAAGCTGTGTGTGCTGTGGAAGGCAGAGTCAGAGAAGTGAAGCTGCCAGAACTCTTTGGAGCTCAGAAGATAGTGAGTGAATCCCAGATGTCCAGCCTTGAGCTACTTTGCTGGACTTCTGTTTTGCTTAGGTTTGCCCCATTCTTCCCTTTGAAATAAAACAGTACTTGTTTTGGATTTCACAGAAGCCCACCCATAGTTAAGAGATGTTTAAAAGAGACTATGAACTTTTACATGTTTGGAATTTTTAGGACTGTGAGGCTTTTAAGATCGAAGTGTCTTATGTTGTGATATTAATGTTAGCATCATATCTTGGGGATAAGAATTGGAAAGGTTATGGTTTAATAGTGATGTGTTTGTGTGTCAAGTTGACAAGGGGTCAATTGTGCCAGACAGCTTTAGGGTCAACTTGACACACCTGGGTTGAGGGAGCCTCAAATGGGGAATTCCCTTTATTGGACTGGCCTGTGGCCATGTGTGTAGGCATCTTCTTGTTTGTTGAGTGATATGGGAGGGCCCAGCCCACTGATGGTGGTGCCACCCCTGGCCAGATGGGCCTGTGTTGTATACGAAAGCAGGCTGAGCACGGGCCAGAGAGCAAGCCAGTAATCAGCAATCATCCATGGCCTATGCTTCAGCTCCTGCCTTCCAGTTCCTGCTCTGAGTTCCTACCTTGTGTTCCCTGATGAACTGGGACCTGGGATATGTAAGATAAAATAAACTCTCTCCTCCCCAAGTTGGTATTGGTCAGAGTGTTTTGTCACAGCAATAGAGAAACAAACCAGGACAGCCTCCCTCCTCCTTCCTCAGTTGAAGTACCCCAATTTCTCCATTTTTCCCATTCATAATGCTTATCTCATGTTTTACCCCCCTCTCTTATGCTCCTTCTTCCCTTTTATGGGTTCCTTGCTTATACTTCCCTCTTCTCTTCTGAGTTCAATCACACAATTGTCCCCATTTCTCCCTTGGTAACATCTGTTTCCTACTATCCCCCGCTTTCAGTCTCTTTCCTTCCCTTTTCTTCCATGGTTCCTTTCCATTTTACTGGATTTTGCAGTTACATCAGGATATATACTCATATATAAGGATTTGGTGCTATGATCCACCAAGCTGATCTCTGCAACAGATGGAGACTCTTCCAGAGTTTCACAACTGATCACACACAGAGAATATGTGTCTGAGAGATGCCCATCTCCAAGTGACAATGGAGCAGAGCTCTGTACCTAAGGCTCATGGAACATAGTGGAACAGGGTGTAGAGAGAATGCTAATGCATCTCTCAGCTCTTACCAGTAAAGCATCCTCATGTAATAGAGTCCAATATACACAGAAAGCCACAACTGGCCAAAGTGTAGAGCATGGGAGAACGAAGATGGCATGTTCCTAGATAGGAGGACTCATATATTAAACATCACCCATTCACTAGTTCAGGGAACATTGCAGAAGAGGGGGTAGAAAGATTGTAAGAGCCAGGGTTGGTGCATGATCATCAGGAAACAGTCTTCCAGACCTCTCGGAATGTGCTCATACGAACTTACAGCAATGGTGTCAGAATGCAACAGACCCATGCAAACTCAATCAGAAAAAGAAAAAAAAAAAAACAGTATAGAACTGGGGGAATGGGCAGTAGGCCCCAAACTTAGGCAAAGCACTATTGGCAGCTGATTATTACAGAGTAAGTGAAAGTTGATCTTCTTTAAGGGAGTGACTCCAGTGGATAAATTAGATTCCAGTGAGTGACTAGACTCCAGGAGATGAGCTTGCACTGAGGGACATCTGAGTATGCAAACTTGATCAATAGGCCTTATGACAAAATGCATGAAATTTGGTGCTGGGGTGCTATGGAGGTGCAGATGGGAGAGGGGATATGAAATTTGGTGCAGGGGTGCTATGGAGGTGCAGATGGGAGAGGGGATATGAAATTTGGTGTGGGGGTGCTATGGAGGTGCATTTGGGAAAGGGGATATAAAGATGATTACAATGTTTTAAGATGTTTTGTATGAAGTGTATAGAAATCCAATAAAAAACAGACATTGAAATAATGACAACAGAAATTAGAATCTCATGAGATAGCAGATATGATTCTTCATCCCCTTTCACACTTTCTACAACTCTATAGATAGATTTTTTAAAATCTTTTTCCTTTTGACTCAGCCTAAACTTTGGACCAATAATCACGAGTTAAGTTTGGCTTTTTCAGGCCTGGGAGAGGACAATCTTCCTCTTCCGTCTTCCTGAGTCAGATTGGCTTAGGCATGTTACTTCTTAAGACCTCCTGACTGCCTGTTTCCCAGGTAGCTCTGTAAGTCACCATCCTGTGGTTGTTGTCCTGGAGAGCTGAACATGCAAGCTGGGCTTTTGTTGAGTTGTTAGTCTCATGCCTCCACTCTTCTAGCTTTTTCCACTTTGAGGTGACTGGCCCAGCCAAAGCCTTACAGCCTCCAGACCCTGGGTACCAGTTCTCTGGAGATGGTGAGGAAGCCTCTGAAACTCTGTCCTAATCCAAGAAATCCAGTTTCCCCACAGTTTTGAAAAAAGCCTCTCCCAAACTTTAGGAATTAGAATAACATAGGATTGCAATAAAAAAGGAAGATCCTTGGGAAAATACATAGCCCCAATTAAACATTGTCATCATCTGGGCCACAGAGATGGCTCAGTGGTAAAAGTGCTAGTCACCAAAGTGACAACCTGTGCTTGAGCCTCAGGACCCACAGATAAAAGGAGAGAACAGGCTCCTAAATTGTCCTCTGACAGTCACATGTTGGCCACAGCACACATTCACCCACATAGGGTCCCATGTAGGCACACGTATGCACACACACACACACACACACACACACACACAGAGAGAGAGAGAGAGAGACATATACTTACAAAATAAATACAACGTAACAAAAATTGCCATCCCTTTACTTATTTCTTCTCAAATTTATCATTTTATTGTTCATCTTGAGATTGCTTTCCTACAGTTAAATATAGGAAATCTAAATGTATGTAGAGATTTTGCTGTTGTGATGCAATGTTTAAAAAAAGTAGTCAAAAACATAATGTTCTTGATAAAGTATTTCTGGGAGTTTTTTACACAAATGACTGACTACATGGCACATACATGAAGATTTCTCATCAGATTATGCAAATAGATATATGTAATTAATTCAGCCAAATTTTATGACTTCAGCCTTCACTGTTTGATTGTAACTTATAAAACCGAGTCATTTATTGTATAATGGGGACCACAATTTAGTAAATCCTGGTAGTCTTAAATGATTAGATTAAACTTTCAACACATGGATGCCTTATCCATTAGGCCCACAGCAATGGAGAAGAGTGGTTTCATTACTGCATAGATTCCTTACTTCTATGTCCTTTAACCCTGATGAGCAGGTAAGCGACAGGCTTACTTCTTTCGAAAGGAAATTGTTACACTATCATTGTTTGTACAATATCCTGTCTCTTTTAAGGTAATTAGACAAGTACATTATTGACATTCAAATAGGATTAGCATAAACATGCTATTTGAAAAGACAATATGGAAAACAATATTTTTATTTAAATTTTTAAGTATAACAAGATATCTTTTAATGAATTCTAAAAAGTACCTCAATAGGAACTTAATGCATTTTCAAAGATCATGTAACATTGGCAAAGCAAATGTTCTCTTGGTTTTTGAATGAGAGAATGAAAGTTCAGCAAAGTTAGGTATCTAATCCAAGATCAAAATCTTGGGAGGAAGGGCTGGATCTTGGACCCAAGCATTTTTATTGCAAAAACATTAAGATTATACTTCAAGAAAAAAAATGTAATGTAAGATAAAGTAGGCATGTTTTTTAAAAGAAAACATGAGGACTAAGGATTCAGCTGTTACAGTCTGCATAGGATCTAGGTTAACTTAGTGAGGTCCAGGGATTTAAACAGCCCCATAACTGAGATTATCTATAGCTCTTTTGTATCTTTTCAATATTTGGTTATAATATAGGACAGAAGTACCTAAGAGAATTTTCTATGTTGATAGCTAATATGATTGAGAAGCCAAGTGTTTTCATTTTATTTGGTTTTTATTTGATTTTTTGTGAATTTCATATATTGTCATCCTGTTTACAACCACCACTGGTTTTCATGCATTCTGCCATATAAGTTAAGGCCTATTGAAATAAGTTTGTGTCCCCAAATGTTTTAGTTTTGAATATAACTAAAATCACATGTGACTAGTGGCTCCATATTAAATAGCACAGCTTTAAATAATACAGTGCAGCAGATTTGTGAATCCAGATCTGTTTTTTTTTTTCCTAACAAACAGCAATTTATAAGTGAACAAGAGTTAACGTGTCCCTTTATGGATATGGAGCTCAATGGAATACAAAATCTGTTCATTTTCCATTTCTTTACATTTCTGTGTCATCAAAGTGAACAACAAACAGCTTTGCCTCCTCCATTATCTGTGTGACCAATTATTAAATAGCCTGTAGGCATGGTGAATGATTACAGTGGAAAAAGCAGTCCTGTCTAGAGCTGAGTTACTGGACTTTTCTTACTGTCAGTATTTCTTTGGGACACAACCCAAGAGTTAACAAATATAAGACTCAACACTAGATTTCTGGAGAATCTGGCTGCAGGCACTTGCAGAACTGACAGTGAGAAAAAGTAAAGAAATGGCAAGTTAAAATTTTAAACTCCCACTCAATACAAGTTTGTCAGTGTGAAATACACAAATAGCTTACAGTGTCTTTATAAAGCTGATAATTTCACGTCAGAATATAAAAATATTAGAATCTGAATGTATGCTTAAATCTCTTTAAGGATTTTGATAGAGTAGAAGAGAATATTAGTTATAAAAGGACACATTATGAAATCAGCGTCAAATAATTATATAACAATGGTTATATTAAAGAACACTTTGTAATCCCAGTGCATCTATGAAATGAAAGGTGGAGACAGGAGAATACCCAGAAGCTCATGGGCCAGTTAGCCTGGTGGTATTCACAACAAACTACAGAGGACTGTGCCTCAAACAGGATCAATACCTGAGGTTGGACTCTGACCTCCACATGTGCCTTGAAATGCATGCACCCACACTCATATGCAAATTCACATAAACACACACATACATACACACTCATACATACAGACATACATGTCATATATATACAAAGACTAAAAATCCAAAGTGATACGTATAACTTTCTAAAAAATCAGTACACACAAAAGTATACACAACTGTTCAATAAACATACCTTTAAAATGTCATGGAAATTTTATATATTATTTTTACTTTTTAAGTTAGCATGAAAAGTACAGAATTTTCATACTTTGTTCTAATTTGTCCATCTCTTCCTCACTGCCCTTCTCTTTCTTATCAACAATATGATCAGGATTTTATGACTGTAATAGCCAAAACCGATAGTAAGAAATATGAAAAATATAGGCGTTTCCAATGTATTTTTTAAAATTTTTGTGCATTTCATACATATTAATCATATTTAGAGCCCCTCCCCCAGACACAACTCCCATACCTACCCACCTGATTTCTTGCATTCTGTTATATATGTTAAGGCCTAACAAGTCACGTTTGTGCACAAGATGCTCCCAGTGCAAGTTCACTAGAGTCTACTCAGCCTATCTAGAGCAACTCCCTTAAAGAATATCAACTCTCCCTCACCCAATAGTGATCAGCTGCCGATTGTTCTTTGGTTAAAGTTGGGATCTACTGCCCATTTCCCCACTTCTTTGCTGGGTCCTTGTCTGATTGAGTTTGCATGGGTCTTGTGCATTCTGACACCATTGCTCTAAGTTCATATAAGTACATTCCCAGAGGCCTGGAAGACTCTTGTTTCCTTATGTTCATGCATCAACCCTGGCTCTTACAATCTTTCATCCTCCTCTTCCACAATGGTCCCTGAGCCATGAGTGGGTGAGGTTTAATATAGGAGTCCTATCCAGGGACGTGCTCTCTGCAGTCTCTTACTCTCGACACTTTGTTAGTTGTGGCCTTCTGTGTGCATTGTACTCTGTTGTGTGAGGAAGCTTCGCTAGTGAGAGTTGAGAGATGCCTTAGTATTCTCTCAACACCCTACTTGGTTATGTTCCATGAGCCTTAGGCATTGAGGTTGCACTGTAGATGTGTCACTTAGAGCTGGGCATCTCTCTGGCATTTATTCTCTGTGATACTCTGTAATAGTCTCCATCTGTTGCAAAATGAAGCTTATTTTTGTGTGGTGAATGGTAGAAATATAGACTTATTTGGAAAAGATTGTTAATAAAAATGCATACATTTAAATCAATAAACTAACACTAGGAAGTGATAGCAATTTGCTTCCATACATTGCCTCAAATATATGAAGAAATTATTTACAGAGTTAACAAATAGTAATTGAAGGTGTAGCTATATTCTTTTGGGTGGGATATGTATCTCAATGTTAGAATATTTGCTTAGCATACACAAGGCCCTGGATTGGATCCCCAGCTCTCTTTTTACTTCATTTTTTTTCCTTTTATTGTAACCCATTGAGTTCAATTAGTGGTGCTCATATGCACATGGCTGTAGTATTATATACTGGGGCATGTGCAACCTGCCAGTGACCACCACTCAAAGAAAAGTGACTGTCTCTTTAGTAGCAGTCAACACCTGTCAAGTGCTCCTCAGTTAGGGTTGAGGCTTCAAGAGCCCCTTCCCACTCCATGCTGAAACTTTTTTTTTAATTTTATTGAATTTTTGCAGTTTTCATGGACTATAATTTGATGATATTTTGGTCCCATCTCCTATCCACACCTCTCTTTACTACCCTTTACCCATTTTAATGTACTCTATTATATAATAAGGCCTATAGAGTCTAATTTGTGTCCCCAAATGGCCTTCAGTATGGGTCCATCCACTGAAGCCTGGTTAACCTACTAAGAGTCCCATTCTTAAAAGAAAAGTCTCTCCACCTCCCAGAAGCTATCGATTGTCAAAAGTTCCTTAGGTTGGCTTGGGGTTTCTAGGCTGAAATGTTGTCTAGTTCAAGCTTGCATGGGACTTGTGTATACCGTCACTATTGCTGTGAGTTCATTTTAGTAACTGACCAGCTATCTGGAAAACTCTCTTTCCTTGTGGACATCCACTACCTCTGGCTCTTATAATCTTTCTTCTCCCTCTTCCACAATGATCCTTGAGCCTTGAGAGGTAGACGTTGGATATAGATGTCCTATTCAAGTATAAGCACTCTGCAGGTCTTATTCTCTGCACATTGGCTAATTGTAGGTTTCTGTGCTTATAACCATCTGCTGCATAAAGAAAATTCTCTGGTAAGAGTTTAGAGATGCGTTAATCTGTGTGTATAGCATTAAGTAATTAGAAAGCAGTTTAATACTATAACTATCTAGC
Organism: Nannospalax galili; assembly: GCF_000622305.1. NCBI lineage: Eukaryota > Metazoa > Chordata > Mammalia > Rodentia > Spalacidae > Nannospalax > Nannospalax galili. The sequence goes on along the minus strand of NW_008338118.1, from coordinate 1,466,056 downwards.
AGAAAGCTAGTATTAGCCTCTCCCCTATGCCCTGTGATCTGTCTAGTCACAGGTTCCTAAGCATGAAATCAATGCTCCATCCTACGAAGTGGACCTTAAATCCAATTAGAGAGTGGGTGTCTGGCTACTTTCATAATATCCATGCCACTATTGCATCAGAATGAATATCTTGCCCAGCCAGTTGTTGTTGTTGTTGTTGTTATAGTTCATAGGACTCACAGATGGGTAAGGTCGATGATTTTTTTTTCCTTCTGGTAGTGTGCATAACACCTTCCAGCACTATAGAAGCTCATTCTAGAAATATTTTCTGACACATTTTATGAGTCTTGTGAAATTAATCACAGTTGCTGTGGGTTCATGTGTGCAACAGCCATACCATGCCCAGAGGACAGCATTTCACAGAGCTCTTCCCCATCTTCTTGCTCTTACATTCTTTCTGCTCTCTTTCCACAGTGTTCCCTGAGCCTTGGGAGGAGGGTCGATATGGTGTCACATCAATGGCTGAGAACTCATAGTCTCTTACTCTCACATCTTCAAAAATATCTATTCTTGATCTTTCACCTACCATGGGTTAGTTTTGAATAATTCTAGGGACTCACAGTTACCAATGCCATCTGAGGGTCAGTGCTGACAGAACTCTATTGGCAGGTTGGATATGTCTTAGAAGTATTCAATCAGCATCATCAAAGAAAACACAAGAGAATGTTTGGTTTATAATTAAATTTTGCATGTTAGAAAGGACTTATAATTTTAAGATTCTCTCCTTGCATTCACTCAAAAGAAGCCATGTTCAATAAAGGAAGAGAAAGGGAATGAAACAAAGAATGAAGAATTAGAGGGTGTGAAAGAAGAGATGAGAAAGACAAGGAAATTAAAAGGAAGAGTTACAGTAAAGGCTATTTCTCTCTATATATGAAATTACTAATATAAAATTTTCCCTGAAGTCAACACACAACTGACAGCTCCCTTGTATTTGGTGAATATTCCTGCTCTATTTGAGGAGGTAAGTAGGAAAAAAGCAACTATATTTCTTCTATCTATTTAAGGAGCTTGCAGTGTTTACACATGATTTATTGATGAAGAGATCAATAGCACTTTCTGGATTTTCAGTCATTATTTCAACAAATAACAATTTTTTCATGTGACCTTTGTTGGAGTCAATGTCCAGAACACAAAAGAAAATGATCCAAGGTGTATTTCTGACTGATTCTTCTGTGCACAGATTATAGTCTGTGACTTGCAAAACTGATTGAATTTGATTGCAATTTGTCTTATATTTAACCTCAGACACTTAGAAAAAAAATAATCATATAAAATTCAAAGTAGGACGACTCTTCATATAATTTCTGTCATTTGGCTAAGATTACATTTCTTTGTATTTAGTTTTTCTGAGTATAATTTTGAGATTTGTTATTGATAATGATTAGTCTTTAAACTAATCAGTTATATTTAATGTTATCTATATCATATACATACCCTTGATAATAATAATTTTTCCAAGTTCCTTTATTTGTAAATCTATATGGTTTTATCTCAGAAAAATGAGTTCCAAATTGATAGATAATTTCTATTCTCCTGAGAACTTGCATTCTCACAGATAATAGAGATTCAAAGAGGAATGCACAAAATCAATAACATAAATAGGAAAGCCACTTGTCCACATTTTGCTCAGCATTCTTATCCACAAGAACATCCCATTAAACTGTCCACAGCATTCAATGGCCTTTCTAGACTAAAGTTTCAAATTCTTCCACATTCCAGTCATAAAATAATTTGAAGGATATAATAACCACATTGTTAAGTTTATCAAAGCAAGAACTCCACTCCTGGTATCAATTTCTGTCTTAGTTTCATTTTTGGTACTGTGATAAAATACCCTGACCATCTTAGGGAAGAGGGAGTATTTTTTAGCTCACATTTCCTGGTTACTGTCCATTATTGCAGAGAGGTCAAAGCTGTTAAAGCAGCCAGTTATATTACATTCAAAGGCAAGAGCAGTAAGGAACAAATATATGCATCCTTGCTTAGAGCCAGAAGGCATTGTACTAGGAGGAGGCATTTGAACAATTTGTTCATGTGACTTGCTTATGCCATCAGAGCCTGTTCAGGCTTGATCACATATAAATCATTTCCATTTAATGGTGGATTGCTCATCTGCACACCCAAATTTATGACTGGTAGGTCAAAAAATACCCAGGTCATGATGAACCACTTGATAGACTGGTCTGCTACCGGCCCTTAAGGGAAACTGAATATTTAACAATGGATCACTATTTGGAGGAATTTATAGAGAAATCAGATAGCATATTTGAATTTTGCATGATTTTAAAAAATATCAAGAATTTTCCTTCTAACATGAACTCAGACTGTTTAACATGAATCAAAACAAAGGAAAATTTTGTTCTTTCTAATGATGATAATTCTATTTGAAATCTTAATTCTAAATCTCTGCTTAAGGTTTTTAATATTGATGTGGCCACTATGTAAATCAAAATGGAGATTTCTCAAAAAACTGAAAATAGAGCTACCATATGATCCAGTGTAGCTAGAAAATGATTTATTCTTCGCGGACTTCTGAAGAGCCAAGGGCTGGTGCAGGCCACCCTGGAAAGAAGGGTGGTGCCTAGTGTGGGGAGAGAGTGGAAGGAAAGGATTTGGCACCATTCAGTGAAGAAGGGAACAGGGAGCAGGCAAGCCAGTCTGCCCTGGACCCCGTAGGGTGCTGGGGGACCTCATGAGGACCCCGTGGACCCCTCACGGAACTGTGTGGGATGAGGGGGCATGTGGGGATGTGAGATGAGGCAGACCGCCTGCAAAACAGTGGCTCTCACAGAGTTGGGTGCCGGGTGTTGGGTGTTTGTTTCTTTGTAAGTCACTCCCCTCCCCCCCAAAGATATAAACTATGAAAAAATCGGATAAAGATGTGGTATGTGGTTTGTCTACCCGAGACAGGAGCAAGGGACCCTAAGAGAACTTGGGGGACATCCAGCTATAACATTCCTGGGTATGAGCAGTGTACCCCAAGCCTACCACACTTGTAAATTTGTCTCTATTGCTGCTCTTCTCACAGTGGTAGGGAAATGCAACCAGCCTAGCTGTCCATCAATAGAAAAATACACAAATACACAGATTTGACTCTGTAGACCTTAACATATTTGAAAAAATGTATGAAATGCTATGGGCAGGCTATGGGGGAGTGTAGATCGGGGAGGAAGTCTATAATATAATTAAGATGTGTGAAATCTTACATCTTATAGCAAATAACTTTGGGAGGAAGATGTGATGCAGAAGATCTGGGAGAAGTTAGAAGGGGGGAATTGGGGGTGAATATGATCATATTTCTTTGTATAAATGTATATAATTCTTAAAGAATAAATTTTTAAAATATTTTTAAAAGTTACCATTAACTCTACCCCACTGGAATAGATGCCTATGCCTTTCCTCACGTTCTTTCCTCATATAAAAATGAGTCCATCTGTTTTCTTTCCTTACAAGCCCAGGATCAAATGCTACTTTTTTTACAAGGTCTCCTTAGTTCCAGTTCACCTGAAGTCACTATGTGGACCAGGCTGACCTTGATCTGGCAGATTTCTGCCTGCCTCTGCCTCTCGAGTGCTGGAATTAAAGGCATGTGCCACCACACGCAGCCTGATTTAATTTTTTAAAGTATTTCCTGCACCTAATTTTGAAAATCTGAAAATTCATTAGAAAATAGATATAGAAAAAATATTGATTAAATATTAGTCACTTTGAAGTTTGACAGTATTAGAATATAAACTTAGAATCCTCATCATAGGAATTGGACTAAAAGATGTTTTGTGTTTTGTTTGGTAATTTGTTTTGTTTTGTTTTGGGACAGGGTCCCCTTAGTAGCCTCAGCTGACTTACTCACTGTGGAGAGCAAATTGGCCTCAACCTCACAGAGATCTGCCTGTCTCTGCCTCCTGAGTGTTGGGATTAGAGGTGTACGCCACCACCCTGGTATAAGAATCTTGTTTTAATGAAAAATTCACATAGCTAATTCCCTGGGGACTAAGGAATGGTAGTGTTTTATGACATTTTAAAGACAAAAAATTTTCTTTTACAAAACTCTTACTCAAGTATGTCTTATTAAATTGTTGCTTAGAAACATTTCAAGTCCAAAACGTCTTGTATAGGCATGACAGCATTGTTGAATCTTAGTACTTGCAAGTAATTAGAATATCAAATTTTTAAAGTGTAAGTGATATAACGCACTTTGTTCATTCTCAAAAAACTTAATTCTAATTCACTTCCTGAATAAAGAGAAAACCAAATAGGCTGCTCTGAAAATCAAATCTTGCCAGAAATGGAGATGCCAAGCATGGCGAGAACAGTTGTTCCTAAAGATAAAAGATATCGGTGAGCCATAGTTAATTTTGTTCTCATCAGAATTTTCCATATAAGAACTAATTCCAGATTTCATTTCAAATCATCCTTATGAATACCCACCCCTTAAGTTGTGATATGGAACAAAGCAGGACTGTTTAGGTGAGAAAAACCTTTCACTGAATAATATAGACTATACTGCTTTTAGAGACTAATGGCTGTACAAGGTGCTGAGCATAAGTGATAGTTAACCACTCAGTCTTAAAGGAAAATATATATGATTCCCTCGAAGGCTCGGGGAATACTTCAGAAGAGGGGTAGATCCAGAAGACATGGAGAAGGGCTATGAAAAGTCACTTTCTGATAAGACGCACACATTACAATCACAAACTCACAGCACCTATAGTTGCCTGAACTGGGTCTGAGAATGAATGGGCCTGTCAACAGTCAGGCATGGGTAGAGGAAGAACTCATGGGCCTTACCTTCACTGCTGAACTATTTTCTACTAAGATTCAGGGATAGGACAAATCATTGCCTTCAGGTGTGAGCACACCGATGTTGCCACCAGGCTCTAGCAAATCATTCCAATCCATTGGTCACACACATGACCTTGGTTAAACTAAATGGGTCACAAAACTAAACCAAAAGTCATGATTCCTTGAAAGGGGCTGATAGAGATGGGAAGAATGATAGGGGTAGAAGTGATATAAGAGAGGGGATGGGGGAGAAAGTAATCAGTACATGATAAACATATATGGAATTTCAAATAACAAAATTAATCACTAAAAACGGTAAAAAGGGATCCACACATACAACTGAGCCTTATCTGAGGACTTACGTAGTTGCTTCTACAGTATAGAAAATGGTTTCATGTTTAATTCCATGCTTTTTTTTTTTTATTTTTTGCCTATGCGTGTATTGCCTTTGTGTAGATAAGTTCACCCATGTCTTGCAATGCCCGCAGAGGACAGAAGAGGCTGTTGGATCCCCTAGAACTGCCGTTATGGACAGTTGTTAGCTGCAATGTGGGTGCTGAGATTTGAACCCGGATCTTCTGCAAAAACAGTGTTCTTAACCCACTGAGCCATCTCTCCAGCCCCTAATTCCAATCTTTCTGAAAGTAGATTGATCTCTAGCTGATTGAATTTCTTATGTGTTTTGTTTGCTTATATCTCTTGTTTCTGTGACATATATTTGCTGCTACCTCCAAGCACAATATAGTATTGTGCAATGTTCACTTGAGCATCTCGACATATTTACCACACTGATCCCATAGATACACTGCTTTTTTTCAGATATCTACTTCAAAGTGAGACATAAGCCTTCCCTTTTATATAAGAAGTAAAATGTTGGACTAGAATTGACTCAGTTGGTAAAGAGCCTGCCACAAAAAGTGAGGATTTGAGTTTGAATTCTCAGACCAATGTATAAAGGCTCTTCATGGATGTGTGCGTCTGTAACCACTGTATCCATAGTGTAAATGGGGGAGGTTGGAAACAGGTGAATATGTGGCACTCCCTAACAAGGTGTTCTAGCCTTAGCAAGGTGGTCTATCCTATCTGAGCACAGGTTCAATGAGAGACTCTGTCTCCAATCAAAGAAGATGCCTGGCATTGACTTTTGGACTCCACATGCATGTACATACATGTTCATACATACATGCCAACCTGCATAGGCACATACTGTATACATGCATGCAAACCCATAACACATATAAAACAAATATTGCTTTTCTCATGAAGGCATTTTAACAAATTCAGGTAACACATTCCTCTTATAGCTTTTACTGCTCAAATGTAGGTAGTTCTGTAATGAAAAGATCCTTTAGAAGGATATGGGTCAGAATGTGTGTATATATATACCAGAATGCTATATTAAAGCTCTTATTGTCTTATTTTTCATTGTTGGTCATCAAATCATCACAATCCTGATGATTTACTAATACAGAAATTCACATTTTGTTAAATTCAGGGTTTTTGTCAAGCTCTAGCAGTC
>NW_008338118.1:1427775-1459606 GCF_000622305.1 Nannospalax galili | reverse complement strand
CACACACACACACACACACACACACACACACACACACACACACCGGGCTCTCAGATGACATCAGTCTGTGGCTCAATTTCAACTCCTCCATTCAGCACATGGCTTTCCCAAGGGGACTGTTCTACTTTATAATTATGCTGTTATGGGCAAATTTAACCAGGTGCAATGGAAATTTTGTCTTCCTTTCCAAGTGCTAAATCAGCTATGTTTTTGTGCAAGTGACTCCATGTGTTTCTGGGAGTGCCAATATGTACCTATACCTTCAAATTTAGTTCTTGACTTTCATGTCTTTTCACTCTGCCAGTGCTCTTTTATGCCTTTCTTCTGAAGATTTCTACCATCTCTTCTATGCATTTGATGCATAAGAATTCAAATTTAAAACCCTATCTCTTCCAAGAATCCTGAGATATAAACATCTAAACTCCCCCTGAACAACTTAGCGTCAATATCTAACAAACAACTCCAACTCAACATACTAGAAAATTAACGTGTAATTTCTCTTTCTCTCCTAAGGTTTTTGAGCATGTTCCCTTTTCTATAATTCCTATCTCAGTAAGTGTCACCTTTATGCAGCACCAAATACTGTAAACCAGATGCAAAGCTTCATCCTCCTCATTGTTCATAACAATTCATTTACCTTCTTAACATCTTTATGACTCATCTGTATGACTTTATCTTTCCTTGTATCACAGCCTTCCTTCAGAGCCTCAGAAGAGTTTATTTGTGTTCCTTCAGTAGCATTTAGCTGCCCAAAGTCCAGATTTTTCCAATCAGTTTTCCTATTCTCTCCATCCTCAATGATCTTTCATTACATAAGCCTTAGTTTCTAAATAGATTTAACATTATTCTGGACCATTAAGTTTCCTGAGTCTACCATATCTGATTCAACTTTCTATTCATAGTATCTATGTGCATATGTATATAAGGAAGATCTAAATAATCTATTTTATTATTAATTTATCCTCTCTTAAGCCTCATAAACATCTCAGAGTCACATTTTATAATCTAATAACCCCCAAACATGCACTGAGAATAGTGATATAGGATAGAGACACAAAATAAAAGGAGCCCTTGTTTTACAGGAAAAATTATATAACAAAAAGCAAATAGAAGTGGCTCTACGCAGTGATTATAGAAGACCTGTCTACAGGTAGATTGTAAGGGTTGGAAACTTAGAGTGAGAAGGCCCCAGACACAGACATAAAAAGGAGTCAGTGTTTAAGGTGTAAGGTAGGGCAAGGGAAATTGCAATGAAGCAAGGCTCAGGATTGGTACAAATATTCCTCAAAAGATCTCACATGTTAAAGGATGATCTTCAATGCAGTGCTTTAGGATTGAATGCAATGAGAAATTTATTGGACTCTATAAAGTCTACATTAATCAATAGATAATCTATTAATGAATTAATAATTTAATGACATTATTGGGAGGTGGTGAATCTTCTAGGTAGAGGGCATAGTTGGATGAAATAGACCACTGAAGTCATGGTTTTGTGGATTGTGTCTTGTACCTAGACTTCTTCCTGTTGCTCTTTCTCCCTGCTTCTTGGTTTCCTTGAGGTAAGCAGATTCATCTGCCACATGCTCTCACTCTCAAGATTCTGCCTCATCACAGGCTTATTACTATGGAGTTAATTGACCATGTGCTAAAAACTCTGAACTATTAGCCAAAATAAATCTCTCCTTGCAGGGTCTCTATGTAGCCACAGCTGGCCTGAAACTTGCTATGTAGACTCGGCTAGCCTCAATCTCAGCAATTAAAGTGATTTACAGAGCTGAGGTTTACTAGTTGGGTAAGAGTCAGAAAGTGGAATACACTTCCATCCCCTGACTGCCTGATTAAATACAAAGAAGATGGTGGATTGCATTTTCTTTTTTTAAAACAATATAAATTTTTATTGATTTTTATGAATTTCACACATCTTAATCATATTTAGACCCCCTCATCTACCAGTTCCCCCCAACTCACCCCCAGATTCAGTACATTCCATCATATATGCTAAGGCCTATCAAGTCAAGTTTCTGTACCCAGATGCCCCTTGGTGTGAGTTCATCCACTAGAGCCTGGTCAGTCTATCTAGCATCACTCCCTTAATGCAGACCAACTCTCCCTCACCCAGCAGTAATCAACTGCCAATAGTTCCTCCCCTAAGATCGGGGCCTCTTGCCCATTTTTCCATTTCCATGTTGGGTTTTTATCTGGTTTGAGTTTGCCTGGGTCTTCTGCATGCTGTCACCATTGCTGTAAGTTCATATGAGCAAGTTCCTAGAAGCCTTCAAAACTCTGTTTCCTTATAATCATGTACCACTCCTAGCTCTTATTATAGTCTTTCACTCCCCTCTTCTTTAATGGTCTGTGAGTCCTGGGTGACTGCAGTTTAATATAGGAGTCTTATCCAGTAACATGCACTCTTGATAGCCTACTAAGTCTAACTAGTGCTACCCACATGTTCATGGATACAGGACCATCCACTTGAGAAAACAGAAAACTTTCCAGTTGCCACACCACAAAAGAAGAATGATTCTCCCTCCCCAGAAGCTATCAGTTGCCAAAGTCTTCTCAGTTAGGGATAGGATTTCAAGAACTCCTCCTCTATACAGGCTGAAATTTTGGCTGGCTTGATCTGGTGCAGGTCTTCTTCAGGTAACCACAGCTGAGAGTTTGTGTAGGCAATGCCTACACCAAGGGTAAACTTTAAACATGAACTATGCTCAGAATTACAAAAGGAATGGGTACAATAAGCATATTAAAAATGAAGTGGTCACCCTTCCATATTCAATATTCAATTGAGATTTTCAGCTTCACAGAGGATCGAGAACAGGTAGCTTCTCTTTAACAGCTGCTCATTCCATTAACAAAAAGTTCTTCATTTCCATTCATATTGATATAAATTATAAAAAGTCCTTCTTTATGACTTTATAATACTTCATTGTGAGTGTATATCATATTCTCTTTGTCCATTCATTATATGCTCTTTTATATTCATTATTATATTCACAGATTTTATGAATAGGAAAAATTTTATGAATAGAAAAGGTAAGCTCAAAGATTCCAACTCAGAATAACAATAAGGAGACAGAAATGCTAATTATCCTGATTTGATCAGTGCATGTTTAACCCAGGATCTGTGCACCATAAATACTTGCATTTATTTCACTTGAAACATTGCTTTAAATATTTGAGGCAATAGCAGTACTACTACTCCTGACTTGATCATTACACATTTTAAACATTATCACATTGTATACCATAAACATGTTATAGATTTTTAGAAGAATTTGTTGCAGTGGTAGACAACAATGGCTCTTTTAAATGGGAAATACTTGCTTGTAGTATACTTAATAACATTGCCTCGTTGATTCTACACAGATGCAATGAAATGGGAGATGCAGTTAGCATCATGTTGTCAAGGACCAAACTCACCTTTAAAGAGCTTGAATTTGAATCCACATCTTCCTTTCTCCAGAGCACTGGCTTTTAAATTCAATTGTTTGGGCAACCCATGACACCATCTGACACCCTAAAAATCCAAGTGCTATTTTTACACATTTCTTTTGGGAGAAAATAGATTATAACTTCCAAAAATTTAACTTTCAAATGAACTTCTAAATCATAACCTATTTTAAAACAGATGGAATTGACTATATAATTTTAAATGTCATCTCTCTCTTATGCAAGATGATGTTTCCCATAGAAATAGCAAAACAATCAGATATGTGAAGTACTATGGTAGAACATGGGTCCTTATGCAATATATTTTCTAAGGCTAACATGTTTGGAAATTATAACTGAGCATTGTCCACATACCATTTCTTTCTTTTTCATTAATTCATACTTCACATATCTTAAGGTAAGAATAAATGTTTAAAGAATAAACCATCTAAAAAGAAGGTATCATAAGACACAAGCCATGCATAAACTTATAATTTGTATTATTCATGACAATGTTTGATTTCTGAATTTCTAATAACCCTTTAGTTTTAAAGCTTTTACTACTTAAGTTTGTGTTGCCTTACAAACTTTTCTACATTCGCTTATGTGTGAATTATTAATCTTTCACATCTAAAATCCACACAGTCACATATTCCCAACACACACAATCGCATCCACAGAATTTCCATTCACTCAGTGTCCATTCAAAATGGATTCCTAACTGCTCCCAGTTATCGGTAAATACCAACAGCTCCAGGCTAAGATCCATGCAAGGTTCAGAAATTATACTCTACTGTTATCAGCAGGATCAAATACCCTAAATTAAGGTAGTCCCCTCAGTAAGACAATTATCTCACAAAGACCTTTACTCAGACATAGACACAGACACATTGCTAAAAACATGATGAATTCCAAATCCATTCTATTTTCCTTGAGGTGTTCTACCATTAATGAGTTAAGTACACAGTCACACAAACAGTAAGATTTACAGCCTTCAAGTGGAAAAATATGCAAATTTGAATAGTGTTCATTAAATTAACAGTATGTTTTGTTTCTGATAATGTACCATCATAGGAAAATTAAAACTATAAAGGCTTCTGAGAAACTTTAATAGCAATTGTTTTCTATAGTGGCTATTTCCCTAGCACTGTATTTAAGATAACAGTAATGTTAGTAAAATTCAAAAGATTTGGGTTAGGGAGATGGCAGCAGGTACAGTGTTAATAGCAAGCAAGCGTATTGGAGTTTGAATTCCCACAACCCACATAAAAGCCAGGCAGAGATGGCAGCTGCCTATAATTGAACTATTTTGAAACCAGAGACAGGGGATGCCCCTGTCCTTTTCATAAGGTGGATGGTTAGACAAACCGAAATCAGTGAGCTCTGGGTTCACCGAAAGACTCTGCCACAATAAAGTGAAGAGTAATAGAGTAATACACTAAGTTGGAGCCTCCACACACATACACAAACACATTCACCTGTGTGTACATGTGCAGTCACACATGTAAACACACATACATACATACCACACACATACCACACATATGTACAGATATAATAACAACCCTAAAGATTCTCTGTTCCTTCTCTTCAAAATATTCATCATTCTGAGAAATGTTCCACCAGATCAAAAACCCTTACTGCAGCAATGAATGAAAAGAATAACTAGGCTCCAAATTGCTAAATAATAAATGCAACACTTCCCAAATGTTCTTAGTGTATCTGTTGATATCTGACAAAAATTTTTATTGATAACTTGAATGTAAACATAAATCTATTTTAAGATGGGAGCTATCCATAATTTTCAATAGTAACTTGGAATCTTTGTATGTCTGACTTATTGCCAAAGAACTTCACTTGAAACAAGTCAGAAGATCTAAGCTACATTTAGAAATCCTGCAGTGAAACATTATAGAGCTGTCCTTCCTCACAGAAAGAACAAGTCTAGGTGTTCAGACACCAAGGAATGTGGTGATTAAGAACTTGGGAAAATAGAACAAAAACTACTTAGGACAAAATGCTATCACATTTGACCACAGAGCCCATCTTCAAAATTACAGCAGTAAGATAAAAACAGTTCATTCAGCTAAGGCACTTGTTTCCCAATAATATAAAGCTATTGTAAGTGCTCTCCTGTCATGCAGCACCCATAGAGGTCAGAAGAAAGCATCAGATACCCTGGAACTGGAGTTAGGGGTGGTTTATAGCCACCATATGGGTGCTGGGCATCGAACTTGGGTCACCTGCAAGAGCAGCCAGTGCTCTTAGTCACTGGGCCATTTCTCCAGCCCCTCCATCTTAGTTTGTATAAACTGAACAGTGAATTCCTATAAGGAATCTCTGTAAGGAAGATATGATGGACTGTCATCATTTCTTACTATGACAGAGGAAAATGGACACTTGACTATTCATAATCACCATCTCTTTTATTCTGCTAATTTTTAATTGGTCTTTGAACACTGCATTACATTGGCCATTTTGGTGATCAGAATTATAATGTAGGTATCAAGTAGCAGAAGATATACATATGCCCACACATGATACACATACACACACACACACACACACACACACACACACACACTTTTTTTTTTTTTTAAGACCAGCTGTGATGGCTAATCCTGGGTGTCAACTTGGCTGGATCTAGGATTAACTGAAATGAGAGAGATCTTAATTGGATCATCTGAAGCTGGAAGACATGCCCTAAATGTGGGTGTTGCCTTCTGATGGCAGCTTGTATAAAAGGCCAAGGCAGAGGAGAACGCCAGACTTCCTGCTGCTTGACTTCTCTCTTGCTGGTGAGTTCGTGTTGCTGCTGTAGACTGAAGACTAGCTGATCTCTTAGAATTCGCCAGACCTTCAGCGCTAAATTGGGACTACTGAGACATCCAGCCTTATGGACTGAGCGACTACAGGTTCTCAGCCTCTCCAGTGCGGTGCAGCCATTGTTGGACTACTCGGACTCTATCCTCTGAGCTAAGCTGATAAATATCTATACATATATATTCATTCTACCAGTTCTGTTTCTTTGGAGAACCCTGACTAATACACCTGTAAATTTGCTCTTGGGAGAAAAGAATCAATTTGTAAAAGAAAGAGTGAAATTGGAAAGAAGTGGAAAAGGCAAAAAAAAAAAAAAAAAAAACCAACACTGGTCTGGGTATCTTTTGAAGGGAAAATGTCAAACCAGGAGCTAGGTGTGAGGTGAAGAGAAAACAGAGTAGCATCCTTCCCGTGATGACTGAACTTGGGAAGTGGCTCTGTGTAACAGAGTGTCAGAATGTTTTGCAGCCTGCCATATACGAATCACCCTGAGCATTTCTGAAGTAAATGCACAGGAATAGTTACATGGGTTTCAGCCTTGAGTTTGGGGCTCCTCATGCATGCTGTACTCTGGGATATCTTCCTATTTAGATGAGTCACAGGTTAATTTAACTTTATTCTGGCTACCTACTAGTATATTATTATTGAAAGTATCTCAACAGTAGTTTGCACCTCTTATGAGGTTATAATTTCTGGATAAAAAGGGATTCTGTCTTATTTATTTTGAAGCCATTATGTAAGGCAAATCTGGGAAGTATTAATTGTTTCATAAACTATTAATTCTGAAGGAAGTACTAGCAATCCTGAAGGAAAGAGGGAAAGAAAGAAGGAAGGAATCAACATAATTATAGAAGCCTTGTACTGACTTTATTCAAAAATATATGGATGAAGAAAAGCCTTAAGAAGTAAATTTTTCTGAGTTTAGAACTGGTTATATAACAATTATTTTTTTCTCCAAAAAGGTAAGAACAGACACCGCCTACATTTCCTCCAGTAGTCATTTTCCTTCTCGCATGGGAAAATTACACGTCAGAGCACCCACACACAGAGCCTTGCAAAAGAGAAGAAATATAATATACAAAGCATTCTGTTGATTGTAGGGGGAAAGGCACAAAATACACAGCTGAGATAATAAATGTGTTGATGTCTGTAATTTACAACTGGGTGATAATCCACTGCAGTTGCAAGCTACATTTTACCCCAAAAGGTCAATATGCTTAAATCAGAGAATTGTATTTTTAAACTATTCTGATTGCTCATGAGTGAAGCTATAGGAAATTCAATATGTTTACAACCACAAAAGTTTATAAATCAAATATTACTGCATGATAACTTAAAGTTTATTCACAGTCTCAATGAATCTAGGATCAAATGAGACACAATTCAATACAGATATGGTTTACGCACATAGGGGGTAACTGGGGTGAGTGTCTCAATCTATGAAGAGCTGAAAAATGGTTCAAAGATCAAAGTAGACCTAGACCTGTGTCTTGAACCCATCTTCCGTGGAGATGAAAAGGGTCAACTTGATACGTTCAGTGAAAAACAACTCCTTCCAGGCTGTAAAAAATTTAGGAGGTAACAATGGTAAGATGTTGGGCTGGAAAAGAAAGCTGAGGTCTGGGATGGCTGCATAGAAGCATAGATAGATCCCACTAGAGTAGCAGATTTACATGCCAGAAAGATCCTTGGATTGTGTTGGGAAGGTATACTAGAGTACAGTCAGATAGGAAGGGAAACCCTGGAAAACCTTGGAATTGTCAGATGGTAGGTAATGGGCACTGAAATAACAATACTGTTAAGGGAGGAAGTGATTAGGGGTTAGAAAATATCTTTATGTGTCTGCAAGATGTAGTGATTTACTCCATATGGGGAGGAAGAAATGAAGTATCCAGGTATCGTGACATGTGCCTGTAATACCAGAACTCTGGAAGTGAGTGTAGAGGCTTGCAGCTCAAGCTCTACCTGGACTATATAAACGCAAGGGTTTGGTGCTCAGGGTCAACATCAAACTGAATAAAGTGTTTGACAGTTCTTTGGGTACATATGACCTCTGAAGTGCTTGGCTGATAGAAGAAATGTTTGCCATATTTTACCAAAGCTACCACATCTATTTGGTTTGCCTCTAAATCCAGTCAGTGAAGTTTGTTAAAAACAGCAATTTACAAACTTTTATTCCCTCTGTCAAAAGATCTGAAAAATGCGAAGCAGTCTTATTAACATTAAATGTTAAGTAAGCCATTTTCATCAACACTAATCATTTATATTTCAGCTAAACGAGGCACATGAAGGGAGATCTGTGGCACATGTCACAGAAAATACAGTGCCTCAAAATAAGATGCAGTCCTCTTTGACAACAAAAGGTTCATGAATTGCTAAAGGATTTCATTTCTAGACTGGAAAATTTTATGGCCTTCTTTGAGGTTTATGAATTTTCATCTTATACAGATACATGCTTAATTTACAATGACTAAAATATTCATTTTCTTAACATTTTAATTCATATTTTATGTCTAATGTTAAAAGTATCAATTATAGTTCCTTGAAGAAAATCGGCTTTAAATTACTTTGATGAAAGAATGGCTATTTAGGCGATTTTATAATTGAGATTCATTATGCTTAAATGAGTTGTGGTAAAAATAACAGTATTGTATTTTATGTTTACATTTTAATTTTGTTTGCTTCATATAAATGAGAAAAGAGCAGATTTAGAAATAAACAAGCTGATGTAAGAGTCTCCAAATCCATAAGCATCTAAAATACTTGATTGTTTTATTTCTATTTATTTGTAGCTGATAATAAACTTGGATATAAAGGAATGAATGCTGTCTCTTGTAAGCTCATCATGTCGGTATTTTCAAACATCCTGTGTTTTTGAATGAGAAATGTCCCCCACAGAATTATGTATTTGAACACTTGGTCCCCAGATGGTGGTGTTGTATGGAGAGGTTACGGAACTTTTAGGAAATGAAGACCTGTTAAAGGAAGTACATCACTGGAAGTGGCTTCAAGAACTTGTATCTTGCCCCACTTCTACTGTGCTTTCTCCACTTTCTGTGTGTGGATTTGAAGACATGATCTCTCAGCTTCCTACTCTGGCTTCCTGGCACATGCCACCCCTGCCATTATATTCATTCCTCTGCCTCTCCCCCTCCCCTTCCCTCTCCCCCATTCCTCCCTCCCCCCCACCTCTCTGGAATCATAGCCAAAATAAGCTTTCTTCATTAAGTTGCTCTGGTCATAGTATTTCACCACAGCAAAAGAAAAGTAACTAATACAAAAGTTGGTATCAAGGATTGTAGTATTGCTCTGAAGAACCTGACCATGTTGGTTTGGGGAAGAATGTGGAAGTCTTTGGAACTTTTGACTAGAAAAGTGATTGAATCTTGTAAAGCAGAACATAATGGACCTAATGGACCTATGTAGTAGAAATCTGGAGGATAGTACTGCTGAGAGTTATGTGGGAGATAGAGACCTGGCTGACAAGAGGTTTCAGATGGAAGCAAAGGCTAGACACCATTCATGTGATATTTTAACAAAGAATCTGGCTGCTTTCCGACCATGTCCTGAGAATTTATATAAACCTAAAATAAAAGTGGGTGGGGCTGCAGAGATGACTCAGTGGTTAAGAGCACTGGCTGCTCCTGCAGGTGACCTGGGTCCAACTTCACAGGCATTGAATGACATGGGTGCCCTTACACACATGCAGGTAATACACTCATACACACAATAAAAAGTATAATATATTTTTTAAAGTAATAGAGTAATTTCTTTAGTGGACAAATTTTCTAGACAACATAGTCTATGGTCTGTGGAATGGTTATTACTGCTTACTCTTTTTTTGTTGTTGTTTTTTGTCTTTTTTTGAGACAAGGTATCCCTGTAGCCCCAGCTGACCTGGAATTCCCTATGTAGATGAGGCTGGCCTTGAACTCACAGAGATCTGTCTGTTTCTGCCTCCCAAGTGCTGGGATTAAAGATATGGAACACCATGCCCAGCTTATTACTGCTTAACCTTATGTGGGTCTACAAAGAAAAAAAGTAGGACAAAAAGAAATAAAAAATATACAGTTTTGAAAGAAAAAGTACTCTAGAGAGTTTTATGTTACAGGCAAGGCCTCTGCTGAAAGAGAGGCTGTAATTATTAAAGAGATTAGCACCAATAAAAAGAAGCCTGTTGTATATTGTAATAAGCAGGGTTCCCTAATAGTAAAACTCCAACCAGCTAAGCTTCCAAAGAAAGCCTAAGGGTTCTTGCTTGATCCTAGAAAGTAATTGCTTTAACATAAAACAGCTGCAGTGGTTGGGGAAGATGGTCTAGCAGTTAAGAGCATGGGATGCTCTTGTAGAAGACCTGGGTTAGGTTCCCAGCACCCACGTGGCAGCTAACAACTGTCCATAATTCCAGTTCCAGTGCCCTCTTCTGGCCTCAGTAAACATTGACCAAAGTATGGACATGGGTGCATTTACATGCATGCAAGCAGAACATTACCTAAAAGTAAATAATTAATTAAAAAATTAAGCTGCTGCAAATGTGATTCAAGGGAGCAAGGATCCATCCCAAAGTGATAATTGATTTGGCAGTGTCATCCATGTGGTACGGATTTCAGAGGCATGAAAGATGCAAGAGTAAGGAAGTTATGGATTCTTCCTCCATAGTTTCAGAGAGCCTCTGAGGATAGGCAATGTGTGGCAAGGGAGTCCCTAGACATTCAGAAGAAACCTTTGCATGAGGCTGTGAAAACGAAGATGGGGTTTTTATAGAGACCCCAAGATGTTGGAAATGCCAGAGCTGTGAGATAATTGTTAAGAGCTGCATATGGGTAGTGGAACTAGTTCCAGAGAGACATATACACTGCAGGCAGCCACACTGCAGGGCTGGAGGGGAGGAGCCATCTAAGTCCTTCCAAAACCAGTACCATATAGGAGACTACTAGACATTACTAAGTTGAGCTTCCAGCTTAAGATGCAGCCTTGGTCCCCTCTGGACCACAGTTTCTCTGTCCTGTATTATTTAATGCAGTGACTTTCTTCTGTTGTTTTTGTTGTTGTTGTTGTTGTTGTGTGTGTGTGAGAGTTTCATACAAGTGTATGTGTTTTGATCAAATCTACCCCATTTCCTCCCCTTCAATTCCTCCTACAATCTTTTTCCTCCCATCTTCCTGTGTTCTTTTTCACAACTCACTGACTTCTTGTTGTTGCCTGTATGTGCATGGGTGTAGGGCCACCTGCTGGAGCAAGAGAAACATTTTAGAGACTGCATCTCTAAAGAAAACCAGAAAACTGAGGCCTTCCCTCAGCAGTCATCAATTGTCAATAGTGCCTCAGCTGGGTTGGGACCCCCTCCCCCTTCCATGCTGGAACTTTGCTGGTGTGATATTGTGTAGATCTTGTGCAAGCAGTTACAGCTGCTGTGAATTCATGTATACACTGACTATAAAATGCCCAGGAAACACTGTTTCACTGAAGCCATCCACTACTAGTTTGTAGATCTTTCTGCCCCCTTCTTCCACAACTATCCCTCAGCCTTGGAATGTAGGGCTGTGATATAAATGTCCCATTTAGGACTGAGCACTCCAGTCTCTTATTCTCTGCACATTGACCTGTTGTAAGTTTCTGTACTAATTGTTACTTACTGAAAAATGCTTCTCAGATGAGAGTTGAGAAATCCACTAATCTATGGGTATAACAGTCACTAGGAATTGATTTAATACTGTGGCCATTTAGAAGAGTAATAGTACTAGTTTTGGAAAAGAACACAGGATTTTGATATGTCAAATTTGAGTAACTTTCCACATTTGACTGGAGCTGATTAACTACAAACTTTTCACTGTAGCATTCATTCAGGAGACCATAAAGATAACAATAGTGTGTTCTTTTTAGAAGCTGAATCTTTGCTCTATTTTGATTGATCAAGAAACCCAGGATTGAGATATTTTACTTATTTCCTTTTCTTTGAAGCTGAATGCCACTAAACTTACTCTGCTAAAAGTTGAACTGGTTACTAGCATTGTTTTATGTCAGTAACAATTCAGCTGAGAAATTATTTGATTAATCATGAAGAATCTTAGGCGATCTCAACTACTGGCTTCATTAACTTGTAGTGTAGAAAGTAACTATTGCTGTGATAATCTCCATAAAGTTTCTGATGAACTGATTGGAAACATTCAGTGCTTGCACAACTAACTTCAAAACTATCCCTATACCCATCGACAGAATATTCCAATTTTTACTTTTGGGTTCATAGATATCAACTGAAATTATGTAACCTATTAACTTAGAAAGCTGGTAGAATTTTTGTTTTTTTTTAATTTTTATTTTATGAGTGTATTGCCTGTATGGACGTGAGTGCACCCATGTTGTGCAATGCACATGGAGGTCAGAAAAGGTGTCAGATCCCCTGGAACAGGGATTATGGATGGTTGGTAGCTACCATGTGAGCGCTAGGAATCGAACCCAGGTCCTCTGTAATCTCTACAGCTTTCAGAATTTTTTAATGAGCTGGTCATTGAAATTAACGTATAGATGATGTCCAGCTTTGCAAATGAGGGATGTTAATGCTGCATTCGTCTACTGTTCCTCTTGTACATGGCATTAGTGGTGACCTGTTCGGTTCTGTCTCCAAGTGTTGACATTCAGAATGGCACAACGTGGAAAAGATAATGTAGATACAACCAAGGGCCAATCTGCTACAGTTTTAAATACTTTATTCACACCCCTGGCCTCTACTACTTGAACAGGCAGATGCTTCTGATAGGATTTTGGACTCAGCAACTTAGATACATACTCATTTTTATTTGGTGTCTACTGCCCCAATATTGCAATTTTCATCTATACACGTATGTATGTGTGTTATGCATATTCAATTGTTTGATAAGGTAGACAGAAAAAGAAAGGAATGGAAAAGTGAATAGAAGGAAAGTAGGACTAAGGGAACAGGAAGAGAAAGGACAGAATAGTGTTCGTATAGAGAAATTCTCTAAGTCGATATATAATGCAAGAATATTGTGATCATGAAAATGTTAATAAGGCTCTACATTCCTACTTTTCAGTCCATTTCACATTCTAGTGGTTTCCTGCACCCAGATCCTTTATACTCAGCTCAGTGCTGTGTGTACTGCGGCATTCAATAAGGGATCTTGGAACACTGGAATTGTCCCCTTGCTGTTGTCCTAAGTCATCTCATGGTACCTGTGCTTCCTCTTCAGAGACAGTCAGTAATGGAGGTGATGGTTATAGCAAAGTTAACTGTCTGGTTCTTCTTCAGTTCTGGGGTTTTCTGCCTTTTATATCCAGGGCCCATTTTGGTTATTTCTCTGTACAGTGCTATCTGGCCCTCTCCTCATCATGTTTCCTCCTCACTCTCTCAACTACAGAAACAAGCAATTGGCTTTATCCCAGTGTTGTCGCCTCTAGAGATAGGGCTCTTTAGTGTGCAGCAATCCTCCCACAGGCTAACAAGTACATGGGGAGAGGTTCTTCACTGTTGGCCAAGATGCACTGTTAAAAGCCACGCCTCCCCACATTTGAGTTCTGGATCCTCTCCATTACATACTTTCTAAAACTAGAAATGAGACCTTATCTCTTCTGTGAGTCAACAAGTCACACTGAATATTCTTAATTGAGAGAGTTTTTGCCTCTGTTGGTTTATGTTGTCTAGTTTTGTTCCTACACCTGCTCATAAAACATTTTGTTCCACTAAAAATGCTGTTAAGAAAGTTCCCTTAATTTCTGCCACCATTCAGTGTACTCATTGTGAGACTATTTCATTCACTCATTGTGACTATTTCATTCCAATGCACAGTACTCAGATTTAATTTTAGACATTAACTGTGTAGCAATCCTCTCACAGGCTGATCAAGCACATGGGGAGAGGTTCTTTTCTGATTCACTTATAAATTTACCAGCTATGGAAGTTTGGCATTTCCAAAGGGGAGCCAGGCCATATTTGTTACACGAATATTAGTTTCTCTAAGCAGGGAGGGTGTCACATGCCTCTTGGTGATGAGTTTGAGGCCAGCCTGGGCACCACAGTAAGTTCAAGGACAGTCCAAACATGTGGTGAGGCCATGCCTCAAAATACCAAGTCTAGGGACGTAGTTCAGTGGTAAAACATTTATTAGTATATTAGGTTCTCTGGAGGAACAAGATAAATAAAATTAACATATATTTAAAGAGATTTCTTAGACTGGCTTATACTATATAGGCTAGGTAGCCCCAAAACAGCTGAACATGCTGAGAACCTCATAGATACTCAGTACAAAATGTCTCAGCAATCCCAATCTTGAACTGAAGGCCCAGAGGATTCCTGGAGAGCTACTGGTCTTCAGTCTGTGTTGGAATGCTAAAGATGTGCTTCAATTTCAGAGGATGGCAGCAGCAGCAACAGCAGTGATAGGACAGATTCACTCACAAGGGGTAAAGGTGGGCAGGCAAAAATCAATAGCTTTTTGCTTCGTTGTCCTTAGATCTTAAAGGCTACAGGAAGGTGCTGTTCAGTCTTGGGGAAGGTCTCCCCTCCACCTTGGTTAATCCATCCAGGAAATGCTCCCACATACCCCCCTAGAGGCTCAACTCTTAGTTAATTCCAGATCCAGTCAAGTGCAGAACCAAGATTAACCATCACAAATCCACTTCTACCAGCTGGACAACCAATCACATCTCCTTATGTCATGCTTAATTTCCAAATGACAAAAATAAAGTTGTAATTTGCCATCATAACTAGCATGTGCGTCAACTTGAATTTGATCTCCTGCACTCACTGAATAAAGATGGCAGGGAGAAGAAGAGAGGAAAAGAGAAAGAGATTGACTGGTTTTCTCCCTTAAGTTTCCTTCTCAGAGCCTGGCACACTGAGTCCTTGTGGATTAACTGTGGAAGGTGAGGTCTGAAATAAGCAGCTATGTTTTCATGTAGATTTAGATTTCAAGCCACAAAATTATTCTGCTGTTAGTATTTCTTTCAGCAGTGATCACCCCAAGCATTTTGGGGGGAATAAAATTTACGAGGTACGTAAAAATAGATATAACCCAGATGTTCATTAGGAATACATAGACAATTTGTAGGCAAGAATTGACCATCTCTTAAAATGGAATTTATTGGGGTTGGAGAGATGGTGTACCTATCTACATGCAGGCAAAGCATTCATACACCTAAAAATTAATAAATCAAATACTTTATAAATGTAAGTTATTTGTTAAAAAACAAGAACTACTTAACAGAGGAAATAAAGTTTTTTAAAAAAGCAAGTGAACTGAACAAGGAACATAAAGCCAATGACTAAGAAGGACATCAAAGTAGTAATGGTAAAGGCAGGAATGGAATTCAGGTCTTCAGGCTCCCCCACAGTTATTTCTTCTCTGCAGGGTTTCTCAGAGCCAAGAGTGAGCTACAGATAGGGGAGATACTGATCTCTTTTACATAGATTGATGGAGCGTGTGATGGAATAGTTCGTGGGCCAGCTGCTTCTCACTAAAAACCTCTGCATTCTGTATAACAGAGGATATTGAGTGAATACAAATTCGAGTACTTGAATACAAAGAAAATTTGCTTAGAAACACTATAGAGTCTATACCATGGTAAGGAAGCGAAAGAAAAGTACCTCAATAGAACTCTTCAAAAACTCCTTCCTCATGAATCTGAGAGTACACAAGATGTGTCAGGAACCATGAAGTTAAGTACCACTAAACTTTTTTTAGGAAATATAAGCACAAGCAGTACTCACGAAAGACATCATATTCAATTAAGAAAGGCAATTATTGAAATTATAGTGTTCAAAACCCTAAAGAATATCATACATCTGAAATTTTCACGTAACTGAATAGTTTAATATACAATTTTGTAAGCAGACTGGTACCTTAGGGCAGCCCACTAAGCTTTCAGAAAACTCTCAGGTTTCTTCTACTCCCTCCATAAGATGAGGTCCTGTGATGTGGCTGATAAGAGGGATTCATATTGTCCTTGTAAATCAGTGGTAGGGAAGAGGGCTCCAAAAACAGTAACAAGAACCTCAGAGGAATCTTTGGGGCAGGCGTAGCTTAATTAGAAACAGGTGCCTTCTGAGAAAACAGGACAGTTACTCATCACCATTTCCCTTTTGTTTTCTGGTTGTGTTGTCTTTCAGACTGTGAATACAAAATGTTTGGATATTTTTTACATGAGGAAGTGGGACCTACACCCTCTTGAATCTTGGTATACTTAGAACTGCTTTCCCTAACTGATATGGTGGAAGGAATGCTTTGACACTTGCAATGCTATCAGAAAAAAATCTCATAGCCTTCATTAGTTGTGTAAAGGTACTTGGTTTTGGAGTGCAGAGGATTCATGAAAAAATTCAACTGCCTGAGCACTGCCATCCTGTGGGAAGCCCAGGTACCGTGAAGAGGCTCATGTATGTTCTAAGACAAATTACTCTTATAATGATCATGATCGAGGGGACTGGAGAGATGGCTCAGTGGTTAAGAGTAATGGCTGTTCTTGCAGAAGACCAGCACCCACACAGCAGCTCACAACCATCCCTGACTCCAGTTCCCAAGGGATCTGACACCCTCTTCTGTCCTCCATGGGCACTGCACAACACAGGTGCACTTACATATATGCAAGTGTAACACACACACACAAAAATAAATAAATAAATAAATAAATAGATAAATAAAGTGAAAAAAATTTAAAAGATAATGGCCAACAACCAGCATCGGCTGCATCCTTATGAGTGAAAATGGCTCCAGGCTCTTAGGCTCTACATGTAAAGTTACTTTCAATATTTGATTCTTCCCAGCTGGGACCTCAGAAGTTGTGCAACAGAAAAAATATTCCTTCAATAGGCCTTTGTAAGTTCCAATTATATTTAAGTTTTCATACTGCCACATTGTTTAAGGTGAATACTTACTGCAACTTTCCACAGAAGTCAGTTCCCACTGAAATACTTTCTTACTTTCCCTCAAATCCAATGCCCCTTCTATTGCAAACATTTTATCATTTTCAGAATATCCAGCTTTAATATTGAAGACTTATACATGACTACATTTAACAAGCTTTAATTAATACTTTATTACTTCATATCTCTAGATTATTAAAATAATCATACTAAATATTAAAATAAAATCATATGCAGAAGTGATATATTACAAATAACTGATACAGGAAAAATTACCAGAATATCAAAAATGGCTTCCCCAAACCCAGCTCTGGACTCCGTCCTCAGGGAATACTTAGACTATAAATATAGGACAGATGACAGATAGAATAAACGACTTCCATTTGTTGTCAGGTTTTAATGCATTCGGGTTCAATACTTCTTCCCAGAGGAAACAATTCCTTTACTAAAAATATAACCACTTCCCCATAAAATCTATGTGATTCTACAAAATGTCTGACAGCACTAAAAATGTTGTGTATTACTAGTCACAAAACCATTTACCTAGGATGTCAAGGAGACACTAGAAAATGTGAATTCTGATAAACGTATGGAACACTGCCCTTTTACTAACTATAGTTAGAAACAGTGTATCTGTAGTAAAAAGTATTTAAAAATGAAATCAAGATTAGGCTACCAGAAGTTATTCTGGCATGATAGTTACTTCCATAAAGTAATTTTCCAGTTAACACAAACCTTGAGACTCAAATAGAAATTAGCTCTCAAGAATTCTTACAACATAAAATCAATTATTATTATTATTATTATTATTATTTTGTCTTTTTGAGACAGGGTCTCCCTGAGACCCTGGCTGGCCTGGAACTCACCATGTAGACCAGGCTGGCCATGAACTTACAGAGATCTGCCTGTGCCTCCCAAGTGCTGGGATTAAAAGGCGAACACCACCACATCCAACTAAAATCAAATACTTAATGACTTACTTCTGTGTATCAACTCAAAGGAATAAGAGTATATTGTTCTCATATGAAGTCCTGCTGATGTATGCAGTGACTACTCTTATGGAGCTCGAAAGCACTGGGAAAAAGACCACCATACCCAATTCAAATTTTTATTGGTCAAATTTATAGCCCTCCGTGGTCCCTAAGTCAGATTCAGGACCCGAGGTTTACAGGGGAGGGTGAAACTAACTTATGAAGGTAAAAAACACAAATACCATAGGAATTTCATCACACATGAGAAATGCCAGGTGGTCCTGAGTATGGTCAAGATGGCCCAAGTCAACAGATAAGCAAACTACAGAAGTCAGAACAAGCCTGTGTTAGTCCTTCTCTTAGTACAGATACCTTGACAGTAAGGTAATTTCTGATTACTATTGTTATTTAGGCTTCTTGGCCAGGCAAGAAGCACAGCAGCAGGGTACGGGAGGTGACCAAGGTCAGCTACTCCAAAGAAAGCACTCTTCTAAGGGGAAGCAACTAAGTTCAGGCGCTTAACTTGAAGCTGGCTGTTTTTCTAGCTTTTGAAGTTTAAAGTGGCTGCTTTATACAAAATGAAGTTACTTTGGCTGTTACAATTTGGGGGACTCCATTGGAGGCCATTACACTACCTAGTCTTTTGGATTAAAATATTGATAAATTATTTCTTTCTACTGTAGTTAATATAAAGAGTGTTCAGTATATTTATTACAACTCACATTGTCTTGACAAGAGATGATGATAGGTGTGGTGCTCTTTGAAAAAAGGAAAGCGCTAGATCAGAATGAAACACCAAAGAGCTGTGAAAGGAGAATCCAAGAGAGGATGACAAAGAATGACCAAACAGGTGGTGTGATGACAAATGAAAGTGGAGTAAGGAGGCAAGGGAGCCCAGCTTTCCAAGAACAAGCCAGACTCCAGAAAGGAAGCTGCATAGCTCCGAAAACGCAGGGGGAAAACGTGACTCAGGAAGCATTTCATGACAGGGAAGTGGAAGGATTCAGTTAGGAGAAATACTATGGGCATATATGGTATTTCATTCTCAGCAAGAGTGACAGAAATAATGTGCCACATGTATCTTGTGATATTTATCACAGATATTTTTACATGGCTTAAAAGCCAATAGTTTGGGGTCTAGAGAGAAGGTTCAGGGGTTAAGAGCACTGGCTGTTCTTGCAGAAGACCCAGGTTCAGTTCCCAGCACCCACATGGCAATTAACAACCTTTTGTAACTCCAGCTCCAGTGGATCCAATGCCCTCTTCTGGTCTCTGTGGGCACTGAATGCACAGTGCATTTAGGTACATGCAGGCAAAAGGTTCATACACATAAAATTCAAATTAAAAAAATTAAAAACCATTAGCTTGGGAAAATATTGTTCATCAAAACTTTTAGTAATGTTCAAACTCATATCTAACATATAGAATAAAAATGATTCAATTTTCTACATAGACGGAAGTTTGACTTAATTGTGTAAAATAAATCAACTGATCCAAATCTGATTTGAAGTTAGGCAATGAGAATAATAAATTTCTTTCATATAGATAAGTTAAACTTTATGCCAAACTCTCCAATCTCCAAAGGGAGGTGAGGCATCCTGCTCTATAAACTACTTAATATCCCTGGGAGCTCATCAAATAGCAAATTAATTTTATAGTTATAATGAAACCTGTATTCACATAAACAAATAGCAAATTCATAAAGCTATATTAAAACAAAAGCATAAACTTCGATTTTCTCAAAAAAAAATGTGTCAAAGCTGGGCATGGTGGCATTGATCCCAGCACTTGGGAGGCAGAGGCAGGTGGATCGTTCAAGGTCACCCTTAGCTACATAACAAGTTTGAGGTCAGCCTGGGCTACATGGGAGCCTAAAAAAAAAAAAAAAAAAAAAAAAGTTGAAAAATCAGAAACCCCTCATTTTAAAATTAATTTTATCATAGTGGCTACCTGTTGCTGGTGTATATAGTGTACTGATAAGCATTATATGAAAATTGACAGTCTTTATTAACACAAAGAACATTCCATTTGAGAAGGAAAACATCAAATAGAGACAATAACTTCCTTTGTAAAGTTGTTAGAACTACTAAACGGCATGACTGCCTGTGGTGAAGAGCTTGAAATATAGTCGTGAATCAGCAACTATTAGTGTCTCTGCAGAGAAAATAATTAAAGCAGCAGCTATGCAAAGGCCCAGTTCTCATCAGTGGGGAGGGAATGATTAACACAGCAAAACTAACAAATTCTAGAAAAAAAGATGCACATAGAAGCACAAACTTGAGACCAGGCAAACTGAGAAATGTGACCAATGCAGTATTTTAAACTTTAGCTTTCCAAATTCTCAGGAAAAATATCAGCATAAAACATTTAATGGGAAAAATGTAACTATAAAACAATGGAAGGTGCTTTGAAAATGTCCATGAACACAACGAAAACAAATGAAGATTCCCCAAAAGTAATTGTGAAAGACATCGAAAAACCAATGGGGAAAGCAAAGAGAGAAAGGATGTAACCACAGATAAATACTGTCTAATAAGCAGTACAGTTCAAAAAGAGAGCAGCAGTCACAAGTGGTAACAGTTGGGGAAGGTTTGGAGCTTGCTGCAGGACTGAGTGAGTGTCGTTGGACAACCATTAGATTTTCTTCTACTGCCCATGTTTATGATGTTATCTCAGGGGATATGGTTACAGGGGAGAAAGTATGGAACAAGACTATCACAGCTAAGGAAATTAAGCAAAAGAGGAAGAAGAACCCACAACACTTTAGCTCTTAAGAACATTATGATTTTGGCATTTAGAGTTCCGAAAAAGAAACTAGAAAATGTTAACAGTACATTACATCAGCAATGTGAGGCTTAGAATAACTCATCTTAAGAGGAAATTTGAAGATGTTCTTATTCAATTCTCCGAACTTATAAAAGAAACTGAGTTCAAGAAAAATACATTGCTCTAAAATCATCACTTGGGTAGTTAATGACAAAAGAAAGAATTCTATCTTGATTTTTAGGTTCACCTGTCATATGGATTATAAAACAAAATTAAACTGATACAGTTTTCGCAGTATGTTCTTTCAAGTGACATCTGAGAGTCTAGGTTCCAAAGGTTACAATAAATTATACCTTGCCAGAAAAAAACTGTACAGACATTTTTATCTTTTAGAACTTTCAAAATACAAGGATCCTTTATTTTCTACTTATGAATCACACCGAGGTGGTAAGATATGGAAATCTTACAAATATGTTAAAATCAGAATTATGTGAGTGCTTCTAAACTAGCCTCACATTTAACACACTCACACCCACATTAACAAATCTTATATAATTATTATACTTGGATTTTGTTGTAATTAAAAAGAATTTAAATTCTGTTTCCTCTTATAAATAAGAATAAACTTATGGCATCTCCCTGTTTATGGGATACTTTAGTACATAATAACGTGACAATCTTAATATTCACCCTCCTACAAATTACCCCTCAAATCACTGTTTATACAATACAAAAAATTTATAATTGGGGAAAGTGATTATGGAAGCTGAAGTTAAAAACCTTTATCTGTAATATGATATGAAAACTAGAAAACATCAACAAAATCTATGGATAGATTTATGTAACGCTAAATGGCTAGAAATTACTTACCACTTGTCTTCAGTTGCTAACATGCATGGTTCCATAGCAACAGGGCCTATGAGCTAAAGGTTATAATGAAAACTACAAATCAAGTCTACATAAAAATCTGATTTTGTAAAATAAACCATCCATTTTTTCTTTTACCCTGAAGTGGATAAAATTTATTTGTCATTTGAAACAAGTGTACAAACATGATTAGAGTTATAAAGAGCTGTAAATAAATACTTCTATATCTATGTCCCCTGGGAGGTCCCTGAGAAGTGACTGAACATTCTCACCGAGTTCTAAACAAAAGGGAATGCTAAATGTTGGCTGCTTGAATGTTAACGTTCATACCTGGCACTAAGAAATGTATTTGCCATGTTTTCTTTTCCTCCCCACCTTCCTGTGCATGTCTTCAAATGATGTGGAAAGTTCTGGATCTCATTCAACAAGAGTCCATCTGGAGAGCATCTTTAAACTAAGGTGCAACCGATCAGAACATTATATTTATTTAAAAGAAACAGTAATTTTAAGGGCTTAGGTTATGGAAGACTGCATAGTGTGGTTTTTCAAACTGAGTAGAATCCTGTCTATTGCTGCTTGAAACTCTTCTTTCAGATATATTAATGGTTTATTCTAAAGAAATCCTGTGAATATTAAAGAGATGTTTTCCATTATAATCATTCTGAACAAAGACAGGTTTGATACTAGGTTAATTAGTCCAACATATTCATCAGAATATGCATGCATATGAGTGCTGTTGAGATCTTCACAGTGCACTCTGAGACAGGTCATAACTAGGTGTGCCTGCAGTGAAGGGATGGTATGGGGCTCATATGGGGGAAGAGGACATCTAATTACAGCCAGATTGTAACATAATTGGATAACTCAGTATGGCAGCCAATGACCTAACAAAGTTTATCAGTGGGCTTAAGACTTAAACATGTAATTGGTCTCATCAGAGCAGTCAAGGTGCTCTGTATTTCAGTCAAAACACTGTAAGAAAAGGGGTGAAGAGGATATTGCACCAATGCCAATTCAAATACATTTATGAACATCAGCCTGCATTAGCAATATCAATTGAAAACTAGCCACATTTTATTAGGTAAACTTTACATTTCTCAGAAAAAAATGTATAATCCCTCAAAATCCTTTGCAAAAGAAATTAATGTATCATGTGCAGTACTTAGTAATTTATAGAAGGATCACTTAATAACCACAGGTATGCTATTAATCAATATTGGAAAAAAACCCTACTGGGCAGCAAAGTATAAACTATAGACTTGGTACACACAAGTGAACACAGCCAACAGCAATCCAGAATACAGTTTAATCTTCCATTTCTTTCCATTAGAAATTGTCTCCTAATTTTTAACTTCCTACATTCACTTAATACATCATTGCCTCTGTGCACACTGTTTCTATTGTTTCTGGCATAAGAATCGGCAGTGTTAAAGTTTATGAAAACTTTAATTCTAGACATGTGTATCCTTATTCTCCAGTTACTCTCTTCATTTATGTTTATCTTTTCCAGAAACATCTAGGATGTTCATCAAATGAATACCCCCAACCAGTCATATCATTACATAATCCATTTGTTTTTAACCAAAGGTCTTGCTAGCAGACTCTGTATAGATTTTCTCTTGCAAGATGCCATCACATAAAGTGTCTTAAGAGAGGTCCACAGAAAGAACAGTAGGATGTCTCCAACCAACAGATATTCAGGAAGCTACTAAAGCCCTCAAGTCAACAAATTCCTGGCAAATAGAGAAGTTTAAAGCAAAACTTTCACTTGAATCCCTCTGAATTTATGATTATTGTACTGTATATTGGTAAAAAACAGACTCTGAAACCCAAAACATAATTGTAAAGGTTGAGCCTTGCTATCTGTATGTAATACAAGGTCCCAACAGCAATCAATCTGGGCTTTGGGGTTCACAAACTCAATGTCTCAGGAACAAAAGATTTCACAGAAATTAGTAAGGTAGACCCAGTGATGTTGGCCACGTTATAAAGAAGGGGGGCAGGCATTGTGACAGAGTGAAGTATGGCCCAGCGACAAAAAACAGAGGAGGGAATTCCTAGCAGCTGCTTGTGCTGACGTGCAAGTAATATACCTGGAGTTGTCAGATCCTCCCACTTAAAAAAAAAAAGTCTGGGAATTTGGATGTTTTATAATCCCCTTACTTTTCCTGCCTACATTCTTTATTAGAATTTATAATAAACTTCTTCGAAGACTTCAGAAGCTCCTTGTCCTATACTGTTGGTTTGCAAATAAAAGCCAAGTCTTACATAACTAAACACCAAAAGAAGCATTTCCCAGAGACTAAACCTCAAATAAGTTTTCCTAAAGTAATTCAAAGCTAGAAATTAACTATTTGGGGTGTATATTGTTATATCATAAATCTATATAGTATGGCTAAGGCCTTTGTTAGAAAAAAAGTCTCATCACACACACACACACACACACACACACATTAGTACATCATATTCTGAAGGAATACGTATAAACTATTATGCAACTTTATAATCATTTATTTACTGTAAAATAAAGCATTTTTCTCTTTTCTATATTTAATTTTGTGTATAACTGTATTGCTTGCATGTACATAAATGCACCCATGTTGTACAATGCCTGTAGAAGTCAAAAGAGGGCATTAGATTCCATGGAATCAGAGTTAGGATGGTTGTTAGCTGCCAAGTGGGTGCTGGGAATTGAACAGAGGTGTCTGCAAGAGCAGTCAGTGCTCTTAACTGCTGAGCAATCTCTCCAGGCCCTCTTTTGTCTTTTATTAATAAGTTTTGGCTCATTCAGTTCACTTGTCACCAAGGACTGGAACAAAGTCTCATTAATTTGGCCCCAAATACAAAATATTAGGAAGAGCATGAGATTCCACTTCCATTTATCAATTTGGATTTCCCATCAGTTTGATTCATTTCTAGAAAACATTACTTGCATTCTTAATCCAATGGCATTTCATTACCAAGTGTTAAAAATAAAGCACCAGAAGATGGTGAGGTAGCTCTGCTGGCAAAGGCACTTGCCACCAAGTCTGACAAATGGAGTTCAATCTCTGGAACAACACAGAGAGATGGAGGGAGGGAGAATGGGAAAGAGAGAAGGAGGAAGGGAGGGGCGGGGGGGTAGGGAGAGAGAGAGAGAGAGAGAGAGAGAGAGAGAGAGAGAGAGAGAGAGAATATTCCTGTGGCAGAGAGAAATAAAACCAAAGCACTCTAAAAGAAAATTAAAAGTCCAAACACAACTAACACACTAAATATCTTTTGGCGCCACTTACTACAGGTTTCCAAAGCAAATTTTGAATGTCAGATTTTATCTACAATTTTATTTTACAAAGTGAAAAGCAGAATTCTGTAGAATGATGAAGAAAGAAAGAAAACTCAGAATTTTTCCCTCAGGGAGAATAGAAAGGAAATTAAGAAATGCAGATCCAGTCATACTGAAGAGAATAGCTTACAGAAATATTCAGAACAGGCCAATTATGATAGCAGTCTAAAGCTGGAGTCACACAGCTATATTTAATACAAAGCTGAGCTTACTTAGGCAGTAGCTGTTGCCAAATTGTAGTCTAACACTGCTTACTATTCAACAGTAATCAAACACTTGAAACATCATGTCATTTCTCAGGCTTTGTGGAATATTTTATTCCTTTTTTGTTGGCTTTTTGTTTTTTTCACTGCTAATGTTGTTTTAGAAAATTTTACAACTTTGACAATGAAGACGCCCTTTCAGATTAAGAAAGTCAATCTGTCCAATCAAATATTGGTTACTATTATAAATTTGTAAATATACATATATACACATACACACATACACATACATACACTTGATGGTCTCTGTGGCAATTTTTTCCCATTTATTTTCCTTGTGCCTAGTTCAATTTTTTTTCCTTCCTCTACCCAAAGCTACAATTCTAACATTCCTATAAATAGTAATGAATTAAGATATACCCAGTGCTTTTGTGTAAATTAACATTACCTTTTAATTCAAGGATTATGCAACATAGCATAGAATTTAGTACCAAAACCATTAGCCATCATTACTAGTCCCATTCGGGGTACAACATACCATAACTGAGGTAGCTTATAAACAGAAATACATCCCTAGATACCAGCACTTCCAAGATCAAGGCTCCAACAGATGCATTGTGTGGTGAGGGTTGTGCATCAATGGACAGTGCTTTTTTTGCTGTTTTCACATGGTGGAATGGATGAACTATTAACTCCCTGCACCTATTTTACAAGGGACATTAACTCCAATTTTGAGCACCGAGCGTCCTTGCAAATATGTTCTAAAGGCCCCAGATTTTAAAAGGCTCACTGCCTTGGAGGTTGGAATTTCAACACAATGAATTTGTGGAGGAAAATAAGCATTCAGATCAGAGTACTGAAGTACTTTAAAAATATCTTAAGAAAAAAAAAAAAATCTAAGTACTTTAGTATCTGAGTTCTGTTTCCTGTAACTAACTACTTGGAATCAATTTAAATATATGCCTGATGAAATGTGAATTTTCTTGAATAGGAAATATAAATACTTTTTACAAATAAATTATATAATGAACTTGTTTGATGGAGTTGAAATTGACATGCTAATGACTCATTAGTTTGTCCAGGAAAACTGATTCAGACAGTGTCTCATGTAGCTCAGGATAACTGTGAATTCCTAATCCTCCTGCCTTCTCCTCCAAAGTGGTAGGATTATAGGCATATATCCCTACACCTGGCAAGAAAATTGTTTAAGATTAAAATTGGAAAATTATGGATAATCTTAATAACTCAGATCATTTCGGTTACAATGGTGATACTTACAGTTTAGATAAACAGAAATTAAACTCTCTGATTTGCATTTAAATCCATGCAATTTGATGCAATCTAGGGACACTGGATAAAGAGAAATTACGCATAAAATAAAATCGTGCTGTATGGCATTATCTGAAGAAAGGTAAGGGAATGTGCGTGTTCAACATGATAGGAGGACCAGGACTGTGCTCATCGAATGAATGCCATGAAAGGTGTAATGCTTACACAGATGTTTAAGCTATGCAATTATGTGGTGATCCTCAGAAGAAAAGAGGAATTGTTCACATGGAAGTGAACATCTCCCTATGCTGGCAGCCATCTCTAGAGGAACCCTAGACTCACATATACTACATCCTCCAACAATCAACTGGAGAACCCTTCAATTTAATTAGATAATTAGCCCTTTACAAATAATTATGTAATAATAAATAGCTATTTAAGTTATAAAAAGAATTGGAAGGGAAAAATTTATAATTACAGAAAAAAATAAGTGTGAGCTACATAAAGAAAAATCCTAAATCTGTTGATGTAAAATGTAAATAAGAACAGACCAATTTCAAGGCGGAAAGATTACTTTAATTCAAGCCCAGTCAACATGTACTCAGAGCGTACCGACTCTAGATGCTTAGTGGATCAGCAAATGAAGCACATGACCAAAGCTGGCAGCCTGGCTGTTCTTCAAGGAGTAGCACTTAGACATCACCATTAAGCACAAGCTGGGCTTCACAAAGACTCCACCATTAATCTATCCTATTAGTACTTCTTAAATTTTCAGTCCTTATTAAGCCAAAAGTGAAAATTTTATTAAAGGCCGTACTTTAATCTGTGCAAAACAGCAGTCAAGGTTTGAATAATGCTCTAAAGCTGTTTTCTTCAAAGAATAAAATCGAATAAAACACCTACATATCCAAGTATTTCAATTATTGTCCAATGATGTAAAATACCAAGGCACTAAATATATAGTCCAATACTCTTATTAGTTAGCAATATGTAAACAAATTTTTTTCATTTTGCATTTACATAATGGGGGGACATGGGTGGAGGTCAGAGGCCATCTTGCCTTCTACCATGTAGTTTCTGAGCCATCTTTGCAGCTCTAAACAAACTTTTTAAATCAACATATATCTAAAATTAAATCCTTCAGTAAAGAATCTGAATAGAATGAGGCCTAATTACAGGTTAACGTAAGAAATATGCACTACAAAAATAAGTGTGTTTAATAACTGACAGTTACAGAATCTTTAAAATTCTTTTTATTGTTCCTCCACTGAAATGTAAATACCCTCAAAGTCCTGAGTCACATGTTTTCTCCTGGCTTTCCAGCAGCTGTGACTTGTCTTCTTTTGGTTTATTCAGAAGAAAGTGAACCATCTGCAGGAGAACATCGTCATTAAAGCCTTTCACATCATTATCCTCCACTGTCTCATAAAGAGGCTTACTATGTATCCCCCAACATATATTTTTACGGGGGTTATTTTGATCAGCTTGTACAGTCAGTGCCAAAGTATTTAACTGGTAGCAGAAAAAAGAGAAATATTTTCCATCTGTGATCACACCCTGGGAGACAAAAGGTCGGGTAACATCTGCTTCACTCCAGAATCCTGCAGAAGAAAGTAATGTTGAGATTTACAAACACTATTTTATCAAAACAAAGAAAACACACTGGAGGTAGTAAAGACCTCCTACAAACTTGACCTAACAAACTTCCTGATGATCTCAAAGTTTCCCTATTTTTTCCGTATTAACAGTTGACTCATCCTTTCTATTAACCCTAAACTGGTGACTCAACTTTTTCTATAACTTCAACCTTCATTAGCTTTTAACTTGAACTTAGTTCAGTTTAGAAGACAGTAAGCTCTGTGTATGCAAATACCTCCTGCATCTGGAAGTAGTTTGACTTCAAATATGCTTAAAATTCTCCACACCAACACCATTTAACATCCAGTAATCACTATGACCACTTATTTCATCAAATGCACACACAAGCACATCCTCCAGATAAAAATACCTGTCTTTTGTGGTTTTCAAAATCATGTCTTTAAAATAATCGCATGTCATTTTTTGCATATTTCAAAACTGGTTTTAAGAGCTATTGTCCTCCGACCTAGGGTGCCTTATGTCATAGGGCTCCAGGATGCTTTCATGCCTTTTCTAGTCAAGTTTTCTGGGGTTGTTTTGTTGTTGTTGTATTGTTGTTGCTCTGGACTGATTGGCCTTCCTATTTCTAAATACTACCAAGGCCAAGCATCAATTTTTCTTTTCCACACATATTTTTTATATTATCCTTAATGAAGAAACCTAATGAGTGGCAGTGCAAAAATACAAAATTAATTGCATTATAAAACAGCACTTTATGTGTCATAAATAAATGGTGTCATTATAACACTTTAACAGTTACCCTCATTTTTTCTCATGTTAACCCCTCTCTCCTACCCTCTTCATTCCTGTTACAGAAATACAATGAGCATATAAGGTCAAGGTATGCATACAAAGAGAAAAGCGAAATTTAGAAATATTCCTCCTAGGCCTTCATACAGAATTCATCAATTTCATATTTTGCTACTTCAGGTTTTGCAATAAAATTCAAACACCTCACATTAGGCTCTAAGTCATACAGGGGTAAGCACACTAAGAGTCTAGCTAATTGAGAGATTTGCTTGGTAGATACCAGATTTTGTTTCAAACTCCACCCAGCAAAATAAATACAGTTCTACAAGATGGAGCTTCTAGCTTCTGCCATCTCATCTGACATCATTCTCCTCTTCCATCTTCACCAGCCTTCATGTTGTTCCTTAAGTGCTTATAACCTGTTCTTACCTCAGACTTTATTGGCCATTCCTATAACTGAAGTGTCTTATTTTAAGAGACCTGCCATCATTCAGGTCTCTGTTTGAAAGCCAATTTTTAGTGATCTTTCCCTAGGACTTTACTGAAATAGACTTTGCCGCACACCTCACTTATAACCACCACCCATAAATCATTATAGTCTTTATGTGCTTTTTCCATAGCATTTCCACTATCTGAAAATAGTATAAGGTTATCTTTTACTCTCTACTATAATAAAAGCCTGAGCACAGCAAGGTCTGTCTGATATTCAACACTACCTCCAAAGCCAACAGCATCTAACATCAAAAGCACTTAGGTGAGATAGTTCAGAGGGCAAAGTGTATGCCATATAAACCTGGAGACCTGAATTTGATCATAAATGTAGGTGGAAGAGGAGAATGGACTCCACAAAAAACTGTCCTGTGACTGCCACATGCATGCCACGGTACACATGCCATCATATATATATATATATAACACACAAACACACACAAATAATAAAGAAAATAAAAATGTAAAAAAAAAAAGTGCTGCACTGAGTATCTATTGAATAAGCAATTTTCTAATTTGAATCATGGATGTTATCTTTACAGAAATTATATGTGACAACCATGATTGAATGTAAATATTTTATACATCAAATCATTTCCTAACTTTAAAAAGTTAGAGAAAGTATAAAGAGTTGACTTACTCTCAGCAGTTTTTGAAATGTTTGTGAAAGCCAATAGAAAATAATACATTTATGCAGGTGGTAATCAAAATAAAGGATCAAAATTATTACTCATGTAGGATTCGCAAATTTCAAATGTAAAATATATAATCGTGGATATTTAAATAAACAGATTTTGTGCCGGTGCAAAATTTTCAATGTTAAAATTCCGGCTATATTTTTACCTAAAGAAAGCAAGCTGAATAATTCCATTCTCAACATGTCACAGACACTTTCACAATGAAAAACACTATAGTATTAGCTCACCTTGATACATAGCTTGCGCTCCAGTCCAAGCAAAAAGGCTTGCAATAGCGTTGGCTCTAAAAACAACTTCTACCTGTTCAGCTCGGTTTTGTTTCAAAAGTCTTTTCCTATTTAAACTGTCAGGTAACAGATGAAACTGGGTGTGACCATAGCAGCATGGATCTGCTGTTTTTGAGCCTAAAGAAAAAGAAACGGTTTGGTTTCAGGTGAAAGCCACATGCAGACTGCCCGAGGCATGAGCTTCAATGTGTTTAGTTAACTCAAAATACATACAGAAATTAGTTTACGTGTTTTTATCAATTATGGCAAAGTAATATGAAAGCAATTTCCCAACGTGCTCATTATCAAAAAGTCCACCGGGATACAAACAAAAAGAACACATGTAAGTTATTTGTATTTCTCTATTAATTAAACTTTCTTAAACCTCAGCCATCATTAACAGCGTTGTTACTATCTTTGTATCCCCTGGCGTATATACTTTATGACTTTAAAGCTTTCTTGGAGTGGTGAGAGGGCTCAGAGGGTAAGAGCAGTTGCTGTGCAAGCCTAATGACCTGAGCTGAATTCCTGGATCCCACAGGAGAATGAAGGAGAATGTTTTCAGTCACCCTCTGCCTTCCACATATACACCATGGCACGTGTGATAATCATATCATGCACATATATTCACAACAAAAAGCCTTCTTTATAATTAATGTAATAATTGTACACTGTTTCTAACTTTAAAAAACAAAGAGTTTATACTACATTTCTAAGTGAAGGAAATAAGTTGCTCAGTTGACAGAGTGCTTGCCAAGCATGCAGGAAGCCATGGGTCTGATCCCCAGCATGTATGAAACCTGGTATGGTGGTGCATGCCTGGCAGATGCCTGGAACCATAGCACTGGGGACTCTGAAGCAGGGGGTCAGCAGAGTACAAGGCCACCTACAACTCCAGAGGAATCTGAGGTCAGCCTGGGACAAAGGAAGAAAAGGAAGGAAGAGAACGAGAAAAAAGGCAGAAAAAGGAGAAGGGAAGGGAAAAGAAAGAACGACAAAGGACAGATCACCGAATTTCAGGGAGTTCTGAAAAAATTCCCCACAAGTCACCAAGACCAAGTGCCTGAGAAAGGACTAAAAAAATGGTGTGGAGGACAAATAGAGAGCTTTTTTAAAGTCTTCCTTGGGTCAGCTAGGAACTAATAAGGGTGGAAAGGGGAAAGAAAAACAAGGTGCATGTGGGAGGACATGAGGCTCATTAGTGTCTGAACTCCTGGTGACTACTGTGACCAGCGGGATGTTGCAATAAAATGTCATCATCATCCTAAGGCCAGTTCAAAATATTTTACTTTTGACAAAGCACAAACTACCTTTTCTTCACAAAAAAAAAAAAAAAAAAAAAAAAAAAAAAAAAAAAAAAAAAACCAAATACTCTATTGTTACTTTTATAAAATTTTGGTTTTGAACATTTTCATTATTGTAAAATCCTTTGGGGGAGTTTTCCTTTGTTCCATTTTTTTC
>NW_008338118.1:1409684-1427694 GCF_000622305.1 Nannospalax galili | reverse complement strand
AAAACAAAAAGACCATGTATAACTCTTCACAAAGGTAAAATACTGCTCATTTACTAAAAAAAAAAAAAAAAAAATTCAAATTACAAGATAAATTTCTCTCTGATTTTCATTTATGCTACAATAACCTAAAACCATGAACTATGCTGTTCATAGTCCATCAAATCTGTCTGTCTTCAAGAATTAAATTTTAGCTGGGTACAGTAGTGCACAACCAGCAATTCCAACACTCAGGAGGCGGAGACAGGAAGACTACCACAAGGCCAACCTGGGCCAAATAGCGAGATTAAGGGCAATTTGAGCTAGACACCCTGTCTCCAAACAACAAAACATAAAACTTAAGTTTTCATTATATTTCACCATCTAACAACACATTTTGGATATATTTATGCTACAATATATAAAGAGAAACTTGCCAATAAATATGGTGTTTTCATATTGTCGCTTGAATAATGGAAGCTTGTCTGGTTTACATTTCATAACAGGAATTTCTACAGGAACAGAATAGTCCAATGGCACAAACTTAAAGAAAAAGAACACAGAGTGAATTCAGCAACATTTTCGTCTACTTCATTCACAATCTTACTACATTATTTAAATGAAGTCTTTCTTACAAACTAATGTCATACAAGTTGAGTATCTCTTAATCCAAAAAAACAGAGACCAGAAGTGTTTCAGATCCCAGAGGTTTTTAAGATTTCGGAGTATCTGCAGAGTCTGCAGGTTGGGCACTCCTACTCCAAAAATCTGAAATACTCTGATGTTTGGAGTGTTTCAGACTTCATATCAGAGGTGCTTACCTACACTACTATCTAGTGATGAGCCTGCCATTTACTTTATCATAAACAAAACTTTATTGGAATGCATCATATGCACTCATTTAAATCATTTATATACCATGTTCTGTTGTTCCCTTCCAAACTCAAGACGAGGGCTGAATAGTTTGCAATAGATTCCTGCCCTCTATAGCCTAAATGACCTATTATTCGGATCTCTATGAAAAAAGTGAAGCACGAAGTTATGGACAATACAATAATGGCTCTCCTACATAAAATGAGCTAGCTCCTAACTTTAAAACCCTTGACCTATAACTAGTTGGCACACTATATCATCTCCTCAAACAATGGCTACATAAAGGTTGGGTAACTGAATCTGAGGGTCAAGAAAAATTTGTCAAGAGTAAAAGGCTTCTGAATCCAAAACTTTAAAAAAAAAGAACCGGGGCTGGAGAGATGGCTCAGCAGTTAAGAACACTGTTCTTGCAGAAGACCCGGGTTCAAATCCCAGCACCCACATGGCAGCTAACAACTGTCCATAACTCCAGTTCCAGGGGATCCGAAAGCCTCTTCTGTCCTCTGCGGACACTGCACGACATGGGTGCACCTACATATATGCAGGCAATACACACATATACATAAAAAAATAATAAATTAAAAAAAACAAAAGAACCTTAGGGGTTCTGACAATATGTGCCCATGCTGCATCTTGTGACTCCTTTGTAGCCTTGGTTCTGAACACACTGTGTGGCTTTTTAAGGTGCATGCTCTCACGGCACACAATGGCAAGAAACACTGCCTGAAACTCTGTGGCTCAGATGTGTGATTACTGTTGTGTTATGAACTGCAGTGATTTTTACTGCACATGCTAAGTTTTCTATTCTTATTTAATTATAGAAAAGAAGACTTTTTCATTAGGAAAAAAATGGCTGGGATTAGGCCAAATTTCCAACCACTTCTGAAATGGCTTCAAACATACTGCTTTTATTTTGTATTTAGTAATGCATATTTATGAAGAGGCAGCCTCAGCATTGACAGTTACATGAGAAATGCTGGAGGTCAGGCTGGTGAGTTGGCTCAGTGATGAAAGTGCTTGCTGCCAAGGCTCACAACCTGAATTCCATCCTCCAAGTTGTCCTCTGACCTTGATGTTTTTGGAGTGGCACATCCTTTGCACCCCCAAAAAGAAGAAATGTCAAAAATGTTCAAGATCATAGATTTCTTTATGTACAGATATATATGCCTATCTATCCCATTAGGATGTAAGGCTTCATTTTTTTGAATCAGTGTACAACAAAAACTATGAATTACTGGTTACAAAGACAAACTACTGTTGGAAACTACTTTGAAACAAACTACTTTGAAAAACATCCTTTTCAAAACATTTCATTGTAAACCTGAAGATTTTACAACTAAGAAAATGCTGACTCTAAAATTCTTACAATTTTATATTTCCTAATTACATGGGTTTTTGTATTTTATTGAAGTTTTGTGCTTTTCTTACAAAACATCTTAATCATCTTTATACTCCTACAACCACCCATTATACCCCTCCCCCCATCTGCACCCTCCCCACCCACCCACCCTGGATTTCATGCATTCTGTCATATGTTAGGCCTATCGAGTCAAGTTTGTGTACCCAGATGTCTCTCAATGCAAGTTCATCCACTGGGTTTCAGACCTCTGGGAACTTGCTCACACAAACTTATAGCAAATGTCAGTGTGCACAAGCCCCATGCAAACTCAATCAGACAAAAACCCAGCATTGAATTGGGGAAATGGGTAGCAGGCCATAACCTTAGCCGAAGAAAGATCGGCAGCTGATTACTGCTAGGTGAGAGATAAGGGAGAGACCCTAATAGACTAACTAGACTCCAGTGGATGAAACTGTTCTCAACTTTAATAAATGGTAAAATTATATGCCAAAGAATTATTTTGAAATAAATTAACAATTATGAGTAAACTCTTGATTTGTATATCTATTTCATATATATATATTACATTCCCATGGTGGTACAAGTGGAAAAGTTTAAAAACTGTGATTACTTCATTTATGTTAAAAGACATATGGTTTGAACAACCAATGCTTTACCTACTTAAATTTAAACTTCTGTCTAACATACATACCAATTAGAAAGCTGAAAATCATTTTCAGATGAGCTGTCTTCGTAACACAAACACGGAAGACAGAGCTCTACCTCAAATCCTGTATCTGGTTCACCTGGTTACCTGGTCTGCCTATGGCAATGCTTCTGCCTTAAAGTCAACAAATACCAAACCCTTACCTCTGGGAGTTGTTCAGATATCCGAATCTGGTTGTGCGGTTTATCATTTATTTGGTATCGTAAAGCATCAATTCGGCCTTTTCGATGACCAGCAGGAATACTTTCTTCACCACGCAACCAGTAAAAGTGAACAGGGCGCTTATAATCTATCAAAAGATATTTCAAATTTTCTTAATCATTTAGATAAAATAGGTTATTGACTTAGTCTTAAGAATGATTATGTTTAAAAAAGTACCAAAAATTACTCTGATGTAAAAAAAGTCTGGGTTGCATGATAAGCTAATCATTATGTCTCAAATATGGCACTCAAAAGTTAATTATGCTAAATAATTAAGATTACTCGGGTAAGAATAAAGATGGTTAGTTAAAGAATAACACCAGTTACTAGATACAGAAATAGCTTGAAGAATTCAAACCTGTCCTATGAAGTACTAACTTCCATTTTTGCAACAACTCCAATAAAAATGTATACACAGTTGTAAATCATTAGCATTTTATACATGAGAAACTTTGGTCTCTTAAAGAATTTTATGTGTGTGAGTGTTTTGCCTGCATGTATGAAAGTGCAGCACATGGGTATAGCACCCGAGGAGGCCTCTGTCATATCACCTGGAACTGGAACTATGAGGAAATACGCATACACATAAAATACTCATACACTCATACGCAAAAATAAAAATGAATCAAAGAAAAAATTAAGGACACCTTTTGTGTAGTAGACATGAAATAAATGCATTACAAACACTGATTTTTAAATTATAAATACATTATTTTTCATGTCTGTATCATACCATTAGAAATTGCTATCTACTGGGTTTGAATCTTGACCCCCTAAGCCTACATATAGGTTCTTAATTAATGTGTATGCCTTTTTAAATTCTTCATTTATACAATGAATTCATGATACCTACTGTGTTATTGTGAGGATTAATCTGATGGCACACAAAGTTTGGAACGGGTCCAGGCACATAGTGAGTAAATGTTGGATATTTTATCTAATGGCTAATTTAAACTTCACAATTCTAGGACAAAGCAGTTATCACCATAATTCTCATCTTGAACTTAAAAATAAGAGGTTAATGAATTTGCAATATGGTCATATTTTTTTCCTGTGGAATAGTCAAGCGGGTGCCACTCTCTAGAAACCTCTTAACCACTACTCCATTCGATTGGACAAACAAAACAGAGGCAAGGCCTGGCGGCACTCTGATGGGCTTCGGCATAGTGACAAGACTTTAACAAATAGTCAACTGCAGGCAGATCAACAGACGCCGGTCTCCAAGTCGTAACACAAGTGGTACTAAACCAGCTGGGCGCCCTGGAAACCAGAAGGTTGGAGAGCGAACCTAAAGAGCAAACCGCCCCAGGTCCCTCGTCCTGGGCAGGCGTCCCGAAGCTCACCCAGGGAGGCGGTGGCCAGGACTGGGTTCAGGGGGATGAGCAGACTCACGAGGGTGGCCACCAACTGGTCCAGGAACGGCGCGGCGAGGGTCTGGCGCTCCTGGAAGAGGGGCGGCCGGCGGCGGCGGCGCAGGTAGAAGTGCTCCTGCAGGATGCAGTCGCAGGCGGCGGCGCGCAAGGCCGCGAGGT
This sequence comes from Nannospalax galili, assembly GCF_000622305.1. Lineage (NCBI taxonomy): Eukaryota > Metazoa > Chordata > Mammalia > Rodentia > Spalacidae > Nannospalax > Nannospalax galili. The sequence goes on along the minus strand of NW_008338118.1, from coordinate 1,423,046 downwards.
CCAGCGGGGGCGGCGGGGGCGCGGGCGGCAGGCCCGACAGGAACGCGGTCTTGGTGAAGCCCTGGTACCAGCGGTCGGCGTTCAGGGCGAAGGTCTGCGGATACACCACGTACTTCATGAACTGCATCTTCGTGAGAATTCGCAGCTTCTCGTCCACCGACTGGGCCGCGTGCACCGCCGCCTGCCACCGCTGCACCCTCCGCTGCCGCGCCGCCTCGCTGTCGGCGGTCAGGGAAGCCAAGATGGGCGGGTACCGCACGCGAGACGTCGCCGCTACATCTGGGCCGCTCGTGTCCGTGGCCAGGTCGGACGCTTCAGCAGCGGTGTGCAGGGACAGTCCCCGGCCACGGGGAACAAACCTCCAGTACCTGGCGGCCGCCATCTTTGCCAGCGGATCCGGAACCGGAGGTCAACGTGCAGGAGAGGTCCTTGCTCGCTGCCGTAGGGACCAATTGGAAAGCCGAGTCAGACTTGGCTCGCGGAACCTGATGCTCAGTGGGTTTTGGGTGCGTTACGTCATTCTTATGTAACCAATCAACTAGCTCCTAGAGTTTATATGGTTTTGAACCTTTATGCTTGAAGGAACCTGCTTGTCCCCGAGTTTTCTGTCAGGCTTGGAGGAATAAAACCTTTTTTTTTTTTCAAATATTTTATTTATTTTTATTTTATGCGTATGCGTGTATTGCCTGCATGTAGGTAAGTGCACCCATGTCTTGCGATGCCCCGACGACAGAAGAGGCTGTCCCTTGGAACTGGAGTTACCATGTGGGTGCTGGGATTCGAACCCGGGTGTTCTGCAAGAACAGCCAATGTTCTTAACCGCTGAGCCATCTCTTTTAAAGGTGATGCTGCCACCTACGTTTTCTGTAGAAACCAATAAACTTTCCTTTCAGCAAATATTTGACTAGTCTCTCAAAGTGAAATTTTGATGCCTTAAGGTTCCTAGTTTCATTTATCTATCTCGTATCGTTGTTTTTGTTTGTTTATTTTTTCTCCCTTCTTTAGGAGACGGAATTATTTGGGAAAATACAGCATCTCTTTAGGTATGCATGCCAATTTTTCAAGTTACGCAGTCACGAAGTGGGGGTTAGTAAGGTCGGAGGAAACGGGGAAGAGGGTATGAATATGATCAAAATACACTGTATGGCATTCTTGAATCAGTAAAAATATTTTCAAAAGTTATACAATCATCACGTATGTGTGCCACTACTAAACTTTAGCAAAATAACTTCATATATTCTTCTATGCTAATATAATTTCAATATAGTTTATTTTTTACATGGGGAAATGTATTTAGACTTGAGCTTGTCTGAGAAAAAAAGAAAATACCTGAGATAAAATAGTACAAAATAGTTTGTTTAAATTTTGCTCTGTATTAAAACCCATTGTTACTTCAGGATGAATGAATTGATTCTTTACGCTCTAAATTCTTTGAAGAAAGGATTGCTTTATTTTTCAGTCTTCAGTAATCAGTCAATAATACTGTGCATAATGGTTTAAGAAATACCTGTGAAAAAATAGTCAAAATCTAAGCTAATTTCAGATAATCTAATTTAATGGCTTATACTGTAGTTAAGAACTAGAATGGTACTGGTTTTGACTAGCTGAAGTCATTCTTGAGGATGTTGAAAGCCAAACATTTTGTTTCTTAAAGGACAATATGCATACCTTTACATCAGTTTATGAAGTTTCAGGTCGATTAAACTGGTTTAGAAATAAAGTAGCTAAGGGGCTGTATAGATGGATCAGTGGTTAAGAACACTGACTGTTCTTGCAGAAGACCTGGGTTCGAATCCCAGCACCCACATGGCCCCTAACAACTGTCCGTTACTCTAGTTCCAGGGGCGCCGACAGCCTCGTCTGTCCTCTGCAGGCATTGCACGACACTGGTGCACCTACCTACATGCAGGCAATAACTCATACACATAAAATAAAAATAATAAATAAAATATTTAAGAAAGGAATAAATAGCTAAATATCATTGACAACATTCTGTGAGAAGTTCCTAACAGAATCTTTAAAAAATATTTTTATGGAGTTTTGTGCATTTCATACTTCTTCATCATACCCCCCCCATACCACCCCAACCGGATCTCATGCATTCAGTCATATATGTTAAGTCCTATCCGGTCAAGCATTTGTAATCTTAAATATCTCTCTAACATTAATTACAAAATGAGGACATGGAAGAGTTGAGGTTTTTTTGCTCATATCCTGTGCTAAAAGGATAAAGGTGTAGTGCCCAATTGTAATATAAATTGAAGTGCCATTTTGTGTAAAATTATGCTTTCAGAGTATCGATATAACTTCTAAGTCAACATTTTTATAAGTTCTCATACTACTTAGAACAGACTTTAGAATTAAATGTCAGCTTTAGGATCAGTTAATGCCAGAAGACATAACTCTATCAAAATGTTTTTTGTTTGAGTGTGTGGAAGTAATTCAAAATAATTGAAATGTACCTAGTGTTTAGAGCCATGAACATTATGAGCCAAGGAGGGAGTTGAGAAGAATATAGCAGACAGAGCAAGAGGGATACCAGGAAAAGCCAAGCAAGGAACAAAAGAGCAAACAGGAAATGGGCCGTTAGAACCATGGAAAGATTCATGTAACTAGAAGAGGAGTCTTCCTTTCTAATATGATCCAATTCTTTTATATTGCACGAAGAGAGGAAAACATAAAACCAAAGCTAAACGGTGTGGTAGGAGCAGAATTGTTGCTGAGAGACTTGGTGCCTATCACTGGTCTGTGTGTGTGTGTGTGTGTGTGTGTGTGTGTGTGTGTGTGTGTGTGTCTATGTATTAACCTAAGTGCCAGCTTACTTAGTGAAACAGACAAATCTTATATTCTTAGCAGGGGGATGAAATATAATACATAATTTAATGATTTATTAAAAAGAGATCCGTGCTACGGAAAAAGATACAATAAGGAGTGAGCATGTAAATACTGGAAAAAGAATTCAGCAGGAGACACAGGTACAGAGACCCTGAAATGAGAACACAGCCTCGGGGTTCAACAACCAGGAAGAAAGCCACTGTTAATGGATAAGAACAAACAAAATGGATGATGGAAAAGTACTAGGAAGTGGAGCTAGAAAAAAAGGAGTCAAAGGCTTCTAGAGGCAACTTCCAGGACGTTAGGACTCAGGCTGAACTCTACTAAGCTAGGGAAGTACTGGACTCAGATATTGTAATGTGATTTAAATTTTGAAAAGACTTTTTTATGTATCAGTTCAGACTGCTATAACAAAAGTATTGTAAACTAGGCATCTTAGAGAACAGAGATTCTCATAGTTCTGAAGGCTGGACGTACCAAGATGAGGGTGCCAAATGGTCAGAATATTAAAAGGTATCTCTTCTTGCATTGTAAACATCCTCACAAAGTGGAAATGAAGCATGCTTTCTTGTTTTTCTTCCTGTAAGAACATTATTCTTATTGGGTTAGGTCTCTTTTTCTTGCTTGCTGCACTGTAATTACTTCTGTAGTTCAATCACACTGAAGGTTAGGGCTTGGGAATTTTGAGGGAGACAGAATTCCATCACACAAGACCTTCACACACTGGCTGATAATGAAATTGTGGAAGGTCAAACTGATGCATCACTGGTACATAGTCAAGTAATCTTGAACTAAATGAATATTCAGATACTTTCAGGAATACAAGAAATGAACCACTGAAGTGTGTATAAACTCAGATGAATCACCTAGAATTACACTGACTTTTCTAAAACTTTCCCAAGGGTTACATGTATTGTTTCATTGTAATCACAAAGTTGTTTTTTTCTTTTTTTAAAAAAAAACAGGGTCTTTCGTGTAACCCTGGCTGGCCTGGAACTTGTTACATAGACTGGGCTGGCCTTGAAGTCACAGAGATCTGCCTTCCTTTGCCTCCTGAAGGTTGGGGTTAAAGGCATATGTTACCTCACCTGGCTCTGTTGTAACATCCTTGATATAACAAAATTGTGAAAATGGAAAGCAGTTTGATAAGTGGCAGAGATTAGAGAGTCAGTACGATGGAAACAAAGAGGTTGTAAAAGGCACTATAACAGATCGCCATAATGTCTATCTCGATGTGTCAGCATCCCAGTGGTGTTATTTTACTGTAGTTTTGAAAGCTGTTACTATACAGGAAATCGGTAAAGGTACATGAAATTCTGCCATATTATTTCTATATTCTACACTTACCACAATAATTTAAATAAAAATAAAAGAAAATAAGATGAAGCTATTGGACTTAAAGGACCGAGGATATGCCCCATTGGAAATAGCATGTGTTTAGCATGCATGATACTTTGAGTTCAATCTCCAGCATTGCAAAAAATTAAAGATTAAAAAATAAGTCAATGAGATGGCTCAATGAGTAAAGGTGCCTGCTGTCAAACCTGACAACCTGAGTTTCATCCCCAGGATCCTCATTGGTGGAAGGAAAGAACCAACTCCTGCAAATTGTCCTTTGACTTCCATGTGTGTGCTGTGGTATACACACACAATACACGAACACAAATGTAATATTTTTTTAAGATTAAAAATCGTGGACTTAAGGAAAAACCATTGTTGCATGATTTTCATCAAAAATGTTTCAATGGGAACTGGAGAGATGGCTCAGTGGTTAAGAGCACTGTCTGCTCTTGCAGGGAACCCAGGTTTGAGTCCCAGCACCCACATGGCAGCTACCAACCACCGTAACTCCAGGTCCAAGGGATCCGATGCTGTCTTCTGGCTTCTTTGGGCTTTGCATGCATGTGGTATACCCAGATACATACAGGCAAAACACTCATAACATAAAAATACATTTTTTAATTTCCTGGGTGTTTCTGTACTCATAGGAGTCACATGACCAGTGGTTCTGCATGTACGGACATTCTTTATGGTTTGGAGGATAGTTGTACAAGAACATTTTATATTGAAATTAATATATTAATTTAAAATCTTTGTATTCCATTGGGGTAATGTATAGAGCTTTGTTTTCAATTTTATGTGTATATGTAAGTTATTTGTAAATTTTGAGTCACGTTTTATTATTTTTGGTATGTACATTAACCACCCACTGGCATGTTTCAGGAGTTTATGATACCATTTGCATTGGGAATGCCTCACCCCCACCCCAGTACCCATGTGTTAAAGGCTTAGTCAACAGCCTCCAGGTCTCTTGGGAGGTAGTGAAACCTTTAGGAGGTAGAGCTTAACAGAAAGAAGTTAAGTTGTTGGGTACATGACATGGGACCCCAGGTGCTCCTCTTGTTTGCTTCCTGGCCCCATCAGGAGACAAAGTTTCTCCATTACATACTGCCTCACCCTGGCTCCCAAGGCAACAAGGCCACATTGCCATGAACTCGAGCTTCTGAAACCATGAACACAAAGAAACTTCATCCTTTTAAGTGAAGTGCTTCAAGAATTTTGTCACAGCAGTAGAAAGCTAACACTTTCTAAGAGTAAAAATACCTGTTGTATTAATCAACCCATTTCTCCCAGTTTTTGCTTTACTTAGAAAGTTCCTAGAAAGGGCAATCTGTCCTGAATAAAAAGACAGCCTTCAAGAGAGGTTCTTTGCCCTCTGCACCTTCATGCCCTTTCCCTAGTCTTCTAAAGCACTGTTGCAAGATGCCATGCCATAAGCCATCGGGGATGGAGGGAAGCCTTGTTTATTTGAAGAGTAGTAAAGAAGAATTACAGATAAAGTATGAGAGTGATATTTTCTTTTTTAAAATGCTTTATCATTTTTATTTTGTATATATGAATGTATTGCCTGCATGTACATAAGTGTACCCATGTCATGCAATGCCTGCAGAGACCGGAAGAGAGAATCTGATTCTCCTGGAACTGGAGTTATTGACAGTTGTTAGCAGTCATGTGGATGCTGGGAACCGAACCCATGTACTCTTAACTGATGAGCCATCTCTTGAGCTTTCATACTTTCTTTAAAAAGAACCCACGGACTCTTAACTGGAGCCAGTGCTCTTAACTGCTGAGCCATCTCACGAGCTTTCATATTTCTTTTAAAACATGAACTAGCCGGGATGCTTGTCTCCAGTCTTTGTAATAAAAGGGGGAAAGTCAACAGAAATGAAGATCACAACTGCTGTTCTGTTTATCTGAACTGTTTCTCCTCCTCTTGACTTCAGAGTAGCAGACCTGGCTACTGCTTTCCATAAAGCCCACAAAGCTGTAGATATCTTATGTATTACATATGTGAGGAAGCTTCTTATACAAAGAAACAAAAATTTTCTATTTAGAGACCATTTGTTTTCAATAAAACCAGAATCATACGTACCACAGACAGTCTTTTAAGCCAATGAAGAAACATCTACCTCACTTCCTGATTTGTGAATTCTATTTCACAACCTGCATTTCTTTTTTATATTTTCCTATCCTACTAGATGAACATTTAGGTTAGTCTTATTTCTTTTTTCTTCATTTTTAAACATTGTATGTGATGCTGTAAAAATATTCCTCAGTCATGATAGCTTCATTTTTATGGACCAGTCTCCCAGGAGTAGAGTTTCTGTGATGTAAATTTTTGCCCTTTGCATTTTTCAGCACACTGCCAACAAGTTCTACTTTTACTACTGTGCATGAAGTGCACATTTTCGTATCTTTTCAACAACACTATTAGCAGATTTTAAAGGTATACAATTTTAGGGCTGAGGATATAGCTCAGTGGCAGAGCACTAGCCTAGTGTGCATAAAGCCCCAAATTTGATACACAACACATAGTATATATAATTATATCCAAGCTGGATAGATTTCATGATTCTTTTAACTTTTATATGTTATATTACAACCAAAATTGTACATCCTGTCATACATTTGTTCATCATTAGCATTTCTATTTCTAGGAATCAGTGTCACCTTTTATTGAGTTTTTTCCTTGAAATTCCTTGTCTATTAACATCGTGTTTATTAAGCTTGCATGTGTAAGGAGGATTGCATTTTTTGTGATCTATAATTCATCATTTAGCTTATTTTTGGAATTCTTTGTTACAAAATTTTCAGGCATTCGAAAATACCATTTGTGACTTCCAGTTTCCTATGTTGCAAAAGAAGATCATCTATCCAGACAAGTCTAGATGTATTAGTCAGTGTTCTCCAAAGAAACAGAACCAGTAGAATAAATATTATGTATAGAGACTTATCAGCTTAGCTCACAGGAGAGAGTCCGAGTAGTCCAACAATGGCTGTATCACACTGGAGAGGCTGAGAATCCGTAGTCGCTCAGTCCATGAGGCTGGATGTCTCAGTAGTCCCAGTCTGGCACTGAAGGTCTGATGAATTCCAGAAGATCAGCTAGACTTCAGTCTACAGCAGCAAGATGAACTCACCAGCGAGAGAGAAGGCAAGCAGCAAGAAGCCAGGCATTCTCCTCTGCCTTGGCCTTTTATATGGGCTGCCATCAGAAGGTAACACCCACATTTAGGGTGTGTCTTCCAGTTTCAGATGATCCAATCAAGAAGATTGTCATTTCAGTTAATCCCATATCCAGTCAAGTTGACACCCAGGATTAACCATCACACTAGATATTAATGCAATTGATATAAATCATTCATCCTTTAAAAAAGAAATGTTATAGAATTTAAAAAGAAATGCCATCACCTGATTATGTATGATAAACTCAATAGTATTTCAATTATTGTACACTCGGAAGTAGTTGCATATCTTAAATGTATTTAGATTTGGCTTTGAATTGACAGGATTCTTTTCAGATGAATATGGATGCAATTAATGACCCAGGAATTAAGATTCTAAAATAAAAGCAGAAACACAGTATGATTAAAGTATGAAATATATATATTATATATATATATAATTTTACTGAATTGTGTGTACTCAGCATTAGTTATATGCAGGTATTCAGTAAATACTGGTCACAGGCTTTACATTGGTGTGTACTTTGACTATGTGAATTAATGCTTCTCCAGCTGTCTGTGATGAGCACATGGCTCTGATCAGCAGCATATAATACTAGAACTGAAGTTGGAAGAACACTGTCCAATCCCCTGACTCCAATTGAATTTTCATCCTTTTGTACACCAGATCACACCGTCCTTTGTCAGCATATAGTTTAAGATAAGTCAGTCATGTCACACTGAATACCTTGTAATGGGAATATGCATATTGACATCTCCACTTTTAAGGTCATATATACTAATGACATGTTGACCATTTTTCTTCTCTTTTCTACCTTTTGTTAAACTAAAGAAATAGACCAAAAAAGATCCTCTTCCTCAAATTGCATTGATTTATTTTCTGCAAGTAAATTTCTCAATTTTCAGTGATTTGCTGTCTTAATATATATCCCGTTTATCTGTTTCCTCCTTGGCTCCACACATACACCTTTGCTTTTCTCACGGAATTTTATCAATCTTAATTCAGCTGAACATTTTGAAGAGCCATAAATAGCCCACAGGCAATGTTATCTTTGAGTGCACATTGACTTATCTGTTTCTATTAGCAAGAAACAAAGGCTGTCTGATACTTGATTGCAGAGTAGATGAATAATGATTCTTACTATGGTTTGGATGTGAACCATCTCTTAAAGTCTCATGTGTTTGAATGAATTTCCCCAGCTAGCAGCTCTGTGTAAGATCTTGTGGAAACTTTTGTGCATGGGACCTACTAACAAGCCTAAGGCTACAGCATCAGGTCAGATGGATTCTTGCCTTGTGTTGCTTCTGGCCTGAGTGTTCTGCTTCTTGATGCACCAAGATGTGAGGAATCTATGCCACAAGCTCCCACTACCATCCCCGCCCCTGTGAATCTGTAAGCCAAACAAGACCTTGCTCCCTTAAGTTGCTTCATGTCAGAAATATAAGGAAACATTTTTTAATCAAAATTAATACCAAAAATCCATGTTGAAAACAAGTCAGAATTTTAAAGAAAAAATCTATGAAGAGAAGCATCATTGACTCACATTCCCACTTGTAATCCAGTAATGCATTCCATGAGGCGAGGTATGTGGAGCTTCCTTAAATATTAGACAGGGGCGTTTCCCCGAGTCCCATTTTCTCTGTGTGTAATTTCTAGTCTTCCTCCCCTGTAAAGATACTTTGCGGGGCACTGATAACCCTGAATATACTCTTTTGGATAGAAAACTCAATATGGCTTAAGTATCCCACCAAAATGATTATTCTTCAACATAGGGTTATATATTTTTACTATTTCTCTGTCATTGAAACATGAAGACATTTGAAATATGACATTTAAAATTCAGACATATATTTCAAATGTTCCTTCAACTTACACAACATAGTGTTCCTTAACACATGCACATGGCATTAATCTGTTATATTTAGAACATATGGATGCATTTGATATATCAAATATCTTTGGCAAGTGAAATCCCAGTTTTATGGAAACGTGTCTGCAATATGTATAGGGGGAAAGCTGATTTTCCTCTCATTATTCATTATATTTCCTCCAAGTTCACAGCAATATAACTTGGCCTAAAACATAATTTTCCCTAAAATAACTTAAGTAGTTAAATTAGACTCAATAAATGGGCATCAAAATGTGATACCCAAAATGGGAATGTAAATTGTGACCACCTTTTTGGAGAGTATTTTGGCAATATAGTTCAGCTTTTAAAAATGTCCATTGCTTCTAACCCTGAGGTAGTAATTAAAAATACAAAAAGAGTGACTCAATATAATTTTTAAAATATTTTATTATTTATTATTTTATATATATGTTTGAGCATATTGCTTGCATGTATATAAGTGTACCCATGTCATGAAAAGCCCACAGAGGTCAGAAGAGAGCATCAGATCCCCTGAAACTGGAGTCATGGGTGGTTGTTAGCTGCCAAGTTGGTGCTGGGAATTGAACCCAGACTCTCTGCAAGAGCAGTCAGTGTTCTTGGCTGCTGAGCCATCTGTCCAGCCCTGAGAGTGACTCAATGTAATTTTTAATATTACATATTAATATGTATATTAATATTAATATATCCAAGTTTTATTATTGGTGATATTTGGTCAACTGCTGCCCTCATAATGGTACCATTACCTTCCAGTAGATCCAGGTCCCCACTATGTACTGGAAGATTGAAGTGTGAAGACCTGTTAAACTGCAGGTGGGACAGTGTCCCACTAGGACTGCATAGTCTGTGAGTTCTTTCTGCCCAGCTCCCATGAAGAGCTTTTTTTCTTTTTCCCTACAAATAGTGGCCCTTCTGTCCCTCTGGGCTTTATTCTTGGAATGCATTAGCATTTTACACTCTGTCTTCTTCCCCTTCTTATACACCCATTTTAAAACCTTTTATGTGTATGAGTGTGTTTGCCTGCATGTATGTAAGTGCACCTGTGTTGTGCAATGCCCATGGAGGCCAGAAAAGGACATTGAATCCCCTGGACCTGGAGTTCCAGATAGTTGTTAGCCACCATGTGGGTGCTGGCAACTGAACCTGGGTTCTCCGAAAGAACAGCCATTGCTCTGAACCACTGAGCCATCTCTCCAGCTTTTGTATACCAATTTTTATATAAAAATTGAGATGAAGTAAAAATATTTTCCTTGGTTCAAGCTTCTCAGCATCAAACATTAAGGTAGTCTGAGGCACTAAGAGAAGTAAATGGGGAAATACATAACTTCTGTGATACTTTGCAATACCATCTTACCCTACTCAGAGTAGTCAATACTGTATACATCCTAAAGATATGTGTATTTTTATAATATATGTTCTTTATAAATGTGGGCTTTATTTTTTAATATTTATTGTTTTTTGTTTTGATATGTATGAGTATATTGCCTCCATGTGTGTAAGTGCACCCATGTCATGCAATGTCCACGGAGGTCAGAAGAAGGCATTGGATCCCCCGGAACTGGAGTTATGGACAGTTGTTAGCCACCATGTTGGTGCTAGGGATTGAACACAGGTCCTCTGCAAGGACAGTAAGTGCTCTTAGTCACTGAGCTATCTCTCCAGCCTCTATATGTGGGTTTTATGTAAAATTAGAATATGTACAATGTAATGATAAGGACTAATTAAATTTTTTATATATTTGACTTTTGCATGTATTACTTATAAAGTCATTAAAACAAAATTTATAAAACAATGAATAGATATATTTTAAAACCAAGATAAAACAAAATTGTATAAAGGACATGGTCTTAAGAAATACATTTACAGGGTTGGAGAGATGGCTCAGTGGTTAAGAGCACTGGCAGCTCTTTCAAAGGACCCAGATTAAGGTCCCAGCACAAACGTGGTGGCGAATAACCATCTGTATCTCCAGTTCTAGGGGATCTGATGCCCTCTTCTGACCTCCACAGGCATTGCAGAAAATAGGTGCACTTAAATACATGGAAATAAAACACTCATACAAATAAAATGAAAATTAAAAATATTTTTAAAAGAAATACCTGTACATAATGACACAGAAAAGCTCAAGAAAAAGATTGAATAAAATGTTAACAAAAGTCGAAGGCAAGTGATGTTATTATTATTTTACATCTCTGTAATTTTTAATTTATCCTTACTGGATGCAGATTGCTTCTTTCTCTTAAAGTTCAAAATAGGATGAGAGTAAACAATGAAACAAAGTTACATATCAACAGAATCAGCACATATTATTCTGCCAGGCAGCCAATTAGTTGGAGAATATGTTGGATTACATAAAACTCCCAAGTAGAATTCTTAACTAGATTATGATGACCTTCCACATCAAAGTCTGTTTACTCATGTTCAAATTTAGAGAATATAACTGGAGAAATAATGACATTTTAGTGAATGATGTCCATGCAAAGGCTTGTGTGTCATATACATTTTTTCCTATGCTTGGGCAGAAGATAGACATCATAAAACTATGAGAAGAGAAATAGTTGTCTATAGTAAATAAAATTCTAACAAAAATGAAAAACTTAAAAAGTAGCCCAACAAGGCATTTAAAAGGATTAATAATGCCACTGCAGTTGTCAAGAGAAAATTGGTGAATTGTGTGAACAATCAGTATACATATAAGAAAAGACTGCAGAATAATGAGTCCCAAATGGGGCACCTACATCACACCTCCTCCCAAGGCTCAGCACTTGTTGTGGAAGAAGGAGCAGAAATATTGTAAGAGCCAGAAGTGGTGGATGAATACAAGGAAATTGTTTTCTGGACACAACAGGGTAGTTGCATATGTGAACCCATAGCACTTGCAACACCATGCACAAGATCAGGGCAAGCCCAAGCCATACAAAAGTCCAGCATGGATGCAGAGATTAACAAGTAGCCCCAGCCCTCATTGAGGATTTTTTGGCAACTGATAGCTCCTGGGAAATGGGATTCAGTTTTCTATAAAATTTTGTTGCCTAGTATGTTGACTAGGTTCCAGAGGATGAGCCCACACCAAAGAGAATATGGACAACAAAAATTAAACTCCACAGGCCTTAAAACAAATGAGAGGACATGAAATGAGTAGAGTAGGGTGTTTTTGGTGCATACGAGAGGAGATGGGGTAGGAGAATCTGCATATGATCAAAATGCACTGTATGAAATTTTCAAAGAAAAAAACTTTTCTAAAAAGGAGAGCATTCTTATTAATTTCAGAACTAGGAGACCATTAGTAACATTAGGGAATGTTATCGTAAGATACATGGAGAAATAAACTTTTTTGTTCCAGGATATACAGGTGAGCAAGTGGAGGTAGAAAATTCTTCTAAAAACTGTAATTCAATTGTATTGAATACAAGAGATATCGAATATAATTTAACATTTAATCCTTTCAATATAATATTGCTAATATTTTCATAAAATTTAAAGAATAAAACAAAATAACTGGATGTGGTGGTACATACCTTTAATACCAGAACCAGGAAGGCAAAGTCAGGCTGATCTCTCTGTAAGATCAAAGCTAACTTGGTCTACATGGTGAGCTCCATGTCAACCCATGCTATAGGGAGACCCTGTGTAAAAAACAAAGAAACAAAGAATACTCTAATTAATACAAAGGACCAAAGATAGGAATCACTATACCCAACAGGTTACAGAAAAAAAAGGAAGGTCTAATTACAGAAGCACAAAATAGGACCAAGAACACAAACAAATTAAAATGACAGTAATCAATACATATAATTCAAAAATAACTCTTAAATATCAATAGCCTCAACTCCCCAGTCAAAAGACACAGGCTATTGGAATGAATTAAGAAACAAAATCCATCTTCTTATTGTCTTTAAGATGGATTTACAGCAAAATTCTACAACACATTTAAAGAGGACCACCAACCAATACTACTTAAATTACTCAAAATAATAGAAACAGAGGAAGAGCTCCCAAATTCCTTCTATGAAGCCAGCATCACTCTAATACCCAAACTGGGTAAAGACACAACCAAAAAAGAAAACTATAGACCCATATCCTTAATGAACATAGATGCAAAAATTCTCAAG
>NW_008338118.1:1366338-1409225 GCF_000622305.1 Nannospalax galili | reverse complement strand
GATCAAATTATCCCTCTTTTCGGATGATATGATACTATACCTAAGAGATCCCAAAAAGTTCCACCAGAAATGTCCTTGAACTGATCAACATTTTCAGTATAGTGGCAGGTTATAAAATCAATCTACAAAAATCAGTGGCCTTTCTACATACCAATAACAAGCAACTGGAGAAAAAAATACAGAGCAATGCTCCCATGCACAATTGCTGCAAGAAGAATTAAAATATCTTGGAATAAATATGACCAAAGACACCAAAGATCTCTACAATGGAAATTTTCAATTGTTAAAAAAAAAAAAGATTGAGGAAGACAGCAGGAGATGGAAGGACCTCCCATGTTCATGGACTGGAAGAATTAATATTATTAAAATGGCCATCCTACCAAAAGCAATATATAGATTCTATGCAATCCCAATCAAAATCCCCAGTACATACTTCACAGAATTAGAAAAATCCATCCTTAAATTTATATGGGGGCACAAAAGACCTCAGATAGCCAAAGCAACCTTGAGTACAAAGAGCAATGCTGGGCGGATTACTATACCAGATGTCAAAGTATACTACAGAGCCATAGTCATAAAAACAGTATGGTACTGGTGCAAAAAACAGATACTTAGATCAATGTAACATCAGTGAAGATCCAAACCTGAGTACATGCAATTTCAGCCACCTGATATTTGACAAAGGTGCCAAGAACTTACAATGGAGGAAAGACAACATCTTCAACAAATGGTGCTGGCAGAACTGGATCTCCACCTGTAGAAGAATGAAACTAGATCCTCATCTTTCATCTTGCACAAAAGTCAACTGTAAATGGATCAAAGACCTTAATGTAAAACTGGAAACCCTGAAACTATTAGAAGAAAATATATGCAATAACTTACAAAACACAGGTGTAGGAAAGGATTTTCTAAATCGGACAGAAGTTGCTCAGGAATTAAGATCAGCAATCAACAAATGGGACCTCATTAAACTAAAAAACTTCTGTACAGCAAAAGAAACAATAAAAAAAGTGAAGAGAAAAGCCACAGAATGGGAAAAAAAATCCTTACCAGTGACACATCTGACAGAGGTTTAACATACAGTATATATAAAGAGCTCAGAAAACAAAGAATCGAGAAATCAAATGACCCAGTGAAAAGATGGGCTAAAGATCTAAACAGAGAGTTCTCAAAGGAAGAAGTAAAGATGACCAACAAATATCTCAAAAAGTGTTCAACATCATTAGTTAATTAGGGAAATACAAATTAAAACCACCCTAAGGTATCACCTTACCCCAATCAGACTGGCTAGGATCAAGAGAAGAAATGATACCAAATGCTGGTGAGGATGTGGAGAAAGGGGAACGCTCATTCACTGCTGGTGGGATTGCAAACTCGTGCAGCCTCTATGGAAAACAATGTGGAGAACTCTTAAAAAACTAAGGATGAACCTACCATATGACCTGGTAGTATTTTGGAACCTCCATAAGGTCTATGATATTTCATAATTCTCAAGTGTTTTCTAATTTAAATACACTTTTTAAAAAATGTAAAATAGTCTAAGACTTATAGAACGGTTATAAAAATGACTGACTTCTGTTTCCATATACCACTCAGTCATTTTCACCATTGTTACTATTTTACATTCCCACAAAGCTCATGTGACAATGAAGACGCTGGCATTCCTGCATCTCTATTAACCAAATTTCATTCCTTGTGTCACCAAACTTTTCCACAAAGCCGTTCTTCTGCGGTAAGACTCCGTCCAAGATACCACATTACACTTAATTGTCATGTTTCTCATCTGTGACAACTTCCTGGATTTTCCTTTATATCCAGTGAACATACTAATGACATGTTATATCCATTGAACAGACTAATGACATGGCATGGCTTAAGCTTTGCCTACCAAATTTAACAATGATAACAGAAGATTTATATAATGTATAAGCATCATAAAATATTTGAAAATGAAAGGAGAAAGGGGAGACTTTTACAGTAAAACAAAAGAGCATCTTTACTTACATATATATGTGTCATTAGTATGTTCACTGGATATAACAATTTCATATCACATCTGTGACTGTCCTCCCTCAAATGAATAAACCCAACCCAAACATGAAGAAAAACTCAACCTTGGGGACAATCTACAAATAACCTGACAATAGGCTTCAGAATTGTCAAGGTCAACAAAAAAGGAAAAACCTGACCACAAGATGTCACTATTAACTTGGGTATGGGAGAGAAGGTTGCCTTGCACAGCAGTTAGTTTTTGTGGGAAGTGTGGTTAGAAAAATTATGCTAAAAAACCGTTGGCAATAATAAACTTTCAAAATGTGTCAGTATTTTTTTTTTAAATGCTACAGTTTGGGATGTTAAATTTTCTACTTAGGTTTGCAAAATATTTTTCCTTGAATTCACACCCAAGTATATTTATTAGAAATTTAATTTAAGACAATATAGTTTGCTAATGAAGTCGAAGCCTTTGCTCATAAATGGAAAACAAATCCACAGAAGTGGTTGCAGTTTACATTGTTCTTTCAACTAAGAACAATAGCTTTATTTGAATACTTCTTCCTGAAAAGAGTAATGATGAAAAGAAACTTTGTACAAGAAGCTTTAAGTGACTAGACTTGCTCTTATTTCCAAACAATGGATTAAGAATGGATGTATTAAACTGGTATTTGCTACTTTTACTACATCATTAAAATGTTTTTGCTCTGCACATCAAATAGGAGACTCAGCCCCTAAGCTTCAAGCACCTCTATATTTTAATATAAAACCAGTCTAGATGGAACAGTTCTGTTTTCCAAAGCAGATTCTGTGACTTACGGTTTTAGTGTTTGTTACCCTGCTTTCTCTCGAAACCTCCTTCTCTTTCCCTTCATTTTTTTCTCCTACCCGTGACTTCCAGAGTCCCACCATTAGACCTGTGTTTCTAAACTCATTCCAATTTGTAGTGTAAGTACAAATAGCAGTGTATAGAACAACCATCAATTTTATCATTTCTTTTTCAGCAATAGATAGCTGCCAGTCTCGGTGCTTGCCATCTGTACTCTAAAATTAGTCTTTCAACAAGGTCTTCTCAGTCCTATCATCTTCTTTTCTTTTCTTTTAAAGCCTCTAAGCAGGATGCTTTTTATTAGTTACTAAGCCTTTTTTTGAATAAATGAAAATAATGGCATGTCTATTGCTTTGAAGGAGGCATGAGGTAGTGAAAATAACATTATGTTGTACCGAAGAGAAAGCGCACTGGATCCAAAGTTGGCTTTCATCACCTTTCCCAAATCACTTCATCTTGCTCAACCTTGATTTCCACATCTGTAAAATCAAGGATCAAGGCTAGAATTGTGTAAACTACCTTTCAACTAACCCTCCATTCTCTATAAATTTAAGGCAGTCTCTTACATTGTTAAGAAAAATTAAGCTTAGAAAGTTCTTCCTGAGTTGAACCAGATTTCTACTTCTCTGTTGCATACTTACTTGTCCTTGTACTGAGGTGACACACAGGGCAAAGTCATTCCTTACTCTAACATAATAATCCTTTAAATTATGTGCAGCAATTCTCACTAACTAAGCTTTTCTTTCATTTTCTTAAGTTCATCCAAACTTCTTTTATTTGTTGCTATTTTAATATTAGTCCTACTATTAAAATGGGTCCCTATCAGCTTGCTATTTTGTTCTGCTAATATTAGAAGTCTTGAGATAGGGTCTCTTACTGACTTGGAGCTCGCCATTAGAATAGACCCCTAGCAAGTAATTTTCAGGAATTCTCCTGCCTCCAACTCCCCATTCCTGGGATTAGAACTTGCTACCATCATTTTTTTTTATGTGGCTTCTGTGACTGAACTCAGAGCCTCCTGCTTGTGATTCAAAGAACTCTACCAGTTTAGCTATTGCTTCAGTCCTCTCTTCTAGATTTGAAACCCAGAACTGTGCATGTGTGTGGGGGGGTTATCTGTGCAGGGTATGTGCACATGTGTGCAGGTGTCTGTGGAGATCAGAGGTGACAGATCCCCTGCAACTAGAGTTCTAAGAGACTGAGTCATCCAAAATGGGTGTTGGTACCAAACTCAGATCCTGTATAATAACACACTACACACTCTTAACCACTGATCCATTTCCAGCTGCTGGAACCTAATTTCACCTATCAGAAAGCAAACTCTATTGGAATGTATCACCTAGCTCACATTGCTATATAGAGGCAAAACTCAAGGAATAGCACTATAGTGATGTGGCTTGGACTGTAAGACTAAGAAAGAGATGAAGTGATTTCAGATGCTCTGCCTCTATCTTACTAGCCATGAGCCTCTGGACCTCTGCCATATTTACTTTACTGTCCATGACCAGCATTGGTGTCACTAAGCAGTCACTAAGATGAGGTATGTAAGGTCCACAGATGCACTAAGGAAAATATGGCTAACGCTAGCATAATGAATTAGCAAACGGTTTTCAAGTATATTTGTACTTTCTGTGTACATTTCTATTGGCATATCCAAAGAAACTCACTGATGAATTTGCAATTGCAGTAGACTATCTGGTCCTTTGTGATACTTAGTACTTGTGAAAACACTGAGCTCCAAATAGAGAATTTGCTTCAGGCTATGCAGGACTATCCCTCGCAGAGTTTATATTTGACAGACGTTCTCATAGTCCTCCTGCTAGCTCTTCCTCCTTTATTTGATGTGGCAATGACAGTACTTGCCTGTGGTTCAGATTTTAGTTCAGTAAAACTATGAGATAGCAGGGACCCTAAATATACTTCTGTTTTTCTTACTGCCCTATTTATTCATTTATCTTTTTACTTTTGAAACACAGTCTTACTCTGTAATGGAGGCTTCCCTTAAACTTGTGGCAATCCCACCTCAGCCTTGTAAAAGCTAAGGATGGGTTCATATTCCACCACACCTAGTTCTCATTGCCTCTAAGATAGATGCTTAATTTTGAGTCTTCCTGGAAATTCCAGATTACGAGGGAAAAAAACTGTATCATATTTCTCTCACAACTTTAGAAAATGCCTGTGTCAAAATCCAGACCTCCGCATCTGCTGCACTGGATGAAGATGATCTAGGGGATTTGAAAAGCCTCTCTCCATCACTTCATTTCCATCTCATGGGTCATTTAAGTGGCTAGTTCAGCAAAAAAAAATCACATGATGAGTTCTTCATTACTATGTCATGAAACTAAAGATTCATGGATTTTCTTTCCAGGTCCAAAACCAAAAGTTATTAATCTTTACACACAAACAAAAAAATCAACATCTGGGCCCAGGCCTGACAATATTTTACCCCAGTATAATTTGGCTGTGGGTGAGTGACCATTTCCTCTAAATTAATAATCTAGTGATTTGTTCTTGCTGATCTCAGTAAAAATGATGGTTCTTCAATATGTCATAATTACTGCATAGATATGTTGTCATAAATTGTTCATATTCCTGAGTTGCTAGGAAAGTAGATTGAGCAATAATCACTTGTAAACCTTGTGATACATACCAACTTTAAATTAGGCAACCTGAAAATTTATAACTTCTTTCAGAATTTGGTTAAAAACACATTCAAGAGTATGTTTTCTGATACTTTATATAGACATTTATATTGAGTCTTGCTGGTGACATCGACATGGCCTAGGGGACTGTTCTATCTTTATCTAAAAAATTTTTCAATTGTTATAAAACTAACAAATATATTTTACTTTGGTAATTTATACCTTGCTAATATTTTATTAAGGTAAAGAAGGTCATAGGTTCTTGGACTCCTTTTTCTACGGCCTGTGAGGATCTATTTCTCTCTTTAAAAAGAATCTGGCCATGCACGGTGACACATACCTTTAATCCCAGCACTCCAGAAGCAGAGGAAGGTAGATCTCTGTGAATTCAAGGCCAGCCTGGTCTACATAATGAGTTCCAGAACAGCTAGGACTACATGGTAAAATTCTAACTCAAAAATAAATACATACATACATAAAAATTTGTACAGCATTCAAGCCTAAGAAATAATACTTAAAACATATTTATAAACAACAAGCACAATCTTATTAATTTTTCTTAAATTGAATTTCATCAATGCTGTTTTTTATTTGAAGAACACATTATTCTTGATTTCTATGATCCTCGGGTCTAAATAGAAACTACTGTGAACATCCGCTCTTCTGACCTTTCTGAGAGGAGAATGAAGGTCACTGATGATGCCTGTTCCAAGACATTTTCAGGAAGGAGAGTAAGAGGTCCTCTAGGAGCTGTCCCCTCCACTTGTCTTTCCACATCCTGGAGATGTGGGGAGAGCTGTCAGCCAATGTGGTTGCTGGCTCTGGATCTGCATAGCTTCTCCCTGGAGCTAAGAAAAATCTGGGCGTTGGGACATCTTTGAGGGGGCTGGTGGAAGTTTGCCACTCAGCAGTACGCTCAGAGACCATAAACGTTCCAGAAAAGCGTCACGAAGTACTTGGCCCCATTAACTACATGGTTCTACATTTTCAGTCTGTTTTGTTGACTCAAATAACAAAGGTTCTAAAAGATGACGCCTTTGTAATGTGACGAATCACTAAGTAGTGGATATGATAGTGTTGACTCCATTTCTAAACTTAGTGACTGTCAGAAGTGGTACACTGACTTGAATTGGAGAGATATACCAAGTTTTGCTTCATGTTTTAGTATCACATAGTTGAAAAAGGAACCATAAGGCATGATATGAATATAAAATAAATATGTATAACACAATCTTATTATCCATGACAAATGTGATGTAAAGGTTCTGACTAATTTCCTCATGTGCATATACCTTTCAAATGTTGCAAAAATAGTGTGGCTTTCCAAAGAAAAACATATTTTTCCTCTTGTAAATGTAACTATGATACATCAATCTCTGCTAAATTATGTACCATGGAATCTCACTGAAAGAATCTGTCACCACGTCTACCTTAGTCAGCCTTTAAAGACCATGGGTGAGGACATTTCCTCAATATTGATAGTAAAATTCAGTTCTCAGCTAAGTTTTATCTTTCTAATTATTTTCAATAACATTTATATAAACTGCCAGCATTCTAGTCAGACTTTAAGAGATTATACTGTCTCTTCTCTTGTAGGTCATGGTCAGAATTTGAGAACTGAAAGAGACCTTAAGGCCAGCAAAATGGCTCAGCAGGTAGAGGTATTGACTGGAATCCACATAAAGTAGTAGGAGATAGCAGATGGTACAAAGTTGTCCTCTGACCTCCACATGCACACTGTGGAATGTGTTCTTACAGACACACAGATACACTAAGAAGAAAGAAAGTTTTTTCAAATACGAATGTAACAGAATGCATGAAATCTGGTGGGGTGGGGAGGCTATAGGGAGTGCAGAAGGGGATGGTATCTAAATTTGATGAAGATATGTTATATGAAAGCACAAAAACTCAATAAAAATGCTTTTAAAATTAATAAAAAGGGAGGCTGGAGAAATGACTCTTGAGTTAAGAGCACTGGCTGCTTCTGCGGAGAACCTGGGTTCAATTCCCAGCACCCAAGTGGCAGCTAACAACCATCCAGAACTTCAACTCCAGGAGATCCAATGCCCACTTCTGTTCTCCATGGGCATTGCACACCTGAGTGCATTTATATGCAGGCAACACAGTCATACACATAAAATCAAAATATCTAAATAAAAATTTTAAATTAAAAAAAATTAATAAAAAAGAACCATAGAGATTATAAATTCCTGAGGACTCCATGAGTGAACATTGTTTCTCCAGTATGTAAAAAAGTCCCTGGGAGTTTATTTTTTCAAATCAAGTAATGAATATAAGTGAATATTCAACAATAGTTTTAAAATGATGGCCAGTTCAGGTAAAATGTATTTTTGGTAACATCATTGACTGCACCTTATAACATTCAAATTACAGATTATATCATAAAATTATACTACAAAGAAAATATAGATATATAGGTACATGTTGTCTTATAACTTAGGCTATGTACTTATTGACTAAAAGAAATATTGACTTTATTGACAATATTTTCATGGTAAGACATCAGTGAGGAAGTTGTCTTTTCTGGGTTTCTAATGTTTACTTGTCCATATTTTATTGGCGTGCATTCATACTATGTATTAATGAGACTGCTGTGACTTGACCGTATTCACCGCCTACAACCGCTCCTTGTTCTCCCTTCCTTCTTCCTCTACACTTTCCCCTTTTCTCAGGCAGTCTTATTTTGCTTTCATATATTTATATATGATCTGGGGTGAACATATCAGAGAAAATGTGTGGTATTTATTTTTCTATTCTGGTTTATTACCTCAGTGAATTTCTTGAGTTAAGATTACTTGTTGAATTGGTAATTATAATTGTTAAAAATTATAATTTGTGGTGCTGTATCATTTCCACACTCATCATCAAGAGCTGTGCTGAAAGTATGGGACCTAAAGCTATTTGCTGATGACATGACTTCACAACCCTGTCAATGAAGCAGAATGGATTACCTGTGCACTCGCTATATTTATATCAAAAATTAAGATCTCAACTAGCAGGTTACTAGCAGCTAGGCACTTACTTGACCTTTGGTGTCTGCTCCACACTTCAGTGACTGCATAAACAAATATTGTTTTTAGCCCTTTGCCCCATCCAGTCTACCTGCCACATATTCACACTTCATCAGCACAGAATTTTCTATTAAAATATCTTCCACAGTGAGTAAAGAACAAACTTTTAGGCAAGCAAGAATTTGAATCAGTGATCATAGTTAATGACTTACAGATAAGAATTTTCTTATTTTCCTGATATTCTTTTGAATCTTGCTAAAATATCATTTCACAAAAAAAGATAAATGGCTTTAATACAAGAACTGTCTGAGGTCTCATCATCATACCTTTGTTGAAATAAAATATCTTTTTAAAAATGAATAAATTAATGGAAGTCTCAGACTAATGAATCTAGGAATAATATAATTTAATCTTCAGCCAAAATGTTTTCATAAACCTATGAAAGAAAAGTCACGTCTCTGGGCTAGACAGATGGCTTAGCAGTTAAGAGCATGTATTGCTCTTACTGAGGGCCAGAGTTTGGTCCCAGTACCCATGTTGGGTGGCTCACAAGCACTTGTAACTCCAGCTCTGCTGGAGTCTGTGGGTGAGAATCTGATGCTTCTGATTTTTGTGAACACAAGCAGAAACACATATACACATAATTAGAAGTAATAAAAATAGATCTTAAAAAAGTCAAGTGGCTAAGGAACAAATGAATAACTGCTTTTGTCTACCTGAGGAAAGAGGGCTCTCTCTGTATCACAGAAATGATGTGAAGAAAGAACTGTAATGAAAGTCACATTGACTGAATAGAAGGCAAATATGCATCCCAGGGTTGCATCACTTAGGCTTTCCTCAGCTGTGTCCCTACCATAAGTACATGTCTGGCATACGTCTTCCAAAGCAGCTACTAATATGAAACCTTGTTGAACAAAATGTAAACATTAAGCAAGCCACAATGGTTGTCCTTAGTTCACCACAGCGGTCTGACCACATCAAGCAACAATGAGAAGGTGGTTTCCAGAACATTGTCAACAGACAAAAATTTGCGGCAGAAAATAACGCTGAATGGTAGAGAAAAAGAATCCTAATGGCTTCATTCTCCCAAGGATATATGGAAAGGGTAAAAGGATTGCAAAAGAAGCAAAGCAGGAATATCATTCAAAAGATTTTTCTTGTTGTGCTATAAGCGGCAGCGGTAGGAAGAGGGAAAAGGCCAGAGATTCGCACTATCCACTTGAAGACTTGATTTGGCATCAATTGACTTATTACTCTGTTTTTAGAAAACTGTAAATGATGCTGGGGTGAGAGAGCACTACTTTAAAGAGATACAGAGTTCAACTTTTGTAAAGTTTTTTGGTTTGCCAGAAATAAATAAAAAGTAAAGGAAAAGGTGTTATTATAACATTTGTGGCATTTAACCCTATAATTAAGGTGGTCACATACTTTCCATAACCCTTTTATATTCAGCCATTTACAAATATTTTGCAACTTTATTATTTAAAAACAAACTTTCCAAGTTCTCTGCATGTATTTCCTGGAATCACTTAAAAACAAATTCAAGTGACTTTAAATTTTATGAGTTGTCTTTTCTTCGGGTATTTAGGGCCTAGATTTTTTCTATTGAAAGACATTTCTACAGAAAGTAAAGACAATGTATTTCAGTTTTGAATAGATTTTAAAATCAAATTTGGTATGCACAGAACTTGTGAAGGGAATTTATTTTAATTTGTAAATAATTATAAATATTTAAATGAACTTGGAAATAATTGTAAATATTTAAATGAACTTGGAAATACTGTTGAAAGGTAATGATGCCATTCCTAGATTATAACTTTGAGCTAAATGTATTCTATTCAAAACTTTACCTTGGAATTATGTTCCTGATACTTGGATCAGTTCTTCACTCACATGATTTATTATATGACCAAATGGCTAGATATTACATTGATAGGTTAGAATATGATTCTCATTTGTATATTTTGTAAAAGACTATTTTGAGAAGCTTGATATTTTAAGCTTGTCTATTACATTGTGCTTCTTCTCTTCATTATTTAAAAGAAATAGTAAGCATGTAAATGTTAAATAAATTGTATAATAAAATTCAAACTTAGTTTGATTACAATATTTTAGTTAACATTTGGGCAAAGCATAGTGTGGCTGAAAGGGCAGACTGGACATGGTGAGGAGGCATGGAGAAAAGGTAAATACTTTGATAAAAGATTTGGGTTCCGTAAGCCTGTATTTCCTCTCTAGTTGGGATAGCCTGCTCTATGTGAAGGAGCAGTTAGTTGCCTCTTCCAGTTGCCCTATGAGAAATGAAATGTGTGCAGCTAGCATAGTCACGGCAGTCCTCTGTCTACCTGTGTTCCGATCAAAATGAAGACTATATAAAAGGTCCTTATGGAAATCCACTAGTTAGTAAGGAATACAATTATACAAAAATACAATAAAAAAATCCACTAAGGGTTCAAATCAAGGTACCCTGCATGGGCCGACAATGACAATGCCCCTCACAGAAGATATGGGCTATTGAAAATATCACAGAGCCAAGCATGAGATATTTCCTTGCAAGTTATTGGTCAGGGAGGCTTCAGAATCTCCAAAACAACATGGACTATTGCCATTGTTTTTGGTTATACACCATCACTGCATGGTAAGACTCTGTTGCCAAAGACACAACACACATGGGCAACAGGACATAGAAACATCAGTCTCAAACAGACTGGAGACTTCCCTGAAGGCTAGCTTCGATAGTGTTGGAAGGTACCATGCTGTCTTCAGTGGAGAAAAGACATCAACAGTCTTGCCTTGTATGGACCCTGCATAATCTGATTCCCCTCTGCCAGGCAAGATGTGTCCACTAATGCAATAGGGGCAAGAACAATTATCTTTCATTTCTGACCTGTGAGTCTAGCATCTTCTACCAATATCAATCAAACCATGGCAGGCTTATTTGTTTTATATTTCACAGTTCATATCATAGAATATGCTAGAAAATGTATATCATATATATGGAGGAGTGTGATCCATTGGAATTCAGTAAGGTAATAGTCTACCACAATTTCCTTTTTGTCTTCCATAATTTCACATTCTTACCACATGAAAAATGTTCTTTCTTTCTCCTTCTACAAAATCTTCAAGGTCTCCTGCCTTTGAGACATGGGGCTCAAGCTTCAGATGTCATCATTAAAATTAGGTTTTAGGGCTGGAGAGATGCCTCAGTGGTTAAGAACACTGGCTGTTCTTGCAGAAGACCCGGATTTGAATCCCAGCAGGGGGATCCAACAGCCTCTTCTGACCTCCGGCAGGCATTGCACGACATGGATGCGCTTACCTACATGCAGGCAATACATGCATACACATAAAATAAAAATTAAATAAATAAAAAGTTAAAAAATAAAATTAGGTTTTAATTGTAGTATGCTGTACTTGATATTTACACTAAAACTTTTCTTTTTGGAAATCTTATTTTCCAAAGAGAAAACTTGGGAACAAAAATTGTTTTATTGGTCAATTTAGCAAGACATAATTTATAAACAATTCCTTTCACTTTTGTTCAAAAATGAAGTAATTTTTGCTTAGATTAATCTTTTTTAAAGTGCTTATCAGGGATAGCATTAAAAAGATAAATTAGAAATCTGAGGAACTGGCTTAGGGTTAATGTACCTTTGTAGGCATGATGACCCAAATTCAGTACAGCACCCACGTAAAAGCTGGCTGTGTTGGTGTGTGCCCATAATCTCAGTTTTGGGTGGGATGAATCGGTGGATTCCCTAGACTTTGTTGGTCAGCTGACTTAGTCAAATCAGTGAGGTCCAGGTTCAAAGGGAGAGCCTGTCTCAAATAACTGAGGTAAATAACAACTGAGGAGGATACTAAACACCAGCATTGACCTCGGGCATCACATGTGCATGTGCATATACACACATGAACTTACATACCTAGACACACACACACACACACACACACACACACACACACACACACAATCGTTTTTGAGAATGGAAGCCAAGAGTTCTTCACTTGCAATAGTAGCTTAACTTCAATTTTCAGATACTTGTACATCAATTTTCCCTTTTGATTTCCCCAGCAGAATAAGAAAATATGGCAAGCATTTTCATTTGAATATGACTAAATTCTTCTAGAAGTTCATATGATTTATGGTGGCGATCAGCAATAGAAACCAGAAGATTCTAACACATTCTAGGTATTAGTAACAGCCACAATTATTATTATTTACTTTAGTGAGAAATGAGTCTCAAAATGTTACAATTTCTCTGGTCTCCTGACACTGGGCCCAGGGTCTCACCTTCAGCACCCATAGCTCTATCCAGTTAACATTTTCTTTCAGAGAATGGGGATTGTTTTTAACAATATAGAACAACCCGACAGACAGATTGTTTTGTATCTGCAAGGCCTCAGCCTTTTAGGCTCAGCATTTACTTCTGGACAAAAGAGATTTGCCAAGACCATGATCCTCTCAAGCTTCCTCACTGCCAGTGTTTATCTTTGCCGGAAAAAAAAGGAATCCTCAGAAAGGTCTTGGTCCTTTCTTCTTGAAGGTGGGAGAAAAACACCTTTTGAAACTTCTCTTGCTGTCAAAGTTTAGGCATTGATTTGTAAAGCCTGGTCTTGCAAAAGTACTAAATCAAAGTAAAATGGATTTAGATTTGTAAACTTTGTTTCCACTTAATGGGATTAGAAAGACCACTCACGTTAAACAAACAAAAACATCAGTTCAGCATCAAGACAGAACAGTAAATTAAACATGCACAAACTCTGAAATTCAATGTGAACTTCGGCCTAGACATTCTATTTTAGAATCAGAGCCTTGTTTCACTTTTTCACACCTACTGTTTATTTGAGGCACATGCACTTTTGAGAAAAGAGAAAAGCCACAAAGAATAATGATGTAAAACCTACCCTGAGGTTGGATGATGAGCGGTTAAGACAGTCTTCTCAGGGTAATTTCTGCAGATGTGAGGATGGAAATCAGAGCTAATCATCAACACCCCAAGACCCCTCCACTGAAACCTCCATCAATACAAAGAGCTGAAATATGTGACACATTTTTTAGGAATATACAGCAAATAAATGTTTTCTTACTTAAAATTCAAGTATCTTAAATTCTCAAAATCAGTAAGCTTTGAATATCTAAGGTCAGAGCAAGTCTTGGTAGCTATTCTGTGATTTCTTAGGATTCCTTGTCTCCTTGCACTCTGGCAGACTTACTGTAGCTTTTAAATTACATCTGTTTATATTTTTATCTATCCCCAAATAAACTCAGTACTGCCACTACAGTCTTGCCTGAATTTATACTGACATCAGCTGCTCTATGTAGAAATCAAGGAAGCTATATGAAATTATAAACAGAAAGGGGTATAAAATTTTATTATGTTTTTGTAGATTTGCCTATATAGAACCCTAATAACCAGTAACATTTCTGAAACCAGTCAATTGACATGTGATGTGAATGGAGAAAAAGAATGATTTTGAGAGTTTGTGCACCCATGGGGCAGATTAAGACAGGAGGGTTGATAGAATAAGAACAGAGCTAGTGGATGGGCCAAACACTTATCTAGAAAGCTCAACTGAAATAGTCAAAGGAAGTATGCTGTAGGGTCAGATAAGCAAGGTATTTGAACAAATGGAAGAAGGACCACGAACATCAAGAAATACGTCTGCATATTTTAGCAACCAAGAAAACTTTTAAGTATCAAGAATTAAGGTTGGTCGGGAGAAATTAACAAAGAAAAGATTGTGTGAACTCACAGAAGCGTATGTTTTCCAAAATATTTTGTTATTTTTATTTTAAAGGTATGAGTGTATTGACTGCATGTAGGTAAGTGCATCTGTGTCAGGCAATGCCCATGGAGGTCAGAAGAGGGCGTTGGATTCCCTGGAATGGGAGTTATGGACGGTTGTTAGCTGCCATATGGGTGCTGAGAATCAAACCCGAGTCCTCTGCAAGAGCAGTAAGTGCTTTTAACTGCTGAGTTATCTCTCTAACCTCAACACAAGTGTTTTTAAGGAACAGCCATGAGAGTAAGAGGAAGAGAAAGTTTAGATTTCCTGATGCTATAGGAATCACATTAAAGTGTTGCATCCAGATAAATATTGTTTCATATATTGTTCTAGTTTGCTTCTCTATTGCTGTGGTGAAACATTGTGACCAAAAAGCAACTTGAGGAGGAAGGGGTTTATTTGGCTTTTACTTCCAGGTCACAGTCTGTCACTGAGGGAAGTCAGAGCAGGAACTCAAGGCAGGAACTGAAGCAGGGACTTTGGAGGAACATTGGTTACTGACTTGACTGGCTCAATCTCAGGCTTGTGTTCAGTTATCTTTCTTAGATAACTTATAGACCAGGCTCACCTATAAAGGGATGGTGTTTTCCAGAGTAGGCTGGGTCCTCCTACCTAAATTAGCAATCTAGAACATGCTCCACAGATATACACCCACAAGCCAGTCTGATGGAGGAATGCTTCAGTTGAGGTTTTCTTCACAGCTGTGTCAAGTTGACAAGCAACATTAGCTATCACACATCAAATTTAATTCTTAATCCTTTGAGAATCCTGATATGGAGTACAGTTTTGAAACATATGTTAAATTGCTTTAAATATGGCATGAGTTCACTGATATATGGAATTTTTAAAAAAATCTCATTAAAAAGGTTGAATACACGCAAACAGTAAAGCAAGGGTTGGGAGTGGTAGGGGAGATGAGGGGCATATTCATTAAAGGGAACACAATGGTTGTAGAATGGGAAAGCCTAAATATCTAATATAAATCACAAGAACTACCATCAATAGTACCATATAAAAGTATAAATTTGCTAAGAAACTAAATTTTAGATATTGGTAGAACAAAATAAAAGATAAGTATATTATATATATGATAATTTGATCGACTGTAAGATTTTAACATATATTTTTAATATACATATATACAATACATATATACATTTCAAAACAATATGCTATAGACTCTAAACATACAATAAAAAAGAAATGCAGGTAATACCTGAAATAATAAAATGAAATTTCTTTTACAACCCATTATTAAACAACATGATGAGAAAAATGATCCTATTCAGGAGACAGCCTATGGCTTATGCTGTGATTCTGCTCTCCAAATCTGAAGAGTTCACCCTTAGGTCATCATTATTTCAAGTACAAGGAAAATTATCCATTAATTTATTTGGCAATCAGACATTATTAAAACTTTTAGAAATGCTTCGATTATATCCTTAGCATAGTGGTCAGAAAGAATGATACAGGGCTGGAGCAATTTCTCAGTGGTTAAAGCACTTGCTGTGCAGGTATGAGAACTGGAGTTTGTAGCCTCAGAACACAAGTAAATGCCTGGGGTAAATGGCATCATGCCTTTACATCTAGCCTTACAAAGGCAAAGACAGGGGATCCCTGGAGCAAGCTGCATCATCAGACAAGAAATATTCATAAGCTCTGTGTTCAACTGAAAGACTTTGCTTCAATGAGTAGGTAAGGTAGAAAGGGCACCCAGCATCAACCTCAAGCCTCCAGATGCACGTGTACATGTGCGCTTATGCACCCTACATGCACATTTGTACCCACACACATATAAAATAGCATACCACACCCCAATGTTTATGAAAAGAATCAAATTGGTTCTTTGCCTGAAAAGTCTCATTTTTACTGGGAATTAGAAAACTGTCAATAGTTGTAAAATTTTATATGGGACATCACCTCACTGATGGGACTTGACTACAGTCAATGACCTAGTGAAAAAAAATTTACTTCTCACCCTCAACTTAATATCTCAAATTTTATTGGTTAGCCTGTCAGTGACCTTAAGCTCTGTGTACTGGCACACTGACAGATTTTCCTGTGTATTAAAAGCAGATAGCAAATGCTTCTTAGACCAGTCTCCACTGACTAAGACTGCTCAGATGCCACTGGTCACCATTAGGGTGTTGTGTAGGTACACTGTCTACTTTGAAGCATGCTGAATATATGGCACTATTCTTAATTATTTCTTTTTTCCCATCTTCCCTTCATAGGGATCATATTTTCTAGGCTCTTATGTCACTAGACAACGAATACCAAAGCAAGCACAGTCTTCACTGTTCTTTTCAATTTTGTTTTCTGTGTTTATACTAAAATGTGTCGCTTTTTATTTTTCCCATATAATCTTTTGTGCACTTTATTCTTCTGTTTACAAAAACCATACAAACTTTAAGTTTAAATAGTGCTTGTCTCTTGACATAACTACTTTTTTCTTTTTTCTTTGAATTTTTGAGACTTTCATATATCTCATTGTATTTAGATTATCTCTACTATATATCCCCTAGTCAATTTCATACACTATATATACATATATATATGTATGTATGTATATAAAGGCACATAGAGTCAAATTTGTGTTCCTAAATGTCCTTCAGAGCAGATCCATCCATTGGAGGTTGGTTATCCTACCAAGAGTCACACCCTTAAAGGAGACTGACTCTTCTCTTCCCTGAAGCTGGGTTTCCAATAGTTTCTCAGGTAGGGTTGGTGTTTCTAACCATGTCTATGCTGGAATTTTGACTGGCTTGGGCTTACAGGTACTTGTGGATGCTGAAACCATCACTGTGAGTTAATATGAATAACTTTCCAGCTTTCTGGAACTCTCTTGTTTCCTTGTGGTCATCCACAGCCTCTGGCTCTTAAATTCTTTCTGCCACCTCTTCTGCAATGATCCCTGAGCCTTTGGAGGCAAAGGTTTGATATAGGAGTCCAATTCAGGGCAAAGCATCCAAAGTTTCATTCTTTCTGTACATCGGACAGTTGTAGATTTCTGTGCTGAACACCATCTGTTGCATAAGAAAGATTCTCTGATGAGAGTTGAGAGATTAATGTAGTATTCAGATGTACAAAGAGAATAAATTATGGTAGGTAGAACTATTGAGTTATGGGAACAAAGAAGAAACTCAGAACATAGCTTCTATGTAGTGAGGACAAAGATAGTTGCCAGTTTTCTTGTTGATGACAAGTCTGTTTCTGATCCATGGAAATATTAAGAAATAAAAAGAATTCTTTACTTTTAATTTGGCAAAAGCATGGTTGTAATACCTACTATAATTTACAAGCACATTCTCTTAGCTTTGTAGCTCAAGGAAATTCTTCAAAGATGCTGGTTCATTGTCAGTTCTGAGTTGTATATTCTGACTTTTGTGATCTTTCTGTGCCTTCCCAGTTATGTTTGTGGGAAGTGGAGATGAGCCAGCACGTGGGATGTGAACCATATACCATTTCACACCAGAAACCTTTTACTTTTCCTCTCTCAGTCTGCTTGCAATTACTGCCTTCTGATTTCCCAGCTTGCTGGCACCTTCACCTGATTTCTACATCTGTGCTTGACCCATTTGATTTGGTGAATGAAACCCCTCCCAAGCCTCTTGTATTCAGTCCTCCACACATGCTGGGATCTGTTCATTCTTTTGGTTTCAGTAACATCTAACTCTATCCCACAACCTGCTGCCATTTTGAGAATTGTACTAAAATACTCACCAAATGGGAAAATGTTCCCAGAATTACAATTAAATATGTAGTTGTAAGAATTATTTTTAATGACAAAAAATATATATCATCATTGTGTCAGGTGAGCCTGAATTTTTGGTTTATGTATATTAAATCATTATGTTTGATATATTAAATATTAATACTTTGGTGAGTAGTTGTTTTGCAGTTTAAGACAATTTATCTATGATATGCAATAAAAAGATATATTAAATATTTTTATTTAGTCAAGAATATTAGTGATGTCTAGTAAATATGCCAGAAAGTATGTTTAGAAAATGAATACAACAATATTACATTTAAGATACTTATATGGAAAACTGAAACAAGACTTAAGCTTGGAATAAATAAAACTTATTGCATTAAGATTATGAACTCTTATGCTGATGCATTATTGAAAACTTAATTTAATGAAACTACACTGATTCAGAAGTTGATACAGCTCCAGTCACACTAAATTATATTAATTCCAACTTTTTTAATCTTCTTAAAGTCAGATATGGAAAGAAATGAGGGTTTTATGTGCTCATGAGATTATACAAGTGCTGAAGCAGTTTACAAATGAGCAAGTGTTTGTATTTCTGAAATGACTGTAGATGACTTAACAATAGAGCTTAAAATGTATCCATTAAATATCATTATAACAGGATACTTATCTGGTTATGAAAATGAAGCATAATTAGCTGTCACTGTTGGCAACTGGAAGATTAGCAAGAATGATCTAGAGGCTTTAAGGGAATTCTTCAGGAATCCAGTAAAAATCAGGTCAGTTCTAGGAACAATGTAGCATCTTTCAGATGAAGATTCTAGTGGTATGTATGTTTATGTCTTTCTGTCTTTCTACATTCTTCAACTTTTATTGTGTTGTGGTTAGTATATCTGAAATATTTATATATTTCTATTGAATTCTATAAACATTCTCATGTTATTTCTGACTTCTGGCATTAAAAGTGCATGAGATAAACACATAACATATTTAATATGGTCATTTAATTTCTTTACCTGCATGTATTTTACCTTTGTGAAGGAATAAGAATTTTAATGTCTTTTTTCTCTAAATATTCTAATTTGTATTCTAATCTGGCTATGAAATGCTACCCCAAAAGGTTCATATGCTAAAGGCTTGGTTGCCCAGATGGTGACATATGGAGAGGTGACTGGTCACGGGGACACTAACTTCATCAATAGGCCATTATGAATTAGGTCTTGCTTAGAGGAAGTAGGATACTGAGTGTGTCCTTGCAGGGTGGATCTTGCCCGTGTCCCTTGCTGTCTATCTCTGCTTCTTTCCTGTCAGGAGGTGAGCAGCTCTGTTCTGTCAATATGCCATTTCCATGATTGTGGCATACTCACTGAAGGCCCACAGCACGAGACTGTGGATTGAAACCTCTGGAAATATGAGACCAAATATATCTTTCCTCCTTTTTAATGACTTCCCTTAGGTGTTTGTTTCTAAAAAAAGAAAATGACTGTCTCTGAAATAGGAGCTCGGCCTGATAGAAAATATTGTGTGCTTGAATCTAAAGTCTTTTGTGCGTTCATTTCCCTTTATATTTTCAGATATCAAACATTTTTAATTGTTTTTCTCTGGTGCTCTGTAGTATATTGAATCCAACTTGTACTACAAAAGAATGAGCATGATTATCTTTTTTCTTCTTTTCCTTTTTTTTCCAATGGAAATTTTTCTTCCAGATTAGCCATAGTTCAGAGAATATGGCCTGCCCACTATGGTTTATTTCACTGCCACATTTATACATCATTGGGATACTATATTTATAGATCTATGTGTTGAAGAGAAAATGCCCACAGCACCAAAGATGAGCACAGATGAGCAGATACCTCACATCACGTGAAGTTAGAGAGGAAACAGGCAGAAATGAGCAAACAAGAGCTACAGGATTGAAATGTAGCTCCTGTCCCCCCTGGCAGTTTGTTACAGCAGCCAGAACGAAGCGTGCCATTTACCTAATCATTTCACTTATGCAGAATGCTTTGTGACTCACATGTTAACACAAGAAGACACTGAAGAAGTAACAGTCATCAACTTTTAATATACACATGTTATAGTTTGTTTTTAAAAGTCATCCAAGAATCACAGATTCATAGTATCATAGAAATATATTTTACAAATAATTGGCAATATGAAAATTTTCCTATCATTCCTGATTTATAGAAGTTTCTTTTAGCTTTCCAAAGAATGACAAAATTGTTTTTAAAAAATCCCAGATGATAGGGATCCTGGGGTATGTATGGTTTACTGTCTTGTTAAACTAAACAGATATAAATAACACTGAACTCACCTTTATAAACCTGGGAAATGCCATTTGTGCTGTCTGTCCTAGTTACTTTTATTTAAAATAAGAAAATGCATTCACCCATACTGTATTTCTGACTAGCACTATTTTCGTGTAACAACAAGAAACAATCACCAACTTAAGTGCCACCTTAAGTGTGTATCTGGAGTCATACTTCCAAGTGCCAACTTTCTGTTTGAATCAGCAAGAACTGAGTAAAATTAAATAAATGTTTAGAGATCTTCATTATCATAAAAATTTGAAATAAACACAGTAGCAACTGTGCCAGATAGAGTAAAATTGTCACCAAGGAGACTCAACTATTGGGAAGAATTATGCAAAATATCCTGTGTGTTTGTCTAAATGATAAAATTGATTAATTTCCAATGTCTACATTATATAAAGACACCACGGAGTCACAGAAAATAAATAACCAAATGAACAAATGAACCTATTTACAGGCATTACACTAATAGCTTGGTGTGTTTTCTTCAACTTGTTTTCCTATTAATATTTATGATAACACATATACATGTATATCTTTTTGCTATTGTCCTCTAGATTTAAATTTTAATAACATAATTATAATTTTATAACTAACTTCTTAAAGCACATGTCTCTGATAACCATTTATTAAAGTTGATGGTGAACACATTTGTTTTAATATCCTGACAATATTTGAAAGTATGATTACTTGAATATAAATTTCTCTCTGTCTTTCTCTACATCACTGTGTCTCTGTCTATCTGTCCATGTCTCTCTGTCAATGTAGAATATTTAGGAATTCCCTCTGCTACAGTCAGCACTGTTTAAGTAGAAATATTGATTATGTTTCATTTTCATTTTATTTCTATAAAATGAAATTTCAGAGGAGGGTTTGCAAGAGGATTTTGATTGGGATTGCATTAAACCTGTAAATTGCTTTTGGTAGGGCGGCTATTTCACAATATTAATTCTACCAATCCATGAGCATGTTTTTTTCTAATTTTTAGCTCCAGGTATTGATTTTAAGATTTGGGGTGATAAAAGCAAGCAAAGAAAGGAAAGTTTTAGGACTACCACTCGCTCCGTCTACACCCTTCAGGGTCTCAAGCCGCTCCAGATTCGGTATAGTGCTGGTCCCTACTCTGTTAGAGAGGCACTGGTATTTTTCTCCAGTTGCAACAAGTTAATAAACATCGTTACAACAATGTGGAAGAAGGAAAAAGAAACAACAGAAATCATTCCAATGACCCTCCTCTGCCCAACATATTACTTAGAACTGATCAATATTTTCTCAGTTTATTTTATTAATATTTTTTCTGGGGCTCAGAGAAATGGCTCAGCAGTTAAAAGCACTGGCTGTTCTTGCAGAAGACTTCGGTTCGAATTCCAGCACCCACATAGAGGCTAACAACTGTCCATGACTCCATTTCCAAGGGATCTAATGCCCTCTTCTGCCCTCTGTGGGCACCACATGACACAGGTACACTTTATATGCAGGCAATACACTCATATACATCAAATAAAAATAAATAAATTAAATAAAATAATTTTCCCTTTCATGATATGCTCATGGTTGGGTTGGAGACAACACAACAAATTCCAAGGTGACATTTCATCCGAGACTAGAAATATAAAATTACATAGGTAAATTAGTTTTCCTTCTCTCACATTTTTGGAACAATTTTATTTGAGCTTTTTGTATGCCTCTCAAAATCACCATCTTTTGATTTTTACTAGTTACTCTTCACATGTCACTTGGTACTAAGTCACACAAACTTCTCATGGACTGAGTTGTTGAAGATTTAAGACTACTTTAATTCACAGCTGATTCTGGTGTATTTCTCAGCCAACTCTCCTTCATAAGACATAAAATAATTTTGTTTATTTGTTCCAAATATGAATTTCTGGTGATATAAAAAGCAATCACTATGCTTTACTACTAATAGTTTTTATAATTCATATTAACTTCATAAAATAAATATACATAAATATTTGCCCAGAGACGGTTTTAAATTTGCGTTTAATTTTTTTACAACCTTCTTTAACAAATTCTATTAGGTAACCTTGAGAAGTATTACAAACTACTGTGAAAGCTACTTTTTTTCTTTCCTCACCTAGACTACAAATTCAGGCCTGTGAAAGCATAGTCAATGATTGTTTATGAGACTCTATTGTATAGAACATGGGCCCAACATCTGCTGGCCATTAATGTAGGAGTTTATCTAAGCTCCTCTGAATCAAGGCTTCTCCGTGGTTGCAATCAAGGAGTCTGCTGAGTTTATTGTTATTTCAAGTCTTGACTACAGAGATTTCTGCCTCCTATACTGAAGTAAAATATCATTGATCAGTGATTCACACACACACACCCACACACACACACACGAACATAATGCAATTTTTTCCAAAATCTTTGATATAAAATACCATTTATATGATACCCAGGAACTACAAAAGTGCATATATTTGGTTTGTGAACAAATTACATTAATGTAAATAAATACATTAAAATCTGGATTTTTTTGTTTTAGGAAAAGAGCAAAAGATGTACTGTTAAGCTCTTACCTTGTGGAAAGTTTCTGTCCTTCAATTTCTCCTTGTATGTCATTAAAACCGTTCTCTGTTCGCTTCAGGAGCCGGAAACAAAGCTGGCAAGCTATGCCAACAAAAGCAAGTCCATAAGGTAGCTCTTGTCCAAAAAAATAAATAAAGGATACTGTGTTGAAACATTCACGTTAGCTTTGTGCACATATTTAGAGAAAATTAATCATTTTCTACCAACAGCATTTTGATTTTTACTTGATGCCCAACAAGGCAAAATGACATAACTTGTTCTCTCAAGTACAGGTCACAGAATCTAAACTTAATTTACACCACTAGATAAGGACACACATCTCTCTCACTGTTCTGTGGTCTACTAGAGACAAGCAAGGACCAAACTATCCAATGTAGCCAACATGCCATTCCCCAGAACTGATGAGTTGGCTGTTTATTTACCATTCTTTTTTGTTTGATTGTTTTTTGGTTTTGTTTTTTGAGACAGGGTCTCCCATAGCCCGTTTGGCCTAGAGCGTACTAAGTAACTCAGGCTGACTGGGATCTTAAAAGAGATCCACCTGCCTCGGCCTCTCTGGTGCTGGGACGAAAGGCATATGCCACCCAGTCCAGCTGCAGTACCATTCTTGAATAGAGCTAAAATGAATGTATTCAGTGAGTGTGGTACAGGTCAAATGGGTACATGGTTTCTAAAATACTAATAATTGAAAAAGAAAAATACTTGCATAAATGTTTGGTTAAATAAAAACCATTTCCTTGCTGCAAGATTTTGAAGAGAGTTAAATATGCAAATACACTTTATTGCTCATTAGGGTACAGTCTCTAAAGTTTCTGTTTGTTTTGACGTAATACTTTGGTGTTGTTCTCTCTTAAAAGTTTATTTTTCATGAATTTTTGTGCATTTCATGCAATAAATCTTGATCATATTTTGATTCCTCCCCTATCTGCATCCCCCCATAGCCTGATGACAGGATTTCATGCATTTTGTCATATGTTAAGGCATATTGAGTCAAGATTGTGTACACAAATGTCTCTCTGTGTAAGTTCATCCACTGAAGCCTGGTCAGCCTATCTAACATCACTTCCTTAAAGGAGACTAACTGTCCCTCACCCAGAAGTGATTAGCTACCAGTAGGTCCACAGCTAAGCTTGAGACCTCCTGGTTATTTCCCAGCTCTATGTTGGTGTTTTTCTGATTGACTTTGCATGGGTCTTATGCATGCTGTCACCATTACTGTAAGTTTGTATGAGCAAGTTCCCAGGAGTCTGGAGGACTTTGTTTCCTTATGGCCATGCACCACCCCTGACTTTTACAATCTTTCTGCCTACTCTTCCACAATTGTCCTTGAGCCCTAGGTGGGTGAGGTTTAATATGAGTTCTATCCGGGGATGCATTATCTGCAGTCTCTCCCTACATTTTGACCAGTGGTAGACTTCTGTGTTCATTGCCCTCTTTTGCATGAGGAAGTTTCATTGGTGAGAGTTGAGAGATGCATTAGTATTCTCTCTACCCTCTGTTCTGCTATACTCCATGAGCATTAGGTGTAGAGGCTCCATTGTAGATTTGCCAATTAAGGCTGGGCATCTCACAGACATTTATTCTCTGCATGTATCCAGTTGTAGAATTCTATAGTAATCATCTGTTACCAAAAGAAGCTTCTTTGATAAGTGGCGACTGGTATACTTGTCTGTAAACATAAGGACCCAAATTAGCATACAGTAAGAAACTATGTTTGTTGGGGCTGGAGAGATGGCTCAGCGGTTAAGAACACTGGTTGTTCTTGCAGAAGACCCGGGTTTGAATCCCAGCACCCACATGGCAGCTAACAACTGTCTGTAACTCCAGTTCCTGGGGATCCGACGGCCTCTTCTGTCCTCTGTGGGCATTGCAAAACACAGGTGCACTTACCTACATGCAGACAATACACACATATATGTAAAATAAAAATAATAAAATATTTAAAAAAGAAACTATGTTTGTCTAGGAATATGACAGACATACCGTTTTCTCGAGACTCTATGACCTCTCCAGCTATGTGTATTTAGCTATGTTTACAGTGCTACACATGAGTTCCCTCCCACTGAGTGGGCTTTAAGTCCAATTGGGTGGTAGCTGTTGATTACCTCCTAGAAAGGTCATCAACAAAAATGCCAGAACTATACTGATAGAACTTGTTGCACTAGTCTTTGTTGTGGTTATTAGGCTTTAAACCTGGGGTTAGACCACTTACTTTCATGGTTCCTTTCCATTTTCCTGACTCCTGTAGTTACATCAATATATATACTCACATATAAAGATTTGGTGCTGAGATCCACAAATGAAAGCAAACATGTCTTTTGTTTGTCTGAGTTTGTGTTGCCTCACTTAGTATAACAGTTTCCAATCCCATCCATTTGCCTGCACATTTCATGATTTTGTGTCTCTTTGCTACTGAGTAGAACTCCATTGTGTAAATGTACAGCATTTTCATTGTTTATTTATTAGCTGAGGGACATTTTGGTTGTTTCCATTTCCTGGCTATTGTGAAAAGAGCAACAACAACCATGGACGTACAAGTATATGGAATCACCACAGACTCCAGAGAGTCAAAACAATCTAGTTCCAAAGTTTCTAGTTCTACATTTACTTGTAAATTTCATGGTTTTGGTTTTCTTTATAGCTGAGAAGAACTCTGTTGTATAAATGTTATACATTTATATAGAAACTTATATATGTTTCTGTTTTAACACCATTTCCAAAACTACTCTTCTCCCAATATTCTTCTGAAAGGGTATGCCTTTACTTTTTTCCAAATGTTACAATTTACATAATTTAACTTTCAAGGAAAATTTTATATAATTTTAGTTATAACAGTTATATAGTTTGAAATTTTATAAAATATGTATTTGGTAAAAGTAGTCGATGAACCAAAAATTAATTTACAATTTCAGTCATGAAGCCTTGTATAGCAGTGTAAGGTTCTTTCAGGTTGATACTCAATCCTATTCCACAGAACCACATTCATCCACAGAATACTAGATTATATTTTCTAATTATAGCTTTAAGAATATATACTTATATATACAGACTTTTCATCCTACTCATTCTTTGCTCTCTTTAAAAATAACCGTTGTTTTTTATAATCTGTTTTAGCTGCCTTGATATTTAGAACTTCATGATATATTTTATTGATTGGATATACTCTAATTTAATTAGTATTCTAGTGAAAGACCTTTTCATTGCCTCAGAGTTCCAAAGTTACTAGGAAAAGACAAGTGAAGGTTGAGTATGGTGATAAACATCTTTAATCTCAGCATTTGGGAGGCAGAAGCAGGAGATCCAGGCCATCGTCATCTATATAGCAAGCTCCAGGGCAGCCAGGGCTACATAGTGACAAAAAAAAAAAAAAAAAAAAAAAAAAGAAGTGAAGGAACATGGAAATATGCTAGAGTGTTAGAATGTAGGGTCTATTTTATTTTACTATTTTATTTTATTTTGTTTTGTTTTTAATTTTCTGTATATGAGTGTATTGCCTGCATGTACATAAGTGCACCCATGTTGTGCAATGCCCGCAGAGGTCAGCAGAGGGCATAGATCTCCTGGAACTGGAGTCATAGGTGTAAGCCACCAGGTGGGTGCTGGGAATCAAATTCTGGTCCTCTGCAAGAGCAACCAGTACTTTTAAAGGCTGAGTCATCTCTCTAGCCCCCAGGAGTTTTTTTTTTTTTTTTTAAGTAAGATCTATTTCTAGTAAGGCAATTGCTAGATAAATACCAAGAATATGTTTTGATTAGAAGTTATACTCAAATTTTAAAAAAGAAATTATGTTCAAAGGCAATTATAGCAATTATATTTCCACCAACAGTTGAGGGATTTCATCTTTAATCACATTCTTTCCACACAGTTTTCAGCAGCTTAAAATATTGTCTGAGAGTATGCAGAAATATTGAGATTGTGTAAATAATTAGAAAAACTGTATATAATAAAATAAGCTGTGCAGTTCTGCATAAACTGTTTACTTTCAATTTAGTCAAATAATATTTTTGGTTTTTTATTTATTTGTAGAGAATTTTCTCTTTTTAAAAAAATCAAGTTTTTCATTCTGAGTTATATTATAAATATGCTCCAAGCTTCTTTCCATTATTGTATGTTTAATTTTAGTTAGGATATTCTCATTACAAAAAAAAGTGTTAATGTATTTGTGAACCAAATGTATCTACTCCTGCAGATTCTGGGTTTTGAGCTTTATATAAATGTTAATTTCTACCAAAGGTTTTGAAAAAAATTCCATTTCTGTGTATGTTTAAATCATTGATCATTGAAATTTTACTTCAGTGTAGAATTTGGAATCCTTTGTAGTCAAGGCTTTAAATGCCAGGTGACTCATCAGATTCCTTAAGTGCAGCCCCTTGAGAAACCTTGATCCAGAGGCACTTAGCTAGACTCCTTATTTTATCCTTACAAAGGTGTGAGATGACACAAGTTGTCCTGGTAGTTTATTAAGCACCTACAGATGGCCAATACAGGGTCCTCATTGGTACAGTGGACATCGGTATTTTAAATTTTCTAACTGATATATTATTGGTGAGTATTTATAAGGTATAATATATGCTGCATACAGTGTTCAATCTGCTAATTAATATTACAATCTCTTCCAGTATTTACCAATTCCATGTGTTGATAGACTATGCTAAACTTGCAATATTTTCAGTATTTAATCATGTCTCACTTAATCCAATGAAAAATGAGCTTTAGCAAATATCTTTATTTTTGATAATTGACTTATTAATATGTTAAATTACCTTAATGGATTTCCTAATATTGAATTATCCATGTAACTCTGGAACAAGTTCAATTATACTGACTTACTAAATTACAATAATTAATTGATTTTTATATTAATTAATTTTAGTGGGTAAGATCTCATGTATGCTGGGCTGGCCTGAAACTCACTATGTACCCAAGGCTGTCCTTAAGCTTCTGGTCTTCCTGTGATGACCTCTCAAATACAGGGATTACAGTTGTACTCAGTCACATCTGGTTTATGTGGTTCTGGCATGAACTGAGCTACATCCTCAGGCCTATGTTAAATTTTAAGTGCTCTGTAGGATTATGATTTATATAATTTATTTAGGATTTTACATTAGCGTTTATACATGGTGCATCTGTATGTATTTTGAGTGCGAAACATTTTGTCAGTCTATACTCTGGAAAAGCTTACATTTTGGAATTTTCCATTCTTTAAAGGTTTAATTTATTTCACCTGCCATTCCCTCAGGTCTGGTGTTTTGTAGATGAGAATACTTTAAAATTACTCCAATTCTGAAATTTTTTAGATTTTGTTTTACCCGTCAAATATTTTGATATTTTTCTAAAGTCTATTTTTATGTAATACATTTTGTGTAGTTACTCAAAATATTTTTCTCTATTGTTTTGGGTTGTCACTGGGTATTTTTCCATTCTCAGGTCTCATCTTTTGTCTGATGGGAGTTGAAGCTTAATATCCTAGCTGCTTCTTCACTTTGGATAACCCTGAATGTTGTTTAGGAGTTTCTCCTAATTCCCCACTTGTCTGGCTCCTGGTTGATCACAGGGGGTACCTGCTCGACATTGCACTTTTTCCTGTGTGCTTCCTTTTCTTTACTATCTCTTTTATTTTTAAAGTATTTTGTTTATTATTTTATTTTATTTTTTTAAAGTATTTTGTTTATTACTTTATTTTATGTGTATGAGTATATTGCCTGCCTGTGTGTAAGTGCAACCATGTCCTGCAATACCCGCGGGGATCAGAAGAGAGCATCAGATCCCGGTCCCCTGAAACTAGAGTTATAGACAACAGTTGTTAGCTGCCATGTGGGTGCTGAGAATCGAACCCTGGTCCTCTGCAAGAGTAGTCAGTGCTCTTAAGCACTGAGCCATCTCTCCAGCCCCCTTTACTGCCACCTGACAGTTTTGGAATTTCCCTCCTGAGTAAAACCATTACATTGAAGTTCTTGTCTCAGTGTTAGGAACTTAGAGAAAGCAAACTAGCCACCTCCCCAGGCCAAAAGATTTTTCCAGCAGCCCCACAAGAAAACAGGCTTACATCTTTTTCTTCTAAAACTTTTTCCCAGAGTCAGAATCAGAGTATTAGGCAGTTAGATGACCGCTAATGATGAAAACAAAGTTCTTTGCAGGACTACAATTTTCAAATTTAATACATTAGAGAAAGTCTGTACAAATTTTGGCATTCGTCATCCCGACTTTTACGATGTTCACATGGAGTGACATAGCTTTGCTACATTGTTATGACACTTTACATACTAAAGTATAAAAACAATTAGTAAAGGCAACCATTCTGTCACAATGCTAACTGTCCGTTCTTGATTTATTTTGTTAAGAAGTCTTCATTTGCTTATCACAGATGTTATTATTGGCATCTAATGCATTATTCTAAAACTTGGAGAACTTTATGACCATTAACAACAATTGGGGCTTTACTACTCTGTGCACAATGAGAGCTGCTTCTAAATAAGGAAAATCTTATTTCAAAGAAAATTCAATCTACTTTTATCCTTGAAAGAAGTAACAGTAACCCTAGAAAAAGAGAACCTGTTCTCAAAATGTATTGTTCATTAACTTATCAATTCAACAGAGATCATCAGCCCTTAGAAGGTGAGTTTCTATTGGTTGACCATAGCACTGGTCATATGAGGGCCTGGTGACTTCATCATTGATTCTGACACACCAAGTATTTACAAAATTTCTTCTGGTGGAGGTATAAACAACATCCACGTCCACGACCTCATCCCTTGGTCCCAATGACAAATTGAGCTATGATTCTGCCCAAATGCACTCTGGGAAATCCGTGAGTTTATTGGGCTTATTTAAAGAGCAACGAGTGAGCGTTTAGTTTATAGGCGTGTGGGTGCTCTCCATCTAAGGCTTCACTGGAAAGTTTTCACCAAAACATGAATGATGGCTTCTCTATAGCCACACAAAACGTTGAGAGATGCTCCCCTTGTCTCCGCTAGTCTCCCCAAGCCTTTATACTCTAACCCCTCCCGAACAGTCAACAAGCCCAGCGGTGATGAACTTTGGCAAGCCAGGGCGCACCTCAGTTCAGGAAGATGACATCTGTCTGTCAGAGGACGGTGCTATGCAACACTGAAGCTTTCACAACAAAGCACAGATCTCAGCTGCTGTCCTTGAGCACATAGGTCGGTACCGGAATATTCAGATGAGCATGGCTTTCTCCCTACTGATTACAAGAGGTTATTTGCTACATTGGTGCAGCAACACATGGATGTTACCTGTAAGGACAGTGACTGAGAAGACAGTTGCTCCTAGCCTATTTCAAATGGGCAGTCTGAGTAAGTTTGGTTCTTCCACTTGACACATTTTTCATGGGAAGTAGTCTTCCTTTTTAGTAAATTTAACAGTTCTTTGATATCCAGTTCTTAGATGTATCTCCCCACAAAGATTCAGCACTCAACTTTGCTTTTGGATTTTAATGATTGCCTTAGTCTAAAAGTTCATGTAAAGAACACTAGTGAGAAAAAGCATGTATTCACCTGAAAGTAGTTAATGTTTGTTCCAGTCAGGTTTATGTTAGGCTTCATAAGATAACCAAAGACACTAGAAAGGAAAAATTGCACAGAACTTTTTGAATCTGTTTTTAAGAGGTATCGAAGTGATGGACATGAGAAGAAATATATTTTAAGTGGGCCTTTACAAAAGTAAATAGTCTATATTAATGGAAGCTGCTAGAAGAAAATCCAAAGCTTTATATGCTTGATATTTCCTATCTTCATTTGTCCTCTACTTGAAGATTAGCTGTAGTGTTAAATGTATTTTCCTTTATGTGTTTTTTTCCTGAGAAAAGTTGTTTAAAAGAAACACTGTTAAAAGCATGATGCTAAATATGATGATCAATTTTCTAAGGACAAGATTTGATTGTTACTAAATAAAATGGTGAAATAAGTAAAACTTAATTATGAACATGTATGTCATTTGATGGGATGGATAGAATCCTGTCTATTGTTCCAGGAACCTTGGGTAAAGTAGTAGTCCTAACCCCAGCCCCAACCTGGGAAATGAAGATACACTTTGTTAAACAAATGAGGATGGTA
Source organism: Nannospalax galili (assembly GCF_000622305.1). Classification (NCBI taxonomy): domain Eukaryota; kingdom Metazoa; phylum Chordata; class Mammalia; order Rodentia; family Spalacidae; genus Nannospalax; species Nannospalax galili. Next base: position 1,378,285 of record NW_008338118.1, on the reverse strand, counting down.
GATGTTTAGTTTATATATCACAGATGAGGAAATTAGGGCATAAAATGGGCAGAGAACATGCTTGAATTTCAACAAGCTCAAGTTGGGAAAATGGTGTGTTCCTGCTGATTGTTAGTTCATTGCTAGTAGCTTTGGTGGCTACCCTAATATTTTTCATGGTAACTCTAACAATAAAACCCCTGTCCTATGTAGGAAAGTACTTTTCTGAAAAGCTACAAAAATTATTCTAGATCTCCATGAATCCTGGAGATTAATTGTCCTATTTTATTAAAAGAATACATATCAGAATATATGGAATCTAAAGCCATGATGCCAGGGTGATATCTGTAAGATTTTGCTCACATTTTGTCTCCTGATGCAAACATCCCTCCTGTCCTGTCGCCTGAAGCCAGCCCTGGAGAGGTGACTACTCTCTTCCCCCAATAGATTCCATAATTGTCTGTCTTTTCCTGTCATGTTGCTGTCCCTAATCTTATTACTTTACATCAGATCTGTCTTCCTCAGTGAATTCTGCACTCTAAATACAGGAACCACACTCATCTTTCTTTCTGCCTCTAAATTTTATTTTATTTTTAGTTTTTGGTTTTTTTTCCTGTATTAAAGCAAGTGCCCAGTGAGTGCTAACTTTTTAAGTGAACGAATCAATGGGCCTTCAGTGTTACAAGGTGAAATGACTAGTGTGTACTCAGATGACCTTCTTACTGCTTGCTCTCAGCTGATACAGGTTACAATGCATTCATTTTGCGGGTATTTGAATCTTCATTGTAGACATATTATTTATAGAAATTCTTTTTAAAAATTATCATTTATTTATTTTTATTTATGTGTATGAGTGTTATGCCTACATATATGTAAGTGCACCCATGTTGTGTAGTGCCTGAGAAGACCAGAAGAGGGAGTCAGATCACCTGGAACTGAATTTATGGATTTTTTTCACTGCCATGTGGGTTCTGGGATTCAAACCCTGGTCCTCTGCAAGAGCAGTCAGTGCTCTTAACTGCTGAGCCATCTCTTCAGCCCCAATTTTTATTTATAGAAATTCTTGTAATGGACATTTAGGGATTGAAGTACAATTATACTTTGTAGCAAAGTATAATGTGGGCAGCTTTTTCTACCTTTCATAAGTTATCCTGGATTTGATGACATGTAGAGATGTGCAGACACCTCTATTTAAGGATTCAATATGTCATATTCAGTCTGCAGTTGATTCTGAGCAGATTAAACATTGTTTTGACTGGGTAGCAATGGCTCATATATGAGATCCACTAAAGAGAAAGAAAAATAAGAAAAAATAAAACCCTACCTTAGTCATAGAACAGTAGCTAGTTGCAAACTTCATGTGTGTGTGTGTGTGTGTGTGTGTGTGTGTGTGTGTGTGTGTGGTAATTGCTGAGACATGCACTATTCACTATTTTGCTTTTCGCCTGGTAATGATTCTGAGGGCATGAGAATTGAAAGACACAATCATTAGTTCCCAGCTAGAACAGCCATTCTAAACAATGCAATGTGTTTGGCATTTTCAGAAATGGTTTATTGGAATGATCAAGGGGTTGCAAGAGCTTGAGTTAGGTATAATGATCATTTCCTTTTAGCGGGAGAAGGTCATGATGAAAGTTGCTATTTATCAGTAATTAGAGTTCTATAGAGGCTTCAATTATGATATTTAGACTATTAGCAAATGAATGTTATTTAGATTTTGCTATGGAAAATTACCCTAGGCCATGTGGTATCTTATGGAGTGATGTAGTATAACCCTGTTCGTGGTCTACATCTTACCAGTTCACCCAGCTCTGCCTCACATACACACTCCATCTGGACTCACTTATTAAGGGCACATTAGTGTTCAATACTGAACTGGAAAGTGGCACCTCAGTGGGCTTGGAGATGAAAACAAACAACCCTGAATCTTATTAAATTTTGCACAAAATGGAAAACATTATGTGTGGTGAGATGCAATGAAACTTATCTAATGAGCAATAAACATTTACGGATGCCCATAGTTTCCTTTGAATTATGCTTTCAGAAAAATAGAAAGGTCTCCAGTTGAGAAATTCAAGAATACTTAGGGGTTATTTCAATTTTTTTCCAAGCATGTTTTTACCAAAAATATTCATTCACTATTCACATCCACAGTGCCGAAATCTATGCAGATTCGGATAGAAGCAGATTTGCCTGAGTCTGATGAGTCTGAAATGTAAAAACAGAATTTCTAGCCAAGGGATAATAAAGATTAATTGTTGGCACAGTTACCTAGAATCTTTTGTACTTTCATGAGTGGGAAAGAAATAACACTGACTTGATGTTCCACAAACACAGCTGAGCACTATCACCAAGGGGATTTTCCTGATCTGATTTATGTTGTTAGTCCAACTATGTTTATCACGGGGTTGGCAAGCTAGTGTTACCTGACCTAGTGGCTGCTCAGTCACTTTGCACACAAGATGACAGTACTTTAGAGTCTAAAAGCTGTCTTGTTTCAGGAAATTTTACCAATTATTCAATCTAAGGTTTCATTTGTTTAATGACTTCCTCATTTGACCCCCTAATGTGCTTCCTTTCTCCTTCATCTTTTTTTGTTCTTATTTCCTTTTGCTATTCTTTAGTGTAGGTATGGCTAATTTAATCTTTCCTCCAAGGTCAATGTGTCTGACCTCTTAAGGCACAAGGCCAAAGGCCAAATGACTTTAAATGTCAATGTATGAGAACTTTCAAAGGTTGGCGAAGAGGCTTTCATGGCTGGGGGCACCAAAGTGGGGGAGGGGATATCTATACTGTCAGTCATAGGCAAGTGTCAACTTGGAGTTTCAATAATTCAAAATGAAGTCCTTTTATTGGCTTCTAAAGGTCTTTTCTTTCTTGTTTACTTGGACATTTTGTCCCATTAATTGGCAGGGAGGGATTGAGGAGTTTATAAGAACAAGCATAATAGGCTGAGGGGTGTTCCCAACCAGGGTGATGTATGGCCACTAGGAGTTGTCAGAGGGGATGTGCTTTACAGAAAACACTTATACACATGCCTGTAAAACTTTTAAGAGAATTTGTGCATAGTATAATACTTTAAGAGTTTTGCTAAACAGATGACTTCCTAATTGGTAGTATGACAAACTTGTAAAGCAACAGAAGAGATTTCAGAGACTTAAACATATCAATATGTGTCTATTGTTTCTTTGTCAGATCTGTGATTTTCTTTTGGCCAAAAATCAATACCAGATGCATGGGTGCTTAATAAATGCTACTTAAATGTGATAATTTTTACTTATGCTCATCACAGTTTTCTTCCTTTAATTATTTGTGGGTTTATGTTCCATGAATTCTGACCTTGTTTTGCTATTCTTCTTTCAAGTTCTAATTTTAAAGTTTCTTTTCATTTCTTTCCAATATATTCATATTTCATTGCAGAAATTTATAATTTATACAACCTTTTAGTCACTTAGGTCTGCCTTTGTTCTGTTTTGTATACTTTTCTTTATTATTCCTTACCAGTGCTTGTTCCCTATGAAAGTAAGCATACTCATTTTAATTTCAAACAGCTTTAAATTGTCAATATAATTATCTGACTCTTGTTTCAAAACTTAGATTTTCATATGATAATTAGAGATTAAAAAATGTGTGACTTTAGGAAATTTTCCATTTTCTATCTGATGAATTTCTCAATCCAATATTGCTTTAGTTAGAATTCCTTCTCAGTTTGTGGCAGGTCTATAGCAGTCTATGCTATCTGGTAAATAGTATACATTCAGTCAATAAAAGTTATTTTCTGTTATTTGATATACTTTGGATTCTAGAAAATAGTTTTACATCAAGATTAATCTTACATACTAAGAATAACATTTCATTTGGATAAAATTTCAGCTAATCAAGGAAGGCCTTCCCTCCATTCTATACTATCTAACTTGTAAGCGAAAAAACAGCTGTAGAATATTCAGATGAATTTATTGGCCTTTTTACTCTAGCCAAATGAGCATCCATCATCAAGTGCAGATGAATTCTTCCAATAATTCTCATAGATTAAACCACATTAAGAATTAGAAGGTTTTGAGCACTATTTAATGTTCTTCTTAGCCATTTTTATTTCTTTACTTGGGAAATCTCTGTTTAGGTTTATCACCTATCTTTTTACTAGGTCATTTACTAGGTCATTCTTTGTTTCTTTTTTAAGTTCTTTGTATATTCTGGATATTAATCCTCTGTCTGATGTGTATCTGGTGAAGATTTTCTCCCATTCAGTGGGTTTCGTCTTCCTTAGTTGTTTCTTTTGCTTTACTGAAACTTGGCAGTTTAATGAAGTCCCACTTACATCTGATTGTTAACCTTAGTGCCTGAGTAGCTGGTGCCTGGTTTAGAAAGTCCTTTCCTATTCCTATATCTTGAAGGGCACTGTCTATGTTGTCTTCTAGAAGCTTCTGAGTTTCAGGTTTTATATTGAGGTCTTTGATCCATTTGGAGTTGACTTTTGTGCAGGGTAAAAGATAAGGGTCAGTTCATTTTTCTACAGATGGAGATCCAGTTTTTCCATCACCACTGTTGAACAAGCTGTCTTTCCTCCATTGTGTGTTCTTAGGACCTTTGTCAAATATCAGGTGGTTGAAATCATATTAACTCATATTTGAGTCTTCTATTGCATTCCATTGATCTACATGTCTATTTTTGTGCCAGTACCAAGATGTTTTTGTGCCTATAGCTCTGTAATATTATTTAAGACCTGGTATGGTGACCCTCCCAGCCTTGTTCTTCTTGCCTAAAATTGTTTTGGCTATCTGAGCTCTTTTGTGATTCCATATGAATTTTAGGATTATTTTGTCAAGCTCTGGAATGCAAATCAAAACTACTTTAAGATTTCATCTTACCCCAGTCAGATTGGCCAAGATCAAGAGAATAGAAGGCTGCAATACTGAAGAGGATGTGGAGAAAGACGAACACTCCATCACTGCTAGTGGGAATGCAAACTCATGCAACCACTATGGAAAGCAGTGTGGAGAGCCCTCAAAAAACTAAAAATAAACCTACCATATGATCCAGTGATATTACTCCTTGTCATATACCCAAAGGACTCATCACACTATAAAGATACCTGTACATCCATGTTTGTTGGTGCTCTCTTCAGAGTAGCTAAGAAATGGAAACAGTCTAAATATCCCTGAAGTGACGAATGGTTAATGGAAATGTGGTACATCTACTCAATGGAGTTCTACTCAGGAGTAAGAAAAGAAATTATGAAATTTGCAGGTAAATGGGTGGAGCTAGAGAGTGTTATGCTAAGTGAAGTAACACAAATGCAGAAAAGCAAGCCACATATGTTTTCCCTCATTTGTGGATTGTAGCACATATCCCATATATGTGAGTATATAAATTCTACAATTACACCAGGAGCCAGGTGAAAACAAAAGATGCATAGAGGTAAAGGAAAAGAAACAACCTGAAAGGGAGATAGTAGGGAACAGATGCTACCTGAGGGAAGTGGAAAAATTGTAAGTAATCGGCAGGGAGGAGAGGAGGGAGGGACATACAAGGGACCATGGTGTGGGGAGGGAGAGAAGTCAGGACAGGAAAGATGGAAGGAGTTGGGAGGTATTGGGGGCCATGTGGGGTTAATGGGGGCACTGTGAGTAGGAAGGGAAAGAGGAGGGAGGCCTGGGGGGAGAAAAAAGTAGAATCTCAGGGAGCTAGAAAACCTAGAGGAAAAATAGATGCCCTAGAAACCTTATGAGAAATGCATGCAGAGTATCTGAACATTAATGCATATGTACACCTAGTAGCTGCTGGGCAGGGAAGGCAGTGCCAGATAGAAGAGAACCCCCTTAGAGCGAATAACATGCCATACAGCACTCATCAAAAAAACTTTTTACAATAGACGGAGTCTACCGCAGAGTTGCACATCTGGTCATGAACAGAGAACATGCAACTGGGAGATGCCCAGAACTATGTCCACACCTGCAGTAGAATTCCTACAAACAAGGTTCATGGAACATAGAATAAGGGGGAGAGAGAGGGCTAATGCACCCCCAAACTCTCACCAGTGAGGCTTCCATGTACAACAGAGAGTGTTACACAGAGAAGGCCTCAACTGGCCAAGTTTAGGCGAATAAGAGACTGCAGAGTGTAGGATGGAATTCCTATATGGAACCACACCCACTCACAGCTCAGAAACCATTGTGGAAGAGGATAAGAAAGACTGTAAGAGCTAGGGATGGTTCATGAATGGATGAGGTGAAGGCTTCCAGGCCAATGAAGGCTTGCTCATGTGCACCTGCAGCAGCAGTCGCATAGAATGAGGGACCCATGTCAGCTCAATTAAACAAGGGCCCAAAGGGGAGGTGAGAAATAAGTGGCAGGCCAGCATTAGATAGAGAACTATTTGAAACTGATTGTTGCTGGGTGAGAGAGAGAATGACTTACAAAGGACCACTGGATGAGCTGACTAAACGCCAGTGGATGCATTTACATTGAAGGACATTTGGGTACAAACACCCGAATGGATAGGACTTAGCATATATGGCAGAGTGCATAGGATTTGTGGGTGGGGGGAGGATGGATGGGGAAAGGGGTCTGGATGTGAGTGGGAAATATTGTATTAAACTTTAAAAGCTCAATAAAAGTTTAGAAGGTTTTAGTCATGATAAATTCCATAGATGATGTTTCTAAATCCATATAGATTCAATTAAATCAATATTAATGAATATTTCAATCACAGATTGAAGTAGTATTCCATTGTGTGATACTCTTAGATTAAGAAATAATTGACCTGAAACATTACATATTTCATTCTTTCGTAGTAACCATCAATATAAGCAAAATTACAATACTGATATTCAAGTCCAGTCTGATAGTAACACATAAAAATGATAATCATTAGCAGATATGGGCCACATGTGCATTCTCCCAAAATCCATTGAAGTTATTTTTATGTTATGATGTGTAGTCAGTCTTGTTTTGAAAAAAAAAAACAAACCTAATTTAGTATAAAGGACACTATAAGAACAAATTATAAAAATGTCTGAAGTATTTCTGAAGGCATTGTTTTCTTTTCTCTTTTACTGATATTAATACTTATTAAATCTTTTTAATAAGAATAATTTGAGGATGACTCAAAAGGTGTAGTTCTTGTCAAATAAGCATGTTTACTGCATTTCAGTCTCCAGCACTTACATAAAAAAAAAAAAACCAAAACCTTAAGTGTCATGGCTCTTCTTGTAATTATAATGTTGGGGAAGCAGGCAGGGACAGGTATCCTTTGGGCTCAATGATCAGCCAGCCTCATCTAATAAAGAACCCTAGGTCTCACTGAAAGACCCTGCCCCAGAAACACAAGGTGGACAGTACCTAAGGAACACAACACAATGTTGATCTCTGGCTCACACACACACACACACACACACACACACACACATGTGCATACACATACACAAATATGCACACATGCCCATACATTCAAAATAGTCTCATCTTTTCATGAAAGGTTTTTATTTTGAGGCTTTCATACATGAGTACTATATTTACATCATTTCCACCCCTCCATCTCCTGCTCCAACTTTGTGTTCCCTCAACTCTCTCTGACCTTTAATTATTATTGCTACATAATTGTTACATATATGTTTATATTTATATGTACATATGTATATATACAATCTACTGAATCCAATATATAAACAACCTACTGATTTGCTTTAGTGGTACTAGTATGTGCATGTATTTAGGGCTGACCACTTGGGATTGGATAACCTATCAGGGAGATGATCCTTGGAGAAAATTGACTCTCCATCTCTCTATAGTCAAATTGGGTGTAGATCTTCATCTGGAAGTAAGATCTTGTGAAATTTCCTCATCCATGTAGGCATTTCAGCTGGTGTTGTTATTGTGTAGGTCTTGTTTAGGCATTCATATTGTTGAGACTTCATGTCATTTCTAGAAGACACTGTTTCATAGCAGACGCTTTGGTCCTCTGGCTCTTACAATCCTTTCACCCCCCTCTTCCATGATGTTCATGACCTTAGGTGTAGGAGTTGCATTGTAGAGTATGAATTATGGCTGGGAATCCCAGGATCACTTATACTGTGCAATTTGACCACATATGGGATTTCATAATAGTCTCTGTGATGGCTAATCCTGGGTGTCAACTTGATTTGATCTGAGATTAACTGAAATGAAAGAGAACTTCTTGATTGGATCATCTAAAGCCGGAAGACACACCCTAAATGTGGGTGTTACCTTCTGATGGCAGCCGGCATAAAAGACTAAGGCAGAGGAGAACACGGGGCTTTTTGCGGCTTGCCTTCTCTCTCGCTGGTGGGTTCATCTTGCTGCTGTAGACCGAAGACTAGCTGATATTTTGGAATTTGTCAGACCTCCAGCACCGGATTGGGACTACTGAGACATCCAGCCTTGTGGACTGAGCGACTACAGATTCTCAGCCTCTCCAGTGTGGTGCAGCCATTGTTGGACTACTCGGCCTCTATCCTGTGAGCTAAGCTGATAAATCTTTATACATATTCATTCTACTGGTTCTGTTTCTTTGGAGAACCCTGACTAATATACCCCTTAAATGTTACAAACCTTTCTACTGGAAGTAGGTGGCCTAAATACATTTTTTAAAAAAGAAATTCAACCAATGACCTAGTCCCAGTTGCACACCTACCAACACAAAAACACAAGTAACAAGAAAAACCAAGACAACATGTCTCCTCCAAAAATGATACCAATGAGTGTGACTGACAAGAAATCCCAAAGAATTCAACAGAACAATTATGAGGATGGTGAAAGAAATAAGAGCAATCACTGGAAACGCAGCACAGTACTAGAGTGCTTGCCTCCCATGTACACAGCCCTGAGTTCATTCAGTACACAAAGGAAAGAGGGGGTGGGGTGAAGGAAGGGAAAGAAGGAGGGAGGGAAGGAAGAAATCAGAGGACACGAATGAATTCCAAGAGAACCTGGACAAAGGCAAAGCAGCTTCGTAAAGTAAGGGATTCAGCACAGGAATGCTGGAAGAGCCAGACCTAGATGCTGGAAATGAAACATCTGAGTGTCAAATAAAAACCCCGCGGAAACCTCAGCTGCAGAATGGATCATGGAAGGACAAGACAGGGGCTTGAAGACAAAGCAGAGGAAAGGGAACATTCAAAGACTTAATAAAATGCATAGCTGGAGCACGCCACATCGCTGGGACACTCTGAAAAGACCAACGTTACAAACTATGAGAAGGGATGAAGGGAAAGAATTCTATGCCACATGCATAGAAAGCATTTTCAATAAAATCATAGCATAAAATTTCCCAAATCTGGGGAAAAAGAGGCTCCATTCAGGTACAAGAGGCATACGGGACACTAAATAGAAAGTACCACAAAATAAACTCCTCATGTAAAATGAGAATTATAACACTGGATCTATAAAACAAAAAGAAAGTACACTGAAAGCCGAAAGAAACACTAAGCTACATATAAAGGTAAACCTAGCAAAATAACAGCTAATTTCTCAATAGAAAGTTGGAAATCAGAAAAGCTTAGAACGATGTATTTCAAGGGCTGAAAGACCACAGCTGCCAATCCAGACTACTATACACAGCAAAACTATCTGTCATAATTGAGGAGAAAGAAATTTTTCAATAATGAAAATAAGCTAAAGTAATTTATGATCACTAAGCCAGCTCTACAGAGGATACTGGAAGGAATTCTTTGGGCTGAAGATAAATATAGACACATCCAAGAGATTATAAGACAGAATAAACCATGCTAGAAGAGTAAAACAAACAAGGCTTAGGAAAACACCAAATAATCAACAAAATGGCAGGGCTCAATACCTGCATTTCAATAATTCTGAATTTTAATAATCTCAAATTTCCAACCAAAAGACACAGCGTTCAAAACCAGATTTGAAGAAATAGGATCCATCTATCTGGTACCTCCAGAAAAAACAGTTGATCATCCAAGACAGACACTATTGTAGGGTAAAAGAATGAAAAAATGTATCCCAACGAAAGAACAGGAAATGAGCAAGTGTCATTGTTCTAATATCTGGCAAAAAAGACTTCAAATCAAAGTAGCCATAGTGATAAAGAGGCCACTTCATACTAATTATGAGAAAGCTCCATCAAGAAGAATTTACAAATCTAAAAATATGCACACTACTACACATGAGGTCACAGACTAACCCCAACACAATAATAGTAGCCGATGTCAGTGTTCCACTTCCATTAACAGACAGGACAACCGTACAGAAAATTAAGCAGAGAAATGCTGGACTTAAAAGACAGCATACATCAAATATACAAAACATACATACATATACTGACCTATGAAAATTAAACAACTTAAAAGCTACATAATATACATTCTTAATAGCACATGAAACTTTCTCTAAAACATATCCTGTACCAAGACAGAAAGCAAGACTCAACAAATACAGGAAAACCGAACTAAACTTCTCATATTTTGACCAAAACGAAATAAAGCTAGACATCAACAGCAAAAGAAACCACAGGAGGGACATAAACAAGGACATTAAACAGCATAGTAATGAATAGAGAAATCAAGAAAGATGAACAAGTTCCTTGACTCCAGTGAAAATGAAAATACAACACACCAAAGCCTATGAGATAGGATGAAAGCAGAAGAGAGAAGTTCACAGGTACAATGCCTACATTAAAAATATCAGAGAGCACCTCTGCTTCCCTGGGCTGCAGAGCCTGCCAGCCGCGTTCCTGGACACTGGGGCTGACCTCTCGGGCCGGGGCCACCACTGCTTCCTGATTCCTTGCATCCAGACAGACCCAGTTCCTTCTCGGGGTCCTCAGGAGCTCTATGGGCCTGGTCCCACCTTCACCTCCCTCTGCTTCCCTGGGCTGCACAACCCTTCAACTTCTTTCTTGGACACCGGGGCTGACCACTCAGCTTCCTGATTCTTTGAATCCAGACCAACCCAGTTCCTCAGTGCAGTCCCCAGGAGCCCTTGGGGTCTCTTCCCGCCCACATCTCCCTTTGCATCTCCAACCAGCTTGGCCACCAGCTAACCAAGACCAGCATCTTTCCTGGGCCCGGCTCCCAGGCCAGTCCAACCCCAAAACACCTGAGGCCAAAATCTTTCCTGGAGGGATCCAGACTTGAGGAGAAAGTCCTCATCTGACTTGGGCCTCTGTGGGAACTCCTGAAGACAAAAGCAATCTGGCCACTCCAATATAAAATCAAAAGCTTAGACAAGCCAGTTTTTCATGCCTAAAAAGTACACCACAAAGGCACATAAAGTTTACAAAAAGAAGCAGAACACCTAAACTTTAAGGATTGAGTCTCACTCAAAAATCAGAAACTACAAAAGAAATTCACACATCAAAATCACAGAGAAAAAAATAATAACATGAAAAACCCAAATAACATAGCCCCACCAAATATCAACAGTCCTCTAGAGGAGTACAATGAGAACCCCATAGGGATAATGCACATGGAACTCAAAAGAACAATTATAAACATGATAAAAAGAATTCAGTGATTTTAAGGAAAACAAATAAATCAAAGAACTGAAGGAAGATAGGGACAAACTTCTGAATGAATTCAGAAAAGAGTTAGAAATATTGAAGAATACTCAGGCTGAAATGAAGAAGGAAGTGAAACACTCGGTAAGCCAACTAGAAATGACAGGAGAAAGCCTCACCAATAGGATGAACAAAATGGAAAACAGAGTATCAAGACTGGAAGATAAAGTGGACAAACTAGACCAATCAAGCAAAGATTATGAAAAATTTAAGAAATCGTAAGAATGGAATATGCAGGAATTGTGTGACACTATAAAAAGACCAAACTTATGAATCATAGGCTTACAGGAAGGAGAAGAATCTCAAGATAATGGCATGGACCAGATCTTCAACAGAATCGTGGAAGAAAATTTCCCAAAATTAAAGAAAGACATGTCCATACAAATACAAGACTCATATAGAACACCAAAAAGACAGGACCAGAACAGA
>NW_008338118.1:1343244-1364680 GCF_000622305.1 Nannospalax galili | reverse complement strand
GACTGAGCGACTACAGATTCTCAGCCTCTCCAGTGTGGTGCAGCCATTGTTGGACTACTCAGACTCTATCCTGTGAGCTAAGCTGATAAATCTTTATACATATTCATTCTACTGGTTCTGTTTCTTTGGAGAACCCTGACTAATACAGTCTCCATGTGTTGCAAAAACAAATTTCTTTATGAAGGGTGAGAGCTACACTCATCTGTAGATGTAACATTAAATATTAAAAATATAGTTAGAAATTAGAATTGGTTTAAGAAAATACACAGGCTGAAAGGGTGAAGCATACTTCAACTTAATTCTCATATCAAAATCATAAACAACAAAAGAAGTTCACATGCCAAAATCACAACAAAAAAATAAAATGGAAAGCCAAAACACTATGTCCCCACCAAACTCCACCAATCCTGTAGAAGAGTTCTACAAGGAGCACCCCCTAGAGATAACCCAGGACACTGAATTTAAAAGAACAATCATAAACATGGTCAATGAATTCAATGAATTTAAAGGACACACAAACAAATCAAAGAACTAAAAGAAGATAAGGATAAACTTCTGAATGAATTCTCAAAAGAGATAGAAACATTGCAGAAAACTCATGCAGAAATAAAGAAGGATGTGCAAAACTCAATAAATCAACTTGAAACAACAAGAGAAAGCTTCACTGGTAGAATGAATGAAACAGAAAACAGAATATCAACACTGGAGGATAAAGCTGAAGAATTGGACCACTCAAGTAAAGATTATGGAAAATTAAAAAAAAAAAAACAGAAATAGAATATGCGAGAGATGTGGGACACCAGGAAAAGACTAAATCTACATATCATAAGAACAGAGGAAGGAGAAGAATTTCAGGTTAATGGTGTTGACCAGATCTTAAACCGGATTGTAGAAGACAATTTACTGAATTTAAGGAAGGACATCCCCATACAAATACAGGAAGCCCATAGAACACAAATAGACCGGTCAGAAAAGAAACTCCCCACGACATATCATAGTAAAAACACTAAATGTACAGAACAAAAAGAGAATACTGAAAGCTTCAAAAGAAAAACAACAAGTCACATACAAAGGAAAGCCTATCAGAATTACAGCTGACTTATCAATGCAAACTATGAAAGCCAGAAGAGCCTGAACCAAGGTATATCCAGTTCTATATGACAGTAGATGACAGCCCAGAATACTTTACCCAGCAAAAATGTCTACTGTAATTGAGGGAGGAAGAAAAATCTTCCATGACATGAATAGCCTGAAAGAATACATGCCCACAAAACCAGCCCTCCAAAGAATACTTGAAGCAATACAGAGAGCAGAGAGAGAAACAACTATACCCTGGGGCAATGAAAGAAAACAAATAAAAGTAAAATTGAGAAAACACCAAGTTAGACAGATAACACAAACAGCAACCAAAATGATGGCAACCGATACACACCTTTCAATCATAACCTTAAATATCAATGGACTGATCTCCCAGTCAAATGGCACAGGCTAAGTGAATGGATTAAGAAACAAATTCCACCTCTTTGCTGTCTTCAAGAAACCCATCTCACCTTCAAGGACAGGAACTACCTTAATGTAGGATGGAAAAGAATATTCCAAGCAAATGGCACTAAGAAACAAGCAGGGTTTACAATTCTAATATCTGACAAAATAGACTCAAAAATAAAACTAATCAGAAGAGATAAGGAGGGTCACTTCATTTTGACCAAAAGAACAAATAACCAAGAAGATATTACAATCCTTAACATATATGCACCAAACTCTGGTGCACCCAAATTCATAAAACTAACACTACAGGATTTTAAGACACAGATTAACCCCAACTCAGTAATAGTAGGGGACTTCAATACCCCACTGTCTCCATTAAACAGGTCAACTGGACAAAGAATAAACAGAGAGATGTCTGACTTAAATGATACCATATATCAAACAGATCTAATAGACATCTTTTAAATATTCACCCAAGAACCAAAGAATGAATTTTCTACTCAACAACCTATGGAACTTTTTCAAAAATTAATCACATACTTGGCCACAAAACAAACCTCAAAAAATACTAAAAACAAAAAATTGAAATAATTCCATGCATTTTATCAGATCACAATGCAATAGAGCTCAAAATCAACACTGGACAAAGCCCTAGTCACTAAATTAACTCATGGCAATTAAACAACACACTCCTAAACAATGAGTGGGTCAAAGGAGAAATTAATAAAGAAATAAAAGAATTCTTGGAATTCAATGAAAAGGATGCTACAACACAGCACAACCTCTGGAACACTTTAAAAGCGGTCCTAAGAGGGAATTTTATAGTTCTAAGTGCCTAGATTAAAATATTAGAAAGAGCCCAAACATATATCCTAATACTGCAACTCAAGACACTGGAATGGTAAGAACAAATGAAACCCAAACCCAGCAGAAGAGAAGTAACAAAAATCAGAGCAGAAATTAATGAAATAGAAACAAAGAAAACAATTCCACACACAAAAAAAGAGCTTGTGCTTTGGAAAACTAAACAAGCTAAACAGACCCTTAGCCCAGTGAAGCAAAAGAAAGAGCAAATCCAAATCAACAAGATTAGAGATGAAAACAGAAGCATCACAACAGACAACTAAAAGACCCAGAACATTATAGGGGAATATTTTAAAAACCTCTATGCAGGGCTGGAGAGATGGCTCAGCAGTTAGGAACACTGGATGTTCTTGCAGAAGACCCAGGTTCAAATCCCAGCACCCACATGGCAGCTAACAATTGTCCATAACTCCAGTTCCAGGGGATCCGACAGCCTCTTCTGTCCTCTGCAGGAATTGCAGAACATGGGTGCACTTACCTACATGGAGCCAATACATGCATACACACATAAGAAATAATGAATAAAGTATTTTAAAAACCTATACACTACTAAATTTGAAAATCTGAAAGAATGGATGGATATCTAAAATCATGGGAAGTACCAAAGTTAAAGCAAGAAGAGATCAACAGTTTAAACAGACCCAAAACATATAAGGAGATCAAAACAGTAATACAAAGCCTCCCAGCTGAAAAGAGCCCAGGCCTAGATGGATTTACAGCAGAATTCTACCAGACATTTAAGGACAACCTGCAACCAATACTACTTAAATTATTCAAAATGATAGAAACAGAGGGAGAACTCCCAAATTCTTTCTATGAAGCCAGCATCACTCAAATACCCAAACTGGTAAAGACATAACCAAAAAAGAAAACTATATATTCATATTCTTAATGAACATAGATGCAAAAATTCTCAAAAGAATACTTGTAAACAGCATACAGACACACATCAAAAAGATCATTCGCCATGATCAAGTAGGCTTTATTCCAGAGATGCAGGGCTAGTTCAATATATGCAAGTCAATAAATGTCATTAATCATATAAATGGACTCAAAGACAAAATCACATCATCATTTCAATAGATGCAGAAAAGAATTTTGACAAAATTCAGCATGCATTTATGTTCAATGTCCTAGAGGGAATTGGACTGGAGGGAATATATCTCAAGATTATTAAAGCTATATAGAACAAACCCACAGCCAATATCATTCTAAATGGAGAAAAACTGGAAGCATTCCCATTAAAATCAGGAACCAGACAAGGATGTCCAATATCTCCACTCCTTTTCAACACAGTGCTTGAAAATCTTGTTAGAGCAATAAGACAGGAGAAGGAAATTAAAGGAGTACTAATTGGAAAAGGAGAGGTCAAACTATCATTTGTTGCAGATGCTATGATACCATGACTAAGAGATCTCAAAAGTTCCAACAGAAAACTCCTAGAACTGATCAACACTTTCAGTATACTGGCAGGTTGTGAAATCAATCTACAAAATTCAGTAGCCTTTCCAGATACTAATAACAAGTAATTGGAGAAAGAATATAGGGAAATTCCTCCATTCACAATTACTGCAAAAAATAAATAAAATACCTTGGAAAAAAATCTGACCAAAGACACCAAAGATCTCTACAATGAAACATTTAAATTGTTAAAGAAATAGATTGAGGAAGACACCAGGAGATTGATTGGAAGAATTAATATTGTGAAAACGACCATCTTACAAAAAGCAATATATAGATTCAGTGCAATCCCAATCAAAATACCCATGACATACTTCACAGAATTAGAAAAAAAATCCTTAAATTTGTATCGAAGCACAAAAGACCCCGTATAGCCAAAGCAACCCTGAGCATAAAGAGCAACACTGGGGAAATTATTATAACAGATCTCAAAGTATACTACAGAGATATAGTCATAAAAAAGCAAGGTACCAGTACAAAAAAAGACACATAGATTAATGAAACATCATCGAAGTCCCAAACCCTAGTACATACAATTTCAGCCACCTGATATTTGGCAAAGATCCCAAGAACATACAACGGAAGAAAGACAGCATTTTCCACTAATGGTGCTGGCAAACCTGGATCTCCACCTGAAGAAGAATGAAACTAACTCCAAATGAATCAAAGACCTCAATGTGAAACTGGAAACCCTGAAACTATTAGAAGAAAATATTGGCAGTAACTTACAAGATATAGGTGTCCTAAATTGGACAGAAGCTGCTCAGGAATTAAGGTCAGCAATCTACAAGTGGGACCTCAATAAACTAAAGAGCTCTGTACAGCAAATGAAACAATCAAAAAAGTGAAGAGAAAACCCACAGAATGGGGAAAAAAATCTTCACCAGTGACACATCTGACAGAGGTTTAACATCCAGAATATATAAAGAATTCACAAAACAAATAATTGAGAAACCAAATGACATAAAAAGATGGGCTAAAGATCTAAACAGAGAGTTCTCAAAGGAAGAAATAAAGATGGCTAAGAAACATCTCAAAAACTGTTTAACATCATTAGTAATTCAGAAAATGCAAATTAAAACCACCCTAAAGTATCAGCTTAGCTAGGATCAAGAGAAGAAATGACAACAAATGCTGGTGAGGATGTGGAGAAAGGGAAATGCTCATTCACTGCTGGTGGGATTGCAAATTCTATGGAAAATAGTGTGGAGAACTCTTAAAAAACTAAAAATGAACCTACCATATGACCTGTTATACCACTCCTTGGCATATACCCAATGGACACATCCTATTGTAGAGACACTTGTACAACCATGCTTATTGCTGCCTTTTTCACAATACCTAAGAGATGGAAGCATCCTAAGTGCCCCTCAACAAAAATGTGGTATATTTACACAATGGAATTCTATTCAGCAGTAAAGAAAGATGAAAAAATGAAATGCAGTAAATGGATGGATCTAGAAACTGTTATACTAAGTGCAGTAACACAGACTCAGAAAAACAAGCAACATACGTTCTCACTCATATGTGGATCCTAGCACCAAAATCTTTTAAAATTCCAAATCCTTTTAATAAAATGATGCTATACAGCAGTCCTTTCTGCATGAAATAATTACCATCTTCATGACTTCAGCTGTACCTGATTGCTAAACATCATCACAATTGGGCTTTTTTGATGGTTGTGCTCATTCTTTAAAGGAGGGCCAAGCAGAGTCATTGGACCCTCACCAGAGTATTCAGCCACCTTTCCCAGCTGAATGTATGTAATTTGGCCCTAATTACACATGGTCTCCTGGATTTGGGAATGGCTAAGGTATACAGTCTGGGGAAGGCTAGGAAGAGAAGGCATGACCCACATTGGGTAAAGGCTTTCCAGTGTGCATACCCTCAGGTTATACATACATCTCAGTAACCCCTCAGTTATCTCTGTAAGTAAGCTCAGTAAAGTCATTGGCTCCCCAGTAAAACTTTCATTAAGCATTGGCTTGACATTAGAATCTTAAAAGGGAATAAGCATTGCTTAGTATTCCCAGGAAAAGAATTCTCACAAAAGATGGAAAATTTATTTGTTAATGCTATCCTGTCTCATAATTATTTTTTAAAAAAGAAAATAAGAATGTAAAAGATGTTAAAAGGATATGGTTATGGTGACATTTTCCAAAACAGACAGAAAAAATGAGAAAGCTTAAGCAAGTGATGAAGGCCTGTGTAGGTTTGTTATGATATATAAAGGAGGAGACAAAAATATTATACACATAATCTTAAAATTTCTAAGGTCATAGTTTAGCCAACTAGTTTAAGGAACAAAATATGTATCTAGTCAAGGTTTATCTGAGAATATTTGGTTTTTTACCCAAGCTTTATCTAAATAGCACATGGTATTTAAAAGTACCAGACTGATGGAACTAAACTTATTGGGTATTTAACAGCCATACTTTGAGGCCTATACTAATCTGGTCAGAGGGACTTAAAAGACAATTTTTGCCCCTTGCCTTCTAAGGTCGACTAAGTTTCAGGAGAGTGGAACATCTCTCAAAATGTCCTGTAAATGTGGTGACTCATCTGTCCTCTTGTTCAGGGAGGCCATGGAGACTCCACTAGATGGACTTGAACCAGTATCCAGTCTACAAAGAGGAGGGTCAACTCAGAGGAAACATCTCATCCTGCTTCCAAGTGAAGACAGACATGGTTGAGCAGGACCTTTGACTTATCTTCACATAGATGGAACAGGTAAAAGAAAGGAACCAGGGACTCCTCCCAAGCCCATGTGACCCCTGATGAACAGATCTTCAAATGACCTTAAGTGTAAAAATAAGTTAATTTATTTGGGGCAATGGAATGGTCTTAAACACTCAAAAGGAAAGTATAACCAAAGAGTAAAGTCATCAGTATATTTCTTTAAGAGTTCAATGGCTTACACTTCCCAGGCATTCAGCTTAAGTCCATATAAAAAGTTATTTAGACAAATAATTCTAATTCATGATTTTGTTCCTAATCATTAAGTTCTGCTCAGATGTAAGACTTCAAATCTTGGTCTCCAATACTGTAGTGCCCACCTGTAGCTAAGGGAGACAACCCGCTATTGTTCTAAAACGATGGATAAATTAATTTTCTTCCCCTATCTAAAAGCCTTTGAGAGGGAACTGATGCTGATTCTAACCACTCCAACAGATATCAAAATACCTGAAAGCAAATCCTGAATCCATCACTCTCGAGTCCAGCCTTGGCAGACAAAAGAAAACTAAGGAGGAATCCAATAGCAGGATGATTTTGGAAGCCCTTGTCAAGAAAGTCCAACGGACTCTCATATACGAAAATTTGAAAATTGCCCTGTTCTGACTTTTTTCTAGTTCCATATCTGTCTAGAACTTGTAATGCTAACTACTCCTGACTTTACTTCTCTTTCACAAAAAAAGAGTTATGCAATTTGGGAGTCTTTTAGATAGACCCACTGATGGAGTACCCCGATTGCCTCACCCTGGGCCCTTGTTCAGCATGGAAGAAGCCAGAACTGTCTGTGTCCTGATTCCCTATCTGTAAGTTGGGTAACCTCTTCAGAGGACGGTGCAAAAAGAATAGGAGATAGGAATTGGCTAGGCAGTTAGGGTAAAAAGACCCCAAAGAAAAGTAGCCAGTTTCTTGACTTAAAGTCAAAATGCCTTGGGCTTCTTAGCAACCTACTCCATTCCAAAGGCCAAAAATTTCAAAAGTTTTGGGGAGCTTTTATCTAATCCTTAAAAGATTTTAGGGTTAACTCTTGGGGGCGGGGATGTTGGAGTAGCAAAAATCTCCGTAAAAAAAGAAAGGAAGAAGAAAGAATACATGAAGTTATTAGAAAAAAAAGTGATGGGGAGATATGGGAGGAGTTGGAGGGGAGGGAGTGGGCATGAATTTGATCAAAATACCTTATATACATGTATGAAATTTAAAAAAATATTTTAAAAAAAGAAAGTAGACTTGGGTATGGACTAACATCCCAGCAATGAGTTAACTGTTCAAACTAATTTATGAATGGCTGAGACTCCAAAACACTAAACTTAGAATTTTAGGGTACTTAATTGTAAGTGTCAAAGGGAGTCATGTTGATCAAAATGGCTAAGATGCAAAAAACAGACAACGACAAATGCTGGTGAGAATGTGAGGAAGGAGAACACATAGTAACTGCTGGTGAGTGTGTACACTGGTACCACCACTATGGAAATCAGGGTGTAGGTTCCTCCCAAAATCAAAAATAGATGTATCACATGATCCAGCCACTCTACTCTTAGGCATTTACTCTAAGAACACTATATTCTACTTCAGAGAAAATATCTGTTCATTGATGCTCTGTTTACAATAGCCAGGAAACAACTTAGATGTCCAACAACTGATGAATGGATAATGAAAGTAGGTATATTTAAACAGTAGAATATTACTCAGCTGTTAAAAAAATTGAAATTTTCAGATAAATGGATAAAGCTGAAAACAATCATCTTAAATGAAGCAAACCACATCCAAAAATACAAATGCCACATGTTTTTTTTCCTCATAAATGGATACTAGCTTTGCATAATTAGATAAGTGTGTTAGGTTGGTAAATTCCACAGAGGTTAGGCAACAAATAAAGGGCCATGGGGCAGGGGCCTTCCTTGGAAGAAACATAGCATGCAATTATATAAAAAGGGAAGGAAAATAATGAAATGAAAAGGATTAAATGGACTTACAAATGGGAAGACAGAGCATGGGAGGGAGGAAACACAAGGGTAACTAACACCAAAAGCATCTTAAAAACTCATATGGAAACCTACTACTATAGAAACTTCCTAAAATATAAAAAAGAATTTAAAGATGTTGTCATATAACAGGAGTTCAATGGCCCTACCTGACACCACTGGCTAGCAAATAAATAGCCTCTTTTGAAATTGTTAACCAGATGTGTCCCATAGACCCTTAAACAGTAGAGGCTATTGCCATTGCACTTGGTGGGTTCCTACCAGAACTTGATGGTAATACCTTGTTGCTGAAAACAGTACTTACCTGTATTGCAGAACAAATGAGGAAAAATCAAGCTGGTACTAACCTTGAAGCTTCCTTTCTAATGGCTCAGCTTTCATAGTACTAGAAGGTGCTGTACATTGCTACTGGAAGAGAAAGTAATTATGAACCTTACCCTGCTGTGAATCCTGAAAGCTACAATCATGTCTGGCCTGGCATGGCATACCCACTGGTGCAATACTGTTAGAAATATTTTTGGAGCAACTAATTACCTTCTGATTGCATTTATGGCCCAGTTCACATGATGGAGGCAGTATGTTATCAGAGCCTGTGGCTAGACAAGTCACAGATCATAAGAAAGAACCAACTACTACTATTCTGCTAATAGTCACAGTAATATACTGACTTTTAATAACTGATTGTCATCCCCATAGATTAGCACATCTCTCAGTTCTCACCAGAGAAGCTTCTTGAAGATGATTAACACAGAGATGAACCACTAGTCAATGTGCAGTGAATAAGAGACTGCAGAGTAGTCAGCCCTATATAGGACACCTATATTATAGTCTGTTCTCCCACATCTTGGGATATCAAGAGAGGAGAGGAGACAGAAGGATTATAAGAGTTAAAGGTGGTAGATGAATACAAGGAAACCATGTTTTCTGGACATCACAAGGTAGTTGAACATATGAATTCAAAGAGTTTGTGTCAGCACTCACCTGTGCAAGTTCAAGGCAGACAGTGGCTCAGTATGGGTGGCATACGTGAGCAAGATACCCCAACACTAGCTGAGTATCTATTGATATTTAATAGCCTAAGAAGAAGAGGAAGTGTGATGGTTTGAGTAAGTGTCCTCATAGGCTCCAAATATTTGAACTCTTGGTCAGTTGGTGGCTCTGTTTGTGGAGGTTCAGAAGGTGTGGCCTTTCTGGGGGAAGCACATCACAGAGCATGGGATTTGAGAGTTCATAGTTATGTCCCATTTCTAGTTTCACTCTGTCTGCTTCCTGTGCCTACTTGAAAATGTGAGTGCTCAGGTTTCTGATCTGGCCACATCTGCTACTATGTAGTCCCACCACAACAGACCCTTATCTCTCTGTAACCATAAGTCCAATAGACTCTTCTTTCTACAAGTAGATCATGATGTTTTAACACAGCAACATAAAAGTAACAAATACTGAGTTGATACCAGAGAGTGAGCTGCTGTTGTGAAGAACAGGACCATGCTGTATTTTGGATGAATCTGGAAGTTTAGACTAGAAAAGCAGTTAAATATGGTAATCAGAGCTTAATAGGCCATTCTAGTCATGGCCTGGTGCAAGATCTTGCAGAGGTAGATAAAATAAGGTCTTAACAGCAATTGGAATATTTTGGCAGAGTCTGACTGCAGTATAATGGACTACTTTCTTTAAAACATCCTTACATTGAATTGGTGGTGAGGTGATTAATGATGAATAATAGGAAGTTCTACAATGAAAAAGATAAAATGGGGCAGAAAGAAATACAAAATGAAGAGTTTAGCAAGAAAAAAGAATACTAGGGAGCTTAATATTGAAGTCAAAGTAGCCAAGGTGTGTTTTGAAAGAGAGGCTCCAATTGTTAAGCATATTGGAGCCATTAAGGGCACCTCAGGATCTGCATTTGTACAATGGAAAGAGTACCCTTAGGGCAAGAACCAGCCAACTAAGCATCCAGCTTCTGAGAGGAAACAGCCTAAGGAGTTTTCTGTTCCTTGAAAACTACAATATACAAAAGCAGCTATAAATATACATAAAGACAAAAGTCCAGTCTCATGCTGGCCACTGAACTTGGCAGTATCATTCACATGGTGGGTTCTGGCTTCAGAAGCTTGAAAGACACAACATTGAGGGGGTCATCAGACCTTCCTCTATGGCTTCAGGGAGCTGCTGAGACCAGGTATCATGTAGCAAGGGAGTTCCTGAATAAAGAAGGCCCTGAGAGGCCCAAAGTCCCTGAAAGACCATTACATGAAGCTGTGAAGGTGAATCCTTGTTGTAGTGTAGAACCTAAGATGGTGATGCCAGATCTTTGAGATATCTGCCAAAGAGAGCTATATAATAGGAAAGTAGTGGTACCAGTCCAGGCAGCAAAGCTGATGGAGAAGAACCTTCTAAACCCATTGCAACTAAAGTCAGCTATGGAGTTTTGTGTTTGCTCTAATGAGTTGTGGCCTTGCTTTAATCTGGTACTTCTTTACTATGTCTTCATTCTACTATTTGGTATAGGAGTATTCTGTACCATTTATGTTGGAAGTATGATATTTGTCTTTTGGTGTTGGCTTACAGTTAACAGCTTGCATTGTCTCAGAAAGATGAACTCATACCTAGGGACATCTGGGGATACAAATTCAACTCAAGAGGCCTTAACATATTTGACAGAATGAACGAAATATGGTGGGGGGCTATGAATGGGTACAGATAGAGGAGGGCTCTAAATAGGATTATGATGTACTTTGAAATGCACAAAAATTCAATAGAAAAGAATTAGAATGTCTAAGATCAAGAAAAACACTGAGAGCAATTGCTGGGAAGGATGTGGAGAAAGGGGAGACTTAATTGCTGATAGGATTTCAAACTGGTGCAGCCACTATAGAACTCAGTGTGGAGAATTCAAAAAAAAAAAACAAAAACAAAAACAAAAACAAAAACCTAAGCTACAAAACAACTTTCTTATATATTCAAAGGACTTGATATCCTGCTACAGATATACTTCTCAGCCATGTTCATTGCGGCTCTTTTCACAATAACTAGTAAATGGAAATAACATAAATGTCTCTCATCAAATAAACGGATAATGAAAATGTGATACATATATACAATTGATTTCTATTTGGTGATAAAGAAAAATGAAATCATGAACTTTGCAGGTAAATGGGCAGAACTGGAAAACGTGTTGAATGATGTAACACAGACCCAGAAATTTTCACATAGCACATAGCTGGCCTTAGAGTGCCAAATACGAAGTAGAAAAAGAAAGACAGTACTGCCATTACAATATGGCAACAGGGGCTAGAGAGATAATGCAGCTGTTAAGAGCTCTGGTTGCTCTTACAGATGACATGGTTTGGGTTCCCAGCACCCACATGGTGACTAACAACCATTTATGACTCCATTTTCAGGGGATGCTCTCTTCTGATCTCTGGGAGCATTGCACTACATGGGTGCATTTACATACATGCAAGCAATATACTCATACATATAAAATAAAAATAATGAATAAAGTATTTTTTTTAAATATGACAACAAAAATAAAAATCACTCCTGCAGATGAAAAAAAAAAAAACTTGCACTTGAGCATTAAGTCAAATACAAGTTTCCCTAAATTGGTATTTATATATGTTCATATATAAATATATGAAAATATATGCACAAATATATATATATATATATGCAGTGATAGACTCAGAATAAGTAGTATAGATGAACCCTTCCCTGAAAGTCTTAAAAGAATAGAAGATGGTGATTCTTTTCATGTCTATATTAAAGTCATTAGTTTGACAGCTACATAAAATAACAGTTGGATATCTGTAGATTAGGTACTAGATATTGATTTGGTGATTTTTCTTTTATTATCTTTTTATTGAAGTACTGGGGGGTTGAACCCAGGTCCAGGGGCATGTTATGCAGGCATATGCACCTGAACTGTATCCTTGGCCCTCATTTAAATAATAGGTAATTCCACTTATAGTTGAGTCCCAGGTGTGACTTCTTTCCAGAGTCATATTAACAAAATTTTAGCAATGAGTATATATAATCTGGAACTAACACACAGACAGTTCCTAATTTATGATGGTTCAACTTAACCATTTATTGACTTAGGATGATTTAAATTTAATACATGTTCAGTGGAAAGAATACTTTGAATTTTGAATTATTTTTGGCTAGTAATATTTAATGCTGAGGTAGGGGGCTACAGCTGTCAGATATGCCATCAGGAGGGGTAAAAGCCCCCATGTGCCACTGAGTGCTGTGTTCCTCAGCTACAATGTCTAGTATCTTGGTGTAATTAAAAGAATTTTCAACTTACCATATTTTCAACTTTGGGGACATAACTGTGGTGTCTTGAAGAACATATGTTTGTAGTTTTAAACTCACATGGACAGAAGAAAATCTATAATGCTTTGCCAAAGAGATATCTTTTCTTTCATTCTCTCTGAACACACAGACACACACACACATACACACACACCACACACACACACACACAAACACACACAAAGACACTTATTTTGGAAGAAATTTGATCTCACTGCCTTTCCAATTTATTTTGGCACACTGCTAGTCATGCATTTATACATACAGTATCAGGAAATAGGAGCTTGTTGGCACTGTACTAACATGCAAGAATGTTTAGAACATTGTCCTTTTGTAAAGATCTAGCATTTGTAAAATGGTCAACACATTCCTACAAAATGGTAGAGAAACAGCTACATTTTTACTCTGCTACCACTAGTATGGTTACAGAATTTGGTGAATCTGTGTGGATCCAGAAGATCAAAATCCCTTTGTGACCCCTAAAAGCAGTAACATTGAGGAGCCCCTAAACAAAACAAAACAAAAAGTCATCCTGTGTCTCTTTGAATCAGATAACCAGTAGTACATGATATATTTGTGGGATGCTATGTGGAGTCAGAGGGAAGCCTTAGTAGGGGAATGACAGTTGCAGCCTTAGGAAAGAGTCTAAACTCTATTAAACATGCCACAGATTTGAATCTGAAAGTGCTGACACCCCAAATATGACTATCACAGCATTCTGAAGAAGGAGACCAGATGGTAATGATTCTGCCTGTTCATACTGGTGACAGTTATCTAGCAGCATTGTTTAGAGCCAACATCTGACATCATTCTTTTTGGAGAAATTGACTCCTCCCTGAGCTGGCAGCAACAGCAAAGGAGATTCCCTGTTAGTTCTGAAGCTTCTTTTTAAGAGTGTTTTCTGGCTGTGTGACCACTCATTCTCCTAAATTTGTAAATTATCCAGTGCTTTTTAGTTCTTAAAAATTTCATATATGGATGCAGCACTTAACAATCATATATAATCCCATTTTCTTCCTTCCAAGTCCTGTATCTCCCCCAATGCCTCCACCTCTTAACTTCATCTCCTCCCCTCTTCCTCCCCCTTCTCCCCCTCTCTCTCATCCTCCTCTTCTTCCTCCCCCTCCTCCTCCTCCTTCTTCTACAACCCACTAACTCCAATTAGTGCTACCCATATGTGCATGGGTATGGGGCAATCCAGTGATTTTTATAACAAAATATTTTCTTCTTGATGGCATTGCTCTTTCTCCTGTAATCCAGGTACTGACTGATCACATGCTATATTATTGAAATAATTCTTATTGATAATATTCTGGAAGAAAAGAGTAGTTTGCAGTGTATTAGGATATGTTTTAAATTAAAAAGTATTCTGACAAATAAATTAATACATTTGAAAAGATTAATGGCCTGGTAGACTTAACATATCAGAAACTGAACAACATTAAGAAGTTCTATGACAGAAGGAATAATTAATTTTATAAGATAAAATCAAAGTGATAAATTGCTAATAACCACTAATAAAAATCTATATCTTCCTCTAAACACATAAAACAAAGGTTTGACATTTAATTTGTTTTTAGGCCATTTTATTTCCCTGCTTAGAAACATGCATTCTCTAATGAAAGAGTTGCAGTTTATTATCAGAGTTAACACCTCATTTTTCTTTGCTTTGTTTCTTAATATTTTCCCCACATATTTTTTTCTGAGAGAGTTCAATATAAAAATATTGTTTTGGGAATTTCACCACACTAGTTAATGTTTAAATACCTAACAAGAAAACATATCATCTGATCCTTCATTGCTTGTATACTAAACTCTTAATAGATAATACCACTTATTCACAGATATATATATTTCCCTTTTATCTTACAGTGTGTCACTACACATACATACATACATACATACACACATACACACACACAGTATATTTTTCCTTCTCAGTCTTTAAAATTTCTTTTGAAACCTCACACTAAGTGGCTTTCTAGATAAGTATCACTTTACAAGAATGAGCCTTCTCTTTATTGTCATTTTAATGATAGCATCAAATCATTTAATGAATAATCAATGTTCTTAATTATATTCATTATTCATTCATCCAATTGATCTTCATTGAGAGCATTCTTAATGTTAATATTGTTGCTAGAGATGTGAAGCTAAGTATCTGGTCAAGAGGTACTGTTCTAACAGTTCTGAGTTCTTTTTTGCCAGTTACCAATTTTGAAATAATAGAAAAATTTCTTTTCATTTTTAAATCTTTCTGACAAAGGAAAAAATGGAAAGAGAATTTTACAGAGTTACTCTATTTACAGGGATTCTTATTCTACTTAGACATATTGATAAGTTGGAGTGGGCCTCAGGGAGAACAATGCCATCTTCATTTACTGACTTACATTATGTTGATGTAGTGTGTTAACTCAAGAATGTTGGCTGTGGAGTTTGACTTCAGAAATTTGAGTTGCAGCTTCCCCACTTATCAGCTGGTTGGGTGCAGGCTCGTTTTTTAATCTTCCTGCATAGTTATGATTATATGGATTTTTCCAAAGGCCTTTGGTGTTAGTTATTCCTTCTTATACCCCCTCTTCTGCCCCATCCTTCCTTTCTCCACCCCCCTTAACTCTTCCTAGTCCATTATTCCCTTTTTCCATTTTATTGCATTCTCCTCCCCTCTCAGAAAGCACTGCCCCCATCCACCCATGGCCATTTACTAGTTTCTTAATGTCTCTGTGTTTTGAAACATGCATATCTAAGGTGTCAAAGCTGTAAGAGAGAATATATATTTGTCTTTCTGAGTCTAGTTTACCTCACTCAAGATGATTGCTTCCAGTTCCGTCCATTTACTTGAAAATTTCATGATTTTGTTTTTTTTAAGCTGAGTAATATTTCAGTGTGTATATTTACCTCACCTTCATTATTAGTTCATCACTCGATGGGCATCTAGGTTGTTTCCAATTCTTGACTATTATGATAAGTGGAGCAATGAAATGGATGAACAGGTATTTCTGTAGTAGAGTTTTGTAGGTTTTTTTTTCCTTTCTTTTTTTGGTATATGCCCAACAGTGTTATGGTTGGATCGAATGGTAGATCAATTTCTAGCTTTTTGAGGGATCTCTGCACTGATTTCCATAGTGACTGCACCAGTTTGCACTGCCTCCAGCAGTGGATGAGTCTTCTTTTCTCCATTTCTTCGCCAGCATTTGTTGTTGCTAGTCTTTTGGATCTTAGCCATTTCGACTTGGGTAAGATGAACTCTCAAAGTGATTTTAATTTTCATTTCCTTCGCTAAGAAACTCCATACCGGACCTGAGGAGCTACTGGCAACCAATCACTCCTCAGAAGGGGAGATTCAATCTTGTTTAAGGGAGAGACTTAATAGGTCGACTAGGCTCCAGAGATAGAACCACAATAAAGTGTACTTGGGGAAACAAACTTGAGTCTATAGGCTTTGATAGATAAATAGATGATAAATACATGATAGAGAGAGAGAGAGAGAGAGATAGATAGATAGATAGATAGATAGATAGATAGATAGATAGATAGATAGGACAGAAATATATAGGGTATAGAAATTTGGTGGTGGTTGGAGAGGTGGATGCAGAAAACATGAAAGTGATCTAAATGATCAAAATGTATGAAATTTTCAAAAATTCAGTAAAATAAAAATATTTTTACACACACAAAGATAAAATAAGTTTTAGTGGATTGTCTTTAAATACATTACAGATAAGTAATATTTTATAATACTCCAAACCACATAATTGTAAAAGGACCAAACAATGTGCTCTATTTGTCTCAGCTCCAAAGAAAAGCATTAACACTAACAACACAATCTCAGCGTGGTCTTGATCTTTAGAAGCATTTAATTATAATTTTAATAATGATTTAGTCATACTTATGAGATCAGCTTTGCATTTTAGTTGTTAAAACATGAGTCATTTAATAGGAGTAGCTGTGTTTTTTAAATTATTAGTTATATACATATTTATTTCCTTTGAATAAATACCCAGGAGTGTTATAGCTGGCTATTTTGGAAGGTGTATTGACTATTTTCTATGATTTTTAAGCACAGAAATATTCTGCCCAGTCTATAAACATAAGTTTAAAAATTAGTCCTTTAATAATATTCCAATTATCTTGCATGATTCACTCTCACATTTTTGTTAATTCATCTTTGTCTTCGACAACGTTCTAATTTTTGTACCTGGTCTTTAATTCCTAATATTTGGTTCTCCCTGTGATCTAGTCTAATCTATTCTACTGATGAGGCTTTCCACTAATTATTTATTTATTTTCTTCTTATTTATTTATTTATTCATTTCCTTTTTGAGGCAGGATCTCCCTGAAGCCACCTGGAAATTGCTATGTAAACCAGGCTAGCTTTAATCTCAGAGAGAGCTGCCTGTTTTGGCCTCCCAAGTGCTGAGACTAAAGGTGTATGCAACCATAACCAGCTCCACTAAGTTTTTTTTTACATGTATATTTTTAATTTTTGGTTGACTTTTTCTGTATTTCATGCAATAAATTTCAATCGTATTTAGATCCCCCCACCTGCACTTCCCATAGTCCCTCACCAGATTTCATGCATTCTGTCACATATGTAAAGGCCTGAAACTTTCATTCCCATCATTTCAATTTTGTTTTTCTTGACTATTTCCACCTCCTTCGGAATTCCATTTTCATATCTTGTACTGGCCTCCTTGTTTCATTTAGCCATTTGTGCTATTGTAGAAATCTTTTATGAGTTTGTTTACATCCTCTTTAATTTCTTTCGATATATTCACAATCTTTTTTTAAAAAATTATTTGTCTGGAATTTCTTCTCATTCACTGTAACTGGGGAACATTACTGTGGAACTGAAATTTTTTGGAGGAGAAATATTGTCTTTGTTACATGTTTCTTGTGTTTTTGCATTGGGACTTGCCCATCTGAAGTTAGATAATTGATTAGCTATTTTAAAATTTAAGTCACTTTTATTTTTTTCAGTTATTGTTCACAGTGTTTAAGTTGGACTGGGTTGTAGTAAAATCGAAGTATCAATTTCCCCTTTTAGACTGATCCCAAGGTATCCTATTCAGTCTCCAGAATACTTTTTGTGAACAACAATCACTATCCAAGAATATTCCCAACCCTAGGAGTTCTCTAGGATGAACAACACTGTTCTCCCCACTGTCTTCCTTTAGAAGCTCAGATTACAGATACTGATCTAGTCTATGAGTGGTTCTTCACAAGTAGAGTCTCCAGTGCTGGTCACAACTCTAGGTATTCCTTCTTAAGTATTATTCATTTTTAATTCTGATGCTGAATCTGAATGGTTCCCAGCCTTGTGTGGATTCTTTCAACATCTGTATGCCTTGTGTCTGATCCTTATGACATGAACTATAGACACTCAGCAATAGCTGGAAAATTCCACAGTCTAATTTTTGAGGTTTTAAATTATATTCTAGACACTAATTACTTGTCAAATGAATATCTGGCAAATATTTTTTCCATTATGCATGCTGTCCCTTCACTCTTGATTATTCTCTTTGCTGTGTAGAAGCTCTTTATTTGATACAGTTCTGGGCAGTTTTCTCTGTTTTCCATGGTATCAACTGTGGGAGCTTAGTAGGAGCTAGAGAATCCAAGCAGTAGCTTCTTATATGATATCCCTTCTAGGCTTTCTATATTATCACAGTTTGAAGGTAGAGAGTCCAACATGGTGCAAAAGCATGTTGGCAGGAATATGAGGAAGCTGGTCACATTGCATCCATTATGAGGAAGCAGAGAGAGATTAGTCCTTTGTGTGTGTGGGGGGGTGGGGATTAGGCTGAATGCTGAGATGGCCCAAAAATATCTGTCCCAAATCACCTATGCTCTCCCATAATCTCTTCACTCATTGTCAACAGGGCACACGAGAATGGTGGGTATCATTCCTATGATGAGCTGTGGTAGGCAAAATGTGACCGGATTTGCTGATGTGATTATTCCTGAAAGCTGGTAATGTTGATGTAATCAAAAGATAGATGGTCTTGGTGTGTCTCCACCACTTGGGAAAATTTTAGCAGAAAGATTTAAAAAATTCTATAGATGTGCTCCCTCCCTGGCTTGAAAGAAGAAATTTACTGTATTATAAAAATCTACATATATTATGACCTCAAGAAGTTAAGAGCAATGGCTGGTCCTCAGCGAGCAATAAAACTGGACCTAAGTCCGACATGCATGAAGAGCTGCATTCTGTTAATAATTCCATTGAATGAACTTGAAAGTGGATTCTTCTTGAGTGAAGAATCTAAGAAAGGACAAAGTTTTACTTTTCTAAGATACTAAACAAAGAATCTAAATGAGTTGTGGCTAGACTTTTAAGAGTTTTAAGCAGTTGTGCTTTGAAATATAAAAATGACTTTTCTTGAAGTAAACTGATTTAGGGTTATATGTCAATGATACAATATCTTATGTGCTTCCAAGCTTTGAAAAGTAAAGCAAACCTGCCATGTGTTCCTTTGAGGCTTCTGTTTAGATACGGTGGTTCTTAGCTCTTGGTATCTATAATAACTACTTGGAAACATAAACGAATAATAAGATGATAAGTTATAGAGGTTATCTCAACATTTGAAGAACAATCTTGATATTATTTAGTATGTAACTAATTATGATATGCTGTATAAAAATATATTTAACATACATGTAGGGAATATATCTGGTGATAATAGTATGTGTGGTTTGAAAGACTCAAGAGAAACTTAACCAAGCAAAAGGAAGACAATTCAAAGGTGCTTTTCTGAAATCTCCTAGGGGTATTTTAAAAAGTGGTAGTGAGAAATTATAGAGAAGTAGTTGCTTAATGGAGAAATGAGGCTGATAGCCAAATTGTTGGGTAAATGTTCATCAGACTGAAACTTCTATTTGTAATGGTTAATTAGTAGCTAATTAAGCTAGTTAGGAGAATCTATTGACCCTAAAATGTCCTGCAGCCTTGTGTAAACTCTTGCATACCCTTGAGGAGTATAAAGCTTTCTCTATTGGCAACCATCAAATTGTAATTGGTCATTTCAGTTGATGAATAATTCCTCATATAGAAAGGAAGTTGCTGATACAAACACTAAACAAGCATTCTGATTGCAAGGACTCTGAAAGTATGATTGTGAGAACTTACTCTTGGCATCAACAGAAGCTCTCTCATGGATCCCTGCCACAGACCCCTGGAGCTGGCAAGGCTGCTTGTGGCTTTGGGGTTGCTCCATTCTGATGGCTATATACTTCATATAAATGTTCTAATGAAGTAATGGGAAAAAGACAGATTGAGAAGACAGCCTTGCTGTAGATGTGATAAAGCCTAAAAGAAAGAAGGAAAATAAAGGCCAGATAAGCATACTTTCTTTCCACCTTCCAGATGCAGTCATCCATTTGACAAGCACGGGTGCAATGTTAGAATGTTATGACTACATATTTTCTCCTAGAAAAAAATCCTAAATCCTATCTTTTCCTGCTAACAATGAACTGGTCTAAGCCTTCTGTTGTGTGAAGAATTGGTGGAATTTCTATTTTCACAAAAGTACATGTGGCTCATATGTTGATATGCTTAGCAATAATTACTTTTAAAATATTTAAAATTTTTATTTATATTTTATTTTTTTATTTTCATATTTTATGTATTTAATTTTATTTTATGTGAGCATTTTGCCTGCATGTATGCAAGTGCATCTGTGTCATGCAATGCCTGTATAGTCCAGAAGAAACCATCAGATCCCCTGGACCTGGAGTTAGGAACAGTTGTTAGCAACCATGTGGGTGCTGAGAAGCAAACCTGGGTTCTCTTCAAGAGCAGCCAGTGCCCTTAACTGCAGAGTCATCTCTCTAGGCCCTTATTTTTATGAGTATTTTGCCTGCATATATGTAAGTGAACCTGTGCCTGCATTACCCATGAAGGTCAAAAGAGAGTATTGGATCTCCTGAAACATGAGTTAAAGACAGTTCTTAGCCACAAAGTGAGTGCTGAGAACTGAGCTCATGTCCTCGGCAAGAGCAGTCAGTATTCTTAACTGCTTAGCCATCTCGCCAGCCCTGCAATAATTACTTTTACCCTAGAAAAAACTGCATGAATTGCTACTGGTTAACACCTTTTTTAAAAAATTCCTTTTATTCCACATGTATGAGTGTATTGCCTACATGAAAGTGGTGTACACATGTCATGCAATGCCTGTGGAGAGATTGAAAGAGAACATCGAATCCCCTGGAACTGGAGTTATGGACATTTGTTAGCTGCCATGTAGGTGCTGGGAATCAAACCTGAAGCTTCTGCAAGAGCAGTCAGTGCTCTTAACCGCTGAGCCATCTCTCCAGCCCCAGTTTACACCTTTTAAAAAGTTAAATATTTTACATTATTTTACATATCTTCCATGAAATACCTATGAGCATTAGAATTGTTTTTATTTGAAAGACAGGAAAATGACTGATGTGATTAAGAGATTCAGCTGATATAGTAAGAGAAGCTGATGGAAGAAGACAGAATTGCTTGCAGTGAATTTTATCATGGGACTCTTTTGTTCCAGACAAGGCTGCCCACTATCTCCACTTCTCTTTAACATAGTGCTTGAAACTCTTGCAAGAGCAATAAGACA
>NW_008338118.1:1337940-1340176 GCF_000622305.1 Nannospalax galili | reverse complement strand
AAAAAAAAAAAAAAAAGAGAATAGAATGTTCTTCTAGCAAGGAGAAAGCCATTTTCCAGGAATATGATTAATTTCATTTCTAGCTTTAATGATGTTTTTGTGTTCCTAGAGATAAAACAATTTAGCTTCAAAGTTTAACTGCTGTTGTAATGAAATGCTTCTTTTAATTAAAATAAAAAAAAATAAATCTCTATTCCATGGGGGAAAAAAAAAGAGAATAGAATGTTCTTCTAGCAAGGAGAAAGCCATTTTCCAGGAATATGATTAATTTCATTTCTAGCTTTAATGATGTTTTTGTGTTCCTAGAGATAAAACAATTTAGCTTCGTTAGGAAAAGTTTAAAAAAAATCACAGTCCTGTCATTCTGTAATTAAGTTAGCAGTCATACATTTGTAACGTACTCTCGCTTCTTTCCAACCATAATTTACTCTCGAGGACATGGTCTCCTGGCCAATCAAATAGTTGCTTTAACATGGAGTCTTTCTGACAAAGTGAATGATAATGCAATAAAAAACAGTATAACTAAAAGTATGTGCACTTTTACTGATTCTGGACTTTGAAGGGTTTTGTTGTTGTTTTTGATTTTAACAGTAAATAAAATTTATTATGCAGAATTTGTAATTTCATTAGGAACACTTTGAGTAATTTGTATTTGAAATTTTCCAAAGATGTAATTGTACATAATGCTCTATTTCATTGACTATCTCTGATGATACAAGAATTGCTATAAATACGTAGAACTGCTACAAATGCATTTCCACAGAGGTGCAGATAGACTGAGGCATTAGATATGCTTTTAAATATGTACTCTAAAAAACTTCATATGTGTATTCTTCCTAAGTCACCATGTGTGTGTGTGTGTGTGTGTGTGTGTGTGTGTGTGTGTGTGTGTGTGCCTGCAAATATTAGGGGCCTCTTCTCTGTTCTTTTTGATGAGTTTTTGGCGTCTGAAACTAGTGACCCCACCCTTCTTGAACAGGCCTACTCTATTGGCTTCTGTGAAACATTGCCTTGGTTGGCTTCCTGATTCCCTGACTAATCCTTTGTTTCCTTCCCTGGCAAGCCTTCCTAATTTCCTTCTTTAACTACTGACACTTCCAAGTTTCAGTTTTGGCCCTCAGTCCTGTTTTCTGTGTACTCCCTTTTCAACTAGGTCAATGACTTTGAAAGATACATTTCCAGATAGTTCTTATCTACGTCCTGGCATCATACATAACTTCTGACATTTTACATGGATTCTGTACTGAAACTGAAAATTATATATGTTCAAAAGTAAATTCACAAGCATCCTTTACCTCATAACTCTCCAAAAATTCTTCTGGTTACTTTTAAAGGAAGGTGAGATATGATCTTAAGTTATATGTGTCTTTGACATGTGCAATTGTAAGCAGTCAAAGCAAATCAATATTTATTGGATTTGTTAGCCCTATTTTCCTTCCATCTAGATGCACTCTTATGATAGGGTTATTTAGGGAAATTTCCTCTTGCAAGATCAGTGCCAGCCTGATTCTGACCTACTACTACTTTGAAAGGGTCTTTCTTCTACTGACACCTGGGATATGTTCTATTTCCTATCAAGGCTAGTTACAACTCTTTAATTTGGGTACAAGGTTTCTACCACCTGACTCTCACCTCACTAATGGTCTTTGTTCTTCTATGAACAACTTTGCCTTTGAATGAAAGATGTTGCATTGATTTTTTTAAATCATAGATCTCACTGCATTTATTGACAACCGTCATGCCTGGCATCTCCTTCATGCCCATCTGAAACTCCAGCTTGCCTTTCCAGTTTCACTCCCTAATAACAGGGTGTTCCTCAAAAATGACAGGAGTTTCTTCACCGTTCAATAAGAATAGAGACGTCTCCAGAGGCAGGAGACATGTATAGAACAATGTTGAGCCCTGGCTTCTAGATTAACGTGCACAAACTATACGGTTGATTATTAATAGTTTGTTGAGAAGTTTCCTTTCTCATATTCCCAAGAGTTCTCATTATTTCAATATTCCCTGGTCATTTGGAAAAGAAAAGTGGTACTTCAAAACTTGAGGGTAAATGCTATTACCTTCTCTTTTTAGCTATTAATATAGCTTTCCACTGAGGCTTTGGGAAAAGAGAATAAGCATCAACTTGTTGAATTTTTAATTAAGGCAAGTAATTTCACAAGTCTGGCTCTAAGTTTATTAGCAGGAAACACCTGAAACTAATTGCTTTCTGGCCTATAGAATACTGCTTTTT
>NW_008338118.1:1330545-1337842 GCF_000622305.1 Nannospalax galili | reverse complement strand
ATATATATGGCGTTTTTTGTTTCCATGCTTGGCTGAAATTACTTAATTAAAGGTGATTTTAATTTGGAAACTTAAGACATTATGAATTAAATGAGTTAGAATTGAAGGAAAATATTGGCAATTCTACTGGGTGTTCTGTAAGCTATGGAAAATCTTCCCAATATAATCTTAATATATTCATTAAACTCAAACTTTTTTTGTTGATTTACAGAAGTAAATTTTTACATTGTGGCTGTAGCGGAGGAGTTTATGTTGTTCTAGGTTTTTCTCATTAAGGCTCTCTTCATTTTTTCAGGCATATATTAGATTAAGGAGCTTTTGTTTTGTTTTGGTTTTGGTTTTTTGAGACAGGGTCTCCCTGTAGCCCCAGCTGTCCTGGAACTCACTATGTAGACCAGGCTGGCCTTGAGCTCACAGAGACCCACCTGCTTCTGCCTCACGAGTACTGGTATTAAGGGTGTGCACCACCACACCTGGCTATCTTTTATATCTCAAAATTCATGGGAATTTAAATTTGTTTGATTTTTTAAATTAAGTTACCATAGGAGTAGTGTTTCTAGCTGCCAATTGTTATGTGGTATTTAGGAGCCTGTGGTGATGACAGAGCAAAGGTACCAAGAAGTGAAGAGGAAAGGGTCGTGGACAAAGCTCCCTAACTCCCTCATAAGCAGAACCACACTCTGCCAGACTGGGGTGGAGAGTTTGAGGTGAAATTTCCATGCTGTCACCTTGTGTTATTGAAGGCTTCATGGAACAGCAGCATCAAATGCACCTCTCAAGATCTTTACACTTGGTGAGACTATTCTATGCACAAACTGACCAGTATTTGCCCCCTGAGATTTTGTAGTAAGCATTTGAGTGTGGAAAGGGGTGGTCAAATCTGAACCCCAAGCCACAGTATCATTTTATAGGTCTGATTTAGAGGAAACTTCCATTAGGAAAACACTTGGAGAATTAATTAGCCACACAAATAATACATAAATTTATCTAGAATTTTTGCGATTGGATTAGTCTTATTTTACACCTAGTTTTTCAATTCTAGCTTTTCCTCTTCCTATTTTTGCTGATTTGACATAGGAGTAGATATTACCACCAGTTTAGTGTATAATTTTTCAACTAATTTATGTGAACTTATACATTCTTATACAATATTATTTTGTTAAAGCTCTATTGGGATATAATTCTAACCATACAAGCCACTCACTTAAATCTGGAAGTGCGATGGGTATTTGTATACTCACAGATTTGTGAGTCACTACAGTCAACAACTCCAAAAGAAACTGTGCTCTCATTGACTGCTACTTTTCAAATCCCTGCTCTCCATTTCTCTAACCAGTGGACAACCACTAACACACTTTATTCATAAACATGGTATTCTGGTGATTTTGCATAAATAGAAAAGTCAAATATGTGAGTTTTTGTGATTGCCTTCTGTTCTTTAACAGTATTTTCAGTGTGCATCCATATGTACATCAATACTCCATTTTTGACTGGTTCCATCTTTTTCTGTGCTTTGTTATATAATTTTCTGTTGTGATAAAACATGACCAAGGAATATTCTGGGCTTATATTTCTGGAGGGATAGGAGTCCTTCACGGAAGGGGAGGAGCAGCAGGAGGCAATCTCCATGCTGATTTTTATAGTGGCTGCACCAGTTTGCACCACCACAAGTAACAGATAAGAGTTCCCCTTTCTCCACATCCTCACCAGCATTTGTCATCGTTTTTTGGATCATAGCCATTCTGACTAAGGTAAGATGAACTCTCAAAGTGGTTTCAATCTGCATTTCCATGATGACTAAAATGTTGAACATGTTTTCAAGTGTGTCCCAGTCAGTTCTGTTTTATCTTAAGAGAACTCCCTGTTCATCTCTTTTCCCCATTTTTTAATTGCGTTGTTTGATCTTTGATGTTTAGTTTTTTTAATTCTTTGTATAACCTAGATACTAACCCTGTCACATATGTAGCTTGTAAATATTCTTCCCATCCTGTATGTTGTCTCTTTACTCAAATGATAGCATCTTTTGCTTCTTAGTTTGATGAGTTCCCCTTTGTCAATTGTTGGAATTAATTCTTGCTCTGTAAGAGCCCTATTTAGAAAGTCCTTTCCTGTGCCTGTAAATTCTAAAATATTTCCTACTTTCTCCTCTGTCTAACTCATGATATTAGGTCTTATGTTGAAGTCCTTGATCCATTTGGAGTTGAGTTTTGTGCACAATGAGGGATCAGGTTCCTGTTTCATTCTATTGCATAACACTATCCAGTTTGTGCAGCACCATTTGTTGAACACATTGCCTTTTCTCCTGTGTGTATTTTGGCTCCTTCGTCAAAGATCAGGTGTCTGTAAATGTGTGTATTTAAATCTGGGTCCTCAGTTTTTTTCACTGATAAATGTGTACTGTGCTGGGTTTTTCTGTTGTTTGTTTTGTTTTTATATATAGCTCTGTAGTACATTTTGAGATTAGGGATGCCAATGCCTACAGGTGCTCTTTCATTGTTCATAATTGTTTTGGCTATCTTATTTGTCTGTATGTGTGTGTATGTGTGTGTCTGTGTATGTGTGTATGTTTCCATGTGAAATCTGAGACTTTTTTCAATTTCTGTGAAGAATTGTGTTGGAATTTTAATGGATATTGCATTCAATTTGTAAATTGTTTTTTGTAGGCTGGTCATTTTTATATTAATCCTGCCCAATCCATGAACCTGGACTATCTTTCCTCTTGCTTCTTTTAAAATTTTTCTTCAATATCTTAATGTTTTTATTGTACAAGTTCTTTGTTTCTTTGTCAAAATTTATTATAAAATATTTTGTAGTTTTTGAGGCTATTGTGAACTGAATCATTTCCTGGATTTCTTTATTGGTAGGTTTTTGTTGGCATCTAGAAAGGCTACTATTTTGAGGTGTTAATTTTGTAACTTGCTACTTTCCTGGATGTATTCATCAGCTCTAGGAATTTTCAGATGGAGTCTTCAGGATTTTTTATATATAGAATCATATTGTTTGCTAATAAGAATATTTTGACTTCTTCCTTTTCATTTTGTATCCACTCTGTCTCCTTCATTTGTTTATTGTCCTAGTTAAGACTTCCAAGTGCTACATTGAACAGGAACAGAAAGAGTGGACATCTTTCTCTTATTCTTGATTTTAATGGGAACAATGTGAGTTTTTCTCCATTTACTATGATTTTGGCTGTAAGCTTGTTGTACATTGGCTTTATTATGTTGAGATATGTTCCCTGTATCCCTAGATTCTCCATGACTTTTATCTTTAGTAGTTGTTGGATTTTGCCAAAGGCCTTTTCTGCATCCAATGAGATGCACCAAGGCATGTCTGGGAAATCCCCCAGGAGTCCAACAGTCCTGGCAGAGCTGAATTTACAGAGTGCAGAGAGGAGTGGGACAGAAGACTTATCAAGGCAGGTCTGGGAAGGTACCGTATCTGGAGGTCCACAAGGGTCCTAAGAGCTGAAATGGCTATTAAAGGAGCTATGGGAATGGGGACACATGGGGGGGGGTGGAGAAGCCCCTTGAGGAGTCCAAGGGCCTTGCAGAGCTGAGATCATAGAGCGCAAGAAAGTGGGAGAAAGGAGACTTACCAAGGGAGGTCTGGGAAAGCTCATAGTTCTAGGGATCCAGAAGGGTTCTAACAAAGCACAGACCACCAGCACAAGGAGTAACAAAATTCTTAAATGAATATTCTTTGAACATATAGAAATAAGTTTATGGAGATACTATGTCATGATTTAAATTCTGTAATCTATATATATATGTTGTTCAAGTTATAAAATTTTAAAACTTTTGTTTGTACATTTTGATATAGTCCTCAAAACTTGGTATTCATAAGAGGCGTTTTTTTCTTGTTGATTATTTTTCTTTGAGCAAATTTTTATAAGAGAACAGGAAATTTGTTGAGAATTAAGTTTTCCTAATGGATAATACCTATTTCCTCTGGTTTTTATAATGAAACTTGCACTTTAAAAATATAAATTATTTATTTTTTGACTCATTTGTTTTCAATTTATGTGTATGAGTGTTTTGCCTACAAGTGTGTTAGTTATGCAATGCCTACAGAGACCAGAAGAGGGCATTGGATTCCCACTGTCATGTGGGTGCTGAGAACTGAACCCAGGTCCTCTACAAGAACAGTGTTCTTAACCACTGAGCCATCTCTCCAGCCCCTAATTTTTTATTTTTTGAGAATTTCCTATATGAGTATTATATTTGCATTATTTCTGCCCCTCCCAATCCCTCTCCAGATCCTCTCATGCCCCTCTCAACTCCTTTATAATGTCTTGTCCTCTTCTTTGACTACTATTGTTACAAATACATTTATAATTATATACCTATGTAATCCATAGAGTCATGTGTACATGTGTTTAAGGCTGGCCACATGGGATCAGATAACCTCTCTGGGAAATAATCACTGGAGAAAACTGATTCTTCATCACTCAACATCCATTGAGTACCTGTAACTCTTCATCCTGAGGTCTTGAGGTGTGGCCTTGTGAAAATTCCCCTCGTCCTGGATTTGTTGCTATGCAGATCTTGTTAGACTAACATACTGAGGAGATTATATGAGTGCAGCTTCCTTATCATGTCTGGAATGCATTAACTAGCAGGAGGTGTCTTGTCCCTCTGGCTCTTACAATCTTTCTGCCCACCTCTTCAGGAATGGTCCCTGAGCCTTATGTGTAGAGGTTGCAATATAAATCACTTAGGACTGGACACCTCAAAGTCACTTATTCTCTGCATTTTGAGCACTTGTAGAACTTTGTAATAGTCATATTTTGCAAAAAGAAGCTTCTTTAATGAGTGGTGAGAGCTACTTTTTCTTTGACTATAAGAATATATGTTTAGAATATAGTAAAAAATTGCATTGGTTTAGGAAAGTGGCAGTAGTCGGTTCTTCTCTAAGGTCCTTGACCTCTCCACACATGTGTACTTGGCTATGTTTAAAGCACCATGCATGGATTCCCTTCTATTGAGTGGGCTTTAAGTCCAATTAGAAAGCTATGGATTACTCCCAAGATTAAAGTGCCCCTGTTTCACCACTAGAGATAATTTGCTAGGTCAGTCATTGTTGTGGTTCATAGATGTTACAACTGGGTAGGATGATTGGTTTGTTTTGTCCCTTGTTTGCTTGCATAGTACTTGCTGATTATTATGAGAGCTACTCTTCAGGGAGGGGTTTTCGGGTCAGTTCCAGCTTAACTGGCCACGTCCTTTTCACAATAGCTAGGAAGTGGATATAACATAAATGTTCCTCAGCCAATGGATTGTTAATGATAATGTGGTACATTTACACAGTGGAGTTCTACTCAGCAGTAAAGAAAAATGAAATCCTGAACTTCACAGGTAAATGGATGGAAATAAAAACCGTTATAGTAAGTGAAGTAACACAGACTCAGAAAAATGAGCTATGTATGTTCTCTTTCATTTGTGCATCCTCGCTCTTAATCCTTGGATGTGAGTATACATCCTGAGATTTAATCACAGGAGCATGGAAAATGGAAAGGAGCCATGGGGGATAAAGGGGAAGAAGGAGTTGGAGAAAGGGAGATAGTAAGAGACAGGTACTATCAAGAGGGAAATGGAGGATACCTTAGGGAGGGAATAGGAAGGACTATAAAGGGGAAAAGAAAAAAAAAAGAGATAAATAATGTTTAGGTGTTACCAAAATCCAGAGGGAAATGTATTAGTTCATTAGCATACTGAAAAATAAACATATAATATATGTGTAAGTGCATGTGCCAGACAAGGGAAACCTTCCTTTGAGTTTTTGGTCAGGGTAGTCCAAGAGACTCCCAAAACAATGTAGGCTGTTGCCATAGCCCTTGACTGCCTCCTAGCACTTGAAGGTAAGACCTTGTTGCTAAGAAATTTGTATTTTTAAGAATTATCTGGAATGAGAAATTGGGGAAAGATTGTTAAAGCAGGTCCACATCTCTTTTGGAAAAATCGTTTCAAATAACACAATGGAACTACAGTTTTCTACAGCACTGAAGCCAGGGAACAAACTACTGGGGGTCAGTCAACTGGGGAAGCCATTTGTTCTTGATGGCTGTCTTTAGCATGTTACATGTCTGCTGTAGTCTTGAAATCTGAGCATCTGTGAGTACCCAGATCAAACTCTCACAAGATTAGGCCCCAAAAGCCCCACACTTCCTCAAAGTTGTATAAGGAGTTAATTGCTGGTGAGAATAAGGTGACTCTTCTTCAGTGGTGTGGCTGCCCATACTCCTGTAAGTAACCCTTCATCATTGCTTCCATAACCTCAAAGTCATGAGCTTTTTACTAACTTAACTTTCGGTAGAATAGTTTCTCTGGTCTATGTCTATTTTTTCTATCTGTTGTGAAAAGAAATAGACTCCCTGGACAAAGTACTGAAACTTCATTCTCTGAAAAACTGGGTAAGGCTATATCTATAACAGCCAATGAGAATTCTGAGACCCTGCCTAGTTCTCCCTTTGCATCTCCATATGTGCTAGTTTTGGTTTGATTCAAGCAATACTTAGTAAGAGGGTAATATGTTTAAATTCTTTGTAACTTGCTGCTATATCTGTCTTGAGACTGACGCAGAGCAGTGAATTTTTGCTCAGTGAATGAACCAATGGTATTGGAATTGGTGGGTAGAAGTGACTCAGCTCACTCAAAACAATGAGAATTGACCTTGAAACCTGAGAATTTACTTACAAAGATAAGGGAAAGTAATTTAGGACTGCTCTTGCCCTAATTTTTTAAGAATAAAAAGAGGTGTTTTTTTTTTTAAATAAATGGTTTTGACATTCAAAACTTGTCATTGAGAACTCTCTCATAATAGGTACTATTCTCTCTATTTGTAAACACTCCTAGGTGATTACCTAGAAATGCATTATCAAGACTATAAAACAGAGATTAACCCCAAATCAGTAATAGTACTTGACTTCAATACCCCACTGTCTTAAATAAACAGGTTAACTGGACAAAGAATAAACAGAGAGATCTGAATTAAATGACATCTTATATGAAAGAGACCTAACAGATATATTCAGAATATTCTACCCAAGCACCAAAGAATGTACTTTCTAGTCAGCAGCCCCATGCAAGTGTTTATTTTAATTGACCACATTCTGAGACAGAAAACAAATCTCAACAAATACAAAAAAATTGAAATAATTCCATGTATTCTATCTGATCACAGTGCAATAAAGCTTATAATCAACAGAAAAAGAAGCTCTAGTAACTACATGAACTCATGGAGATTAAACAATACACCAGCTTCAAGGCCTAAAAAACACATCAATGACCAGCAAAGCAAA
>NW_008338118.1:1313423-1328861 GCF_000622305.1 Nannospalax galili | reverse complement strand
ATACAAAAAAATTGAAATAATTCCATGTATTCTATCTGATCACAGTGCAATAAAGCTTATAATCAACAGAAAAAGAAGCTCTAGTAACTACATGAACTCATGGAGATTAAACAATACACCAGCTTCAAGGCCTAAAAAACACATCAATGAACAGCAAAGCAAATGACTAAACAAATCTCAACAAATACAAAAAAATTGAAATAATTCCATGTATTCTATCTGATCACAGTGCAATAAAGCTTATAATCAACAGAAAAAGAAGCTCTAGTAACTACATGAACTCATGGAGATTAAACAATACACCAGCTTCAAGGCCTAAAAAACACATCAATGACCAGCAAAGCAAATGACTTTGGTGCAGTAGTGAAGGTTTTATCTTGGGGGTAATCAACAGCTACCTAATTGGACTTCAAGTCCACTTAATGGGAGGAAACTCATGTCTGGTACTATAAACCTAGCCACATATACATAGCTGGAGGGGTCATAGATCTTAGGGGAAACCCCAAAGTGTTAATATCCCTAAACAAATGTAATTTCTTACTATGTGCAAAATATGGATCAAGTATCCCAGTTGTCACCCATCAAAGTAGCTTCTTTTACAACTGTAGCCCGGAAACCACTCATTCCTCTGAAAAGCATGAGTGACTGGTGAGGGCACCCTGGGAAGAACAGTGGAAGGTAACCACCAGCAGAGATAGCTGTCGTGAGACTGGAACCTGAAAAGGAAGTGTGCGGCCACTGGGGCAAATGGCGGAGGCGTCCTGCAGTCGTGGAAAGAAAAAGGGGCATCCCCAGACTGTGGGGTCAGACCGCAAAAGCACCCATGGGGTGCAGGAGAAAGCTAATGATGACTGTGGGCAGGGCTGGAATGATGCCTTCTCTTTGTAAGTTCTCCCTCCCTATCATTCAAACCATGTGAAATCCAAGATAAACGTGTTATGTCAGTCTGTCCAGGGGCGCCAGGAGCACAAGACCCTGAGAGAGTGAGGGCAGGTCAAACAGAGAG
Source organism: Nannospalax galili (assembly GCF_000622305.1). Lineage (NCBI taxonomy): Eukaryota > Metazoa > Chordata > Mammalia > Rodentia > Spalacidae > Nannospalax > Nannospalax galili. The sequence continues at coordinate 1,327,855 of NW_008338118.1, read as the reverse complement.
CAGGAAGGAGAAAATTTAGTGGAACAACAATTGTCAGAGATTAGTAAGTACAGAGTTACATCACTGGTCACACATAGAGATTCCCTGTGAATTGCCCAAGCCTAAGTGGCACATCTAGGATGCAACATCTACACCTAAGACTCAAGGACCATAGAACAAGGGATGAAGAGAACACTAATCCATGTTTCAATTCTCATCAATAAAGCTCCCTCATGCAATGGAGGGCCAGGAACACAAAAGGTTACAAATGGCCAAACCACAAAAAATAAGTCGACAAAGTGTGGGTCCTTGGACAAGACTCCTATATTGAGGTCCTCCCACCAAGGGCTCAGGGACCATTGTTGAAGAGAGGGCAGAAAGATTGTAAGAGCCAGGGAGGGAGGTGCATGACTATATGGAAATAATCCTACAGGCCCCCTGGGACCATTCTCATATAAACCTACAGCAATGGTGTCAGAATGCACAAGACCCATGAAAGCTTAGGCAGATGAAAACCCAGCATAGAACTGTGGAAATGAACAGCAAGTCTCAGTCAAAGAATTATTGGCAACTGATTACTGTTGGGTGAGGAAGAGCTGATCTTCTTGAAGGGAAACCCTGTAGATAGGCTGAGTAAACCCCAATGGATGAACTTGCACTGAGGGACATCTTGGGACAATAACTTTGCATAATATGACTTAATACAAATGACAGAAGGTATGAACTCCAGGGGGAGGGGGGCTATGGGAGGGTGCCAAAGGGAAGGGGGAAGAGGGTATAAAGATAATTTTATGTATGAAATACACAAAAATTAAATTAAAAATGTTAGAAAATGACTAAGAAGCACCTTAAAAAGTGCTGAAATTTCTTAGTAGTTAGAGAAATGCAGATAAAAACCACTTTAATATCTCATATTATCCCAGTCAGACTGCCTAAGGTCAAAAGAACAAAAGACCCCCAATGCTGACAAGGATGTGGAGAAAGGTGAATGATCACTCACTGCTGGTGGGACTGCAAATTCTCGCAACCACCTTGGAAAACAGTGTAGAGAACGCTCAAGAATCTAAAAATGAACCTATCATATGATCTAGTTATACCATTCCTTGGCATATACCCAAAGTACTCATCATACTGTAGATATACCTGTACATCCATGTTTGTTGCTGCTTTTTTTCATGATAACTAAGAAATGGGAACAACCTAAATGTCCCTTAACTGAGGAATGTATAATGAAATGTGGTGCATTTACACAATGGAGTTCTACTCAGCAGTAGGAAAAGATGAAATTATGAACTTTTCAGGTAAATGGAGGGAACTAGAGAGTTATACTAAGTGATGTAACACAGACGCAGAAAACCAAATGGCATATGTTGTCCCTCATTTGTGAATTGTAGCACCAACCACTTATATGTGAGTATATAAATTCTGATGTAACACCAGGAGTCAGGAAAATGGAAAGGATATCCAGAGGTAAAGGAAAAGAAAGAACACAAAAGAGGGGGATATTAGGGAACAGATGTTAACAGGGGGTAGGTGGGGAAAGTGGGAGTGTTTGGCAGGGAGGAGAAAGAGTGGGACATGCAAGGGGCCACAGTGTGGAGAGGGAGGGAAGTGAGGAGAGGGGGCATGGTTGGAGGTGGGTGTTATTGGGGGGAGGGTGGGGATAATGAGGAACTGGGACTGGGGAGGAAAGTGGGAGGCTGAATGGGAGGAAAGAGAGTAGAAATGAATGAATCTTGGGGGCTGAGAAACCCAGAAGGAAATGTGATGCCCCCAATAACCCATGAGAAATGGTACATACAGTGTCTACACATTAGTGCATATGTATACCTGGGTGCTGCTTGGCAAGGAACACAGTGCCAGGCAGGAGACCTTCCTTAGAGTGGTTGGTGAGAGTGGTCCCGGAGACTCCCAAAATAAGACGTTATTGCCAAATCTCTTGGTTATCTCCCTGTAGATAAGTCCCTACTGTTTAATACAGGTCATAGGCTGGATACAGGACTTGGAGCAATGGAACAGGAACTGACTTGGAAGCCTTGTCCTTGAAGTTTAACTATCTTAATGCTAGATGATAATACGCAAACTGTCAAAATAGAAAAAAAAATCAGTGGTTGAACTCAGCCCTAAAAGCTAATAACCATAGTGACCATCAAAGTTAACTACCTCTATTGGTGCGGTAGTGGCACTGTTATCTGGCGGACAATCAATAGCTATTTATTGGACTTAAAGCCCTCTCAATTGTAATGAACTCATGGGTGGCACTGTAAACTCATCCAAATATGCATGACAGAAGAGAACATAGATCCTAGAGAAAACCCTATCTCTTTCATATCTCTAGACAAATGAAATTTCTTACCATATGCTAAATAAGGATTCTTATATTTACAGACAAGAATATTGTATACTACTCATCAAAGAAGCTTCTTTTCGCAGCAGTTGGAAGCTATTGCAGGATTCCACAACTGATCAGGCAGAGAATATACATCTGAGAAATGCCAAGTACTAGGTGACATATCTCCAGTTGACCCTCTACACCTAAGGGTCATGGAACATAGTGGAACAAGGGGTAGAGAGAAAACTAATACATCCCTCAACACTCAGCAGTAAAGCTTCCTTATACATTCATCATACACTAAAGTGTGATGTACACAGAAGTCCACAACTGGACAAGTTTTAAAGAATAAGGGACTTCAGAATGTGTATCCTTTAATAGTACCCCTATATTGAAGCTCACCCACCCATAGCTCAGGGAACACTGGGGAAAAAGGGACGGAAAGATTCTAAGAGCCAGGGCTGGCTCATAAACACAGGGAAGCAGAGGCTTTCAGAATACTGAAAAGTTGCACATGTGAACTTGTGGCAATGGTGGCATCAAGCAAAGGACCCATGCCAACTCAACTGAACAAAGCTGAGGTGGGGGGAAGGAGGTGGGGACAGCTGGCCTTAGACTGAGAACTACTGGAGACTGACTGATATTGGGTGAGGGATAGTATGCCTCACTCATGATCTCTAGATGGGCTGATGAGACTCCACTGAACAAATTTATACTGAAGGACATCTGGGTGCAAATGCTTGACTTGATAGGACTTAATGGCAGAATACATGAGGTCTGGTGGGAGGATGGGGGGGCTTGGATGGGGGAGGAAGTTTCAATTTAATCAAGAATTGTATGAATTAATAAAATGTTAAAAAAGAATTGTATGAATTTACAAATCTTAGCAAAAAAAATTAAAAAAGAACGTTTCCAAATATAGCTTTTAATACAAAATAAAAGAATAACAAATTTTGTATCAAGTTATATAGTATATTTTGAAGATTATTTACTCCTTTCAAGAAATTTATGTTTTTAGTGAAATAATAAACCTCAGATGTAATGCTCTGTATTTCTCTAATATAAACCTCTAAGAACCAACCAACATGTTGTCAAGTAATATATTATACTCAAGATATCCAATCTTGAGTATGTGATTGACTTTCATAGGTGATGGCCTGGAATCTGTTTTTAGAGGAAGCAGATGAACAGATATGAAAAATTAGAAATCAGATAGATGACTTAAGAAAAGAACTGACAACCTCCTAAAGAGCAAAAATATTGAGAACCCCTCCAGGAAAGCACATCTACTGATAGTCACTCTCACAACTTTGTGTAACCACTACGGATGTTGGAGAGAGTACTCTCAAACGTTCTACACCTCAGCTATGAATCAATAATGTGTAATATGACTCACATATGCCCCAAGTTTATTTCTTACTCTTGGTTAAGTGAAAACATCCCTCCTACACCTAAGACCTGTTAGTGCTAGAATATTTTTTTGCCACGCTCAGAGCCTTACAGCTTACATATATTCAGATGTTTAGATTATCTCAGCACCTGCCCCTCCAGCCATCTTTCCCATGGCAGTTGCTACCACCATTTTAACTGATTCAAAATGATTCTGGCAGATCCTTCTCAGAAGTTCATGATTTACAGACACTCAGTCCTTTCAGTTTTTACTCATGTATATCCACAAAACATAGTGAAATACATGATTATGCAAAGCACACAAATGTGAACCATTTTGTTACTAAAATGTTCTTACATTTATGAAAAATTCCTGATTGTAACAGATCTCCTTTATGTAGGTGAAACTCAATCGCTAATTATAACATGTGCATATTGCACAATGTACAAAGTATTAGAAAAACTTCACTGTCTATCGTGCCAAATTTTAATAATTTTCTTCAGTTTATCCATCATCATAATGTTTAGTTTAGATATATTTGATGAAGGGACATTGCCAACAGAGATCATGGCAATGTTTATTAGCTTTGCTTCATTTCCTGAACTGATGTTTCACTTTACATTTATAAAAATTAATTTTGCTAATCTAGGTGATAGACAATTATATGTTTTTTGTGTTCTCATTTTTCTATTTTTATTGAATTTTCTTTGTATTTTCTACAATACATCTTTATTATATTTAGACCCCCTACCCTATCTGCACTGCCCATAGGGCCCCCCCCACCAAATTTCATTCATCTGTCATATATGTTAAGGCTTATGAGAGAGTTGGTCTTCTTCAATGAAGTGACACTAGATAGGTTAACCAGACTCCTGTAGATGAATTTACAGGGAGGGACATCTGGGGACACAAATCTCTGCATAAATTTTATCCTTCCTGAAATTTCTCAGGTTTATTATAAATATATTCATCACATCCCACTTCTAGATGAAGAGCTATAGACAAATCAATGGATGGTGAGGGAGGAAGAATTAGTTCACTCCAGGAATGAACTCCTTGATATGCTATCCAATCCCAAGTGGTCAGCCCTAAACCCAGGTACGAGTGAGCACCACTAAATGACTCAGTAGATTATATTTACACATGTGTGTGTGTGACTCTGTGTGTGTGTGTGACAATAATAATCAAAGAAGAGGTCACAGAGTAGCGAGGGAGTGCTGGGTATGAGAAGAATTGGAGGGGAAGACATGGGTAGAAATGATGTGTGCTGAATAGCTTTAATTGCCAACTTCAGCCTCAATTAGGGAATGTCCTCCATTGGCTCAGCCTGTGGCCATGTCTGTGGGGCTTCTTCGTGATTACTGAGTGGTGTGGGAGGGCCCACTGCAGGTGGTGCCACCCCTGGACAGGTTGGCCTATGTGGTATAAGAAAGCAGGTTGAGCAGGGGCCAGGCTAGCAAGCCAGTAAGCAGCGTTCCTTGATGGCCTGTACTCCAGCTCCTGCCTCCAGGTTCTTGCCCTGAGTTTCTACCTTGAGCCCCTTCAGTGATGAACTGTGACCCAGGAGATGTATGATAAAAATAAATCCTTTCCTCCCCAAGTTGATATCAGTCAGGGTGTTTTGTCATGGCAATGGAGGGAAAAAAGCTAGAACATGATGTAAATTCAGTATTCATATATGAAATTCTCCAAAAGAATCAAAACAATTAAAAATTGTATTGTGGCAGGTGAGAATTCTACCACTGAACCACCAATACACATTGTGGAACGTGGTGGCATATGCCTTTAATCCCAACACTCAGAGGCAGAGGCAGGTTGATCTCTATGAGTTCCAGGCCAGCCTGGTCTACATAGTGAGTTCCAGGCCGGCTGAGGCTCTAGGGAGACTCTGTCTCAAAATATTGTATTGGTTTGGTTAGAATATAATCACCAATTTTGAAAAAAAAAATTCATCGTGTGGTGTTATTTCTCTTTTGAATGGTATAAATTTTATATTTATTTATTAAAACTTAACCAGAAGTAAATATGCTTAAATGCCTCCAGAACCATCTAAAAATTGCTTGGAGAGAATTGTAATTATCAAAAATCAGTATGTCATAATTTGAGATCTTTATTAATCTTTATAGATATCTTCAAAAGTTATGTGTCCTATTTATTAACAAGGCAGACTTAATAATATAAACAGATAGGAGGAAAAAGTTTAAGAGTCATTGTGTAAGATATGCCATTTAATACCAGGCTTAAAATGACCCCAAATCCAGACACAAATAAAAATCAGGGAAGAGACTGTGACGATTGGGAGGAAAAAAAATGCTAAGGAGTCAACTTTCATCACTTCTTATTAAACAGTATTGTTTAATCTAGAAACTAAGAAAACAGTTTAAACAAAACAGTTCATAAATTTCACAACGTATTAAGCCTTTTAACTTGTTGAGTTTCTCACTTATTCTTCTAATCTATATTTTTCTTAATGATAGTCACAGAACTGATACATTTCTATTCTAATTGTCATAAGATTCTCCAAGTTGCTATTATAACTAAACACATTTAATGGTTGTATAATAGGAATTACCAAACTGCATCCAATGGGCCATCTAACTGTTTTTGTTAATAAAAAATCTATGGGTATACAATCATAGTCACTTGTTTGTATATTGTGTTTGGTTTCTTTTGTGATATATAGTATTGATAAATATTAGCTACAGATTATATGGCCTGCAGACTTTTAGTAATGAGACATTATAGACAAATTAAATCAATATTTACTAATTGAGTAGAACAAAAACATTCATAAAACCAAAATTCATTTAAAACTTTGAAAGAACACAACAGGTATGTATAAAGTAATGTAGAAACCATCTCTCATATACCATCATACAACAAAAGAATATTATAGGCAATCTTTAGAGTATATCGCAGCCTTTAGATAATGTGTATTCAAATAACATGCTCAGAGGCAAATATTATACAACTGAAGTTCAGGTATGGGACAAATTTGCTATCAATCTATTTGTTGAACTAGTTTATTACATCCTTATTATACAAAACCAGTAATGATATTTGCTTTTAAAACTTGTTAGGGAAAATAAACAATACTCATAAACAGACCTATGATGGTTCACTTACAATTTTTAGATTTTTAAAACTTTATTTTTATTTGATGTGCATGAGTGTATTGCTGGCATATTTGTAAGTGCACCCATTTCAGGCAAAGCATGCAGAGGCCAGAAGTGGGTGTCAGATCCCCTGAAGTGGAGTTACAGATGATTGTTAGCCACCATGTAGGTCCTGGTACCCGAACCCAGGTCCTCTGCAAGTGCAATCAGTGCTCTTAAGCACAGATCCATCTCTCTAGCCCCTCACAAATGTGTTTATAATGATAAAAAGTGTAGCCATAAAACAGTTGTTTTTGTATTTCAGACCTTACAGTATATAATAAATTACATGAAATATTTGACAGTTTGTTTTAAAATAATAGGTTTTCTATGATTGCTTTGCCTAATTTAGTCTTTTGTAAGTTTTGAGTACTGTTAATTTAGCCATGGTATACAGTAGGTTATGTATATTGTGTGTTTTTCACTTAATAGTATTTTCAATTTGCAATAGGTTTATCAGGATATCCTCTTGTAAGCTAAGGAGCATCTGTAAACCATTAAGGAAGAAAATATTAGATAAAATGCTTTTAAAAATATACTACTGTGATACATAATGAGGTGATAAATAGTGACTCAGCTACCTTTTACTGAAAAAATGAAGACAGACCTCTTGAAGAAAGTGTTCTCAATGGTATCTGTGTGGGGGTGTGAAGTGGGAGTGACTTTGTTCCCTAGGGGACATTTAGAGATGCCTAGAAACATTTTCTTTATTAAAACTTGGAAGAGTGGGTAGAGGAGGGTGCTGCTGTCATCACATGGATAGAGCCCAGGGAAGGTACTGAACATCACATAACGCACAGAAGCCTCCACTACCACCCCCACCTCCACAGACACAAATTACCCAGAGCCAAATGTTAATGGGGAGAGACCAAGAAACTCCATACTAAGCAAAAGTGAATATGAAAACAATGAACCAAACTTAACTTTCCTGAACAAAGACTATCCAGAGAAAATGTCCTAAAATAATAACGTGACTAGCGTGCTTGAGAAAAGGAGAGAAATGTGTATGACCAAGTAGAGGGAAAAGTGAAATGAAAGTAGAAAGATGAACTCTGCAAACCACGCTAAGCGATTTGGATGCGTTCGAAATGCAACAAGAGAGTCTTATTGTAGACAATGGCATCATCTATTTTGCATTTTGCAATGATCACTTTAGGGACAGCCTGGGAAAAAATAGGAACAGATGCACCGTGCTAACTAGATGAAGAGAAGAAACCGAGATCAACACTCTGATGGCCCTAGTGGCATAATGCCCAACGTTCAATTGCTTTATAAAATTAATATTCTTAAAATTTATTTTAACTAATACTGTTTCATTTCCCATTAGTAGCATCATATACTGAGTTCAGCCTAGCATTGAAATTGTGCAATAACAAATAATAGAATCTTTGTAACTATCCTGTGAAGACATTATGACTACCCTGATTAAGAAATGAGAAGACTGATGTCAAAATTGTTTCGTAAGTTATCCACCTTCAACAACTAGTAGATGGTAGAGAGTAAATACAAATTTATCTTCATCTCTTTAGCCCTGTCTCTGAAACACTGTACTGAGTCCTTAAGTGTATTAAACATAGGCAAGAATAACCTATTGCTTTAGCAAAGAATGCTAGGAAATGTTTATGGTACTTTGGACTCAAACAACACAGTATTTTTTAAATATTTTAGCTCTTGTCAATCATAGAGTCACTGAATAAACCTGAATTTCATAATAATCACTGAGCTTTCAAGCTACTCAGAAGTTTTTCTCCTCTTTGTATCTTGAGTGCTGAAGGTGGCTGCCACAAGCTATAACACATCTTCAGTCACCTCCTTCCAACTGCTCAATTTCACTCTCTCATTTCTCATTGCTCTGTGGTGTCCACCTGGGATCAGGCTTCATGAGTTAAGCAACTGGAGCTTACTGGAATGGCCTGTCCTGTATAGGTACAGTTCTTTTGTGCTCTAATAGAACATTCCTTAATTTCCAGTTTTGTAAAACCTGTAAAATTTTCTTCTGGGAACTGGTAAGTGAGAATTTGAAAGAAATCACTCACTATCATTCACACTCCTTTTTTCTTCCTTCGTAAATGAGAAACTCCTATCACTGGATAATCAGTCACCTCCCATCTTCTCTGTTATTCTGGACCCTACATTGTTATCTCTGCCTCAACTCTGCCTCATTCATTTTTAAGAATGACTTTTACTGTCTTTATTTTATTTATATTCACAAGTACTTTGCTATTGTCTTGGGGACTTGCTCAGAACTTAGGAATTTGTTATTGTTAGTATAGTTCACCAATTCTGACATGGGGTCAAGCAAGTAAATAGGAATCCTGTGGTCTTCTGATGGTACTTGTTGTTAGGAAAGTGAAGGAAAATTAGTATCTTGTCCTTTATTTGTTGCACTAGTGGTAATCAATAAAATTATTTAAAAGGTAAATAATGAAATAAAATATATTGTTAACAAAATTAAACTATATTTAAACTCTATCCATATTTATATGTTTATTTTATAATGAATAAATTATTATTATTCAACAAATGGTAGAACATAACTGACTATAAATACTCTGCAATAATACCAGGCATTTTGAATTCTGTTTCAGAATTTACCATATTAACTGCATATAAAATTATAGAAAAATCTGGGACTACAGAGATGGCTCAGTGGTAAAGAGCACTGTCTGCTCTTTCAGAGGATGGAGGCTCAAATCTCAGCACCCACATGGTGGCTAACAACCATTCATAGCTCCAGTTCCAGGGGATCTGATGCCCTCTTCTCTTCTGACCTTTGCAAACACTGCACAACACAAGTGACCTTATATGCATGAAGACAATACAATCATACACATAAAATAAAATAGTAATACATATATTTTTTAATTATAGAAAAAAATCCCTAAATTTTTCATGGTATGTTTTGTTGTTTTATTTTATTCTGAAGCTAATGTATAACTACCCCAGCAAACTCTGATGAAAAAGGAAGTAATAGTTGAACTTGTTTTGAAATTTACAAAAAGAAAAACCAGCGTCTTTGTATACAGACATGGAAAATAGTCTCACATTTTCAGATGACGCATTTAAAAATTAAGGCAAAGTAAAGTTTATGCATTTTTGAATTCTGGGTATTTAAACGATGTAAGATTATCACTGTCAAGTCTGAAAAGATAAAGCATATCCCTTCTCCAATAGCACCCTTACCCAGCAGAGATCAAATTTCATTGCCACTAGCTTGTCACCCATGGTAATCTTCTTGTTTGATGGTGAAATTCTTTTGTAACCATCAAACTTCTACAGGAATTAAAGGAAACAAACCAGACATAGGTTTACCAGAGACTGGGGAAGGCATAAAGACATGAAACTCTTAGTCTGGAATAAAAGGCTGACTATTTGTTCTCCAAAGAATCTAGGATGCTGCTCCACATCTCCCCATGCTGAAGTGAACAGAAGGCTTGGTGAGTCACAGAAGAGAAATGAACGCCTTCATTTCTACTTGTTCTATTAAAGCAGCTTGAATTCAGTTGTCATCCCGTTGAGAAGTTCATTCTGTGGAAGTGGTAACCAAATTTACCTTGACACCTGATTTGTCATGGAAGATAAAAATCGAGCATTGTTTGGATCCTTTTAAAAACCTGGCTAAAGAGGATTCTGACATCTTTTTTGATCCTTCCTTGCTTACAAAATTATACTCACTACAGTTCCATGAGTAATGACAATAGCATATGAAAATGCTCTCATCATAAACTTGATTATCTAGTTCTCCCCGCCAAAGGAATTCCTTTGATGTTGCATCATGTGAACTATACCTAACAGAGGTTAAATGCATGAAGAAAGTTCTTAACATGTTGTAACTGGAAAAGACAATCCCATGCAAAGTTTTGTATAAAGATCTCTAAACCTTGGGAAAACAATGGAATTATTTTTAACTTACTCCTATTTTGACAATGAAATTTACTATTTATAGCCAGTGTTTATAGAACATCAATAGCTTAATTATTCTCTTTTCATTTATGAGTCAAGATCAATAGCTTTAAAGCCATTGTCTATGGACTCACAGAAGATTTTAGACCCCAGGTTTATGATACAGCATAGGAATATGATGCCTTTATCCCTAACAGTTGCATAATATAATATGTGCCCAGTGATTACACAAGAGACATGTCAGTGTTGTAATTGACACACTGGAGCTTCTCAATGCCAACTCTATAACTATGTCATAAACTCATTGTGGCACTTTCTAATTTAGAGCTATCTAAATTAGTGAATTTAAATATGACTGTAAGGATATGTTCAATGAAACTACGTGCTGAGTGATTCAAAATGTTAAATTTACTCAACCAGTTTAAAAACACTTAATTATAGAGTGCATATTGTGAACCTTTCAACTAGCTATGAAATAACTTGACCAATGGAGGAAGAAACCTGGAATCTGAGAGTTACAAGGTTGTAAATCAGGAGTAAGTGGAGGTGCCTTCACCCTTCCAGCCAACTTCCAACCATACTGTATTGGTTGTTGTTTTCCCTCTCAGAAGTGTGATGGATTAATTCATGGTCCTTAAAAAGTGAGCACTCTTCCTGACTTTTGTTCTTCTACCATGTAGGGATGCAGCAAGAGGCACCATTTTGTCTTAAAAACAGAACATTTCCTATCTAGACAAACATCTTCCAGAACCTTGATCCTGGACTTCCCAGCCTCTGTAACTATGCATCTCTGGTCTTTTGTTGTAGTATCAGGAATGGACTAAGTAGCACTTCTTTGGAGAATTAAGAGGAGTTGAAACAAACATTTCATGGATGGAGACTATTAACCAAATCCCTCCTCACACTTAAGTACAGAACATGTATACTATTTCAGTTTTACCTATGAAAGGATGAACTGCTTGTTATTTAATTATTCTCTATTACTAGGTGGGTTACATTCTCAGAGACAATCTGTGCTGCACACACTTCCAGCATCTTTAAACATCTTATCTAGTAATATGGTTTAAATACAGTCAGTAAATGGATGAGTGGCTAGATGGAGGAATGAATGAGGAATGGATGAATGATAGTTCTGCTCTTGTCCCTTGTCTGACTATGATTTGGATATGGGAGGTGCTAATTCATTTTAAGGAAATTGATATAAAGAATTAGTTGGTTAGGTCCTACATGAGCAAAATAAGGAGCTTCTTGTTGGGAAGTACAGAAAGTATGAATGTCGGGCACAGGCTTGGTTATTTTGAACCAAATCCCTGATGTGTCTTATAATTATTCTAATACTTCATGCTCAATTTTTCATTAATTAGCTGCTCACTGTACTTAAAAATAACAAAATAATTCCATGCTGAATAGTATCAGCAAGCTGTTCCTTGAACAATAATATATAATTTTCTCTTTCCAGAGGTTTTTTTTTTTAACTCTGCACTTCAAATTGAATATAAGTACAAAATAATTCCATGCTGAATAGTATCAGCAAGCTGTTCCTTGAACAATAATATATAATTTTCTCTTTCCAGAGGTTTTTTTTTTTAACTCTGCACTTCAAATTTTGAATATAAGTGCAAATTTATTTCAATTATAATTACTTTTAATTTAATCTAAAACAGATTATTAGCCAGACTACTTAATATAATATGTAAAGGAATCAAAAGGACTGTTTTTCTCCAAGATTTGTGTGGCATGGATACATTTGTGCATTTTTCTTTAACCTGTTAATACTGAACATCAAACCTTCTTTCTTTTTCTGTTCAGAATGTCCCTTAGTCACACCCCCCATTATTTAATTAGTTTGGCATTATGATCCATTTTGTAGCTGCCCCACTTAGCGAGTGTATCATAACAAAAGCAATAACAATCATCAACAACAAATACTCTCATACTTTCTAAGGCCAATGTAGATGATTCAGGCATTACCCACTCTGAATAATCTTCACTCCTGATTTCCTCAATATTAGTGCACATAATTGAGAATTTCTTGCATGTAACCTGACTTCTTTGCAAAAGAACCATAAAATATCTGGCCCTTAGAGTAGGTTCAATGAATGAAATTAAGAAAAAGAATTTTGAGATCTTAGGATGGGAAATCATTGCAAAGCACTTTCAGATTACAGCCGTGGCTGGCTGTTGGAGTAAATTCTTTGATCCCTTTGTTTTTAACATGATATTTTTAAGGCAATCATTCCAATTTGAAGGTCTGCTGACATCACAAGCCATCAGAGCACAGTATAGAAATAAGATACCCACTTCGCTCTGCTTCCTCTTACTGATTTCATGCAATGACCTTGCAGTTATTAAACGTAGGCCAACGTGCACTCTCAAACCTCATCCAACCTCTTTTTTTAAAGTGATCACTTACTCCCCAACATTTCTACTAAAATTTGATGCCTAAAGATCACTTAATGGAGGCAACCCATTTATCCCTGTCCCTTGGGTGGTCCCCAAGGGCAGTTTTGCTTTTTCAATACAATTACAAAATGCTTCCAGGCTCTGTGAACTTGGTTATACAAGAAGGTTATGGCAACAAAGACTGTTTTCTTTGGAAAATTGTAACAAAGTGCTGACCTTCCCAAAGTGTACAGCATTTTGAAAAGCCTAAAAGCCCAGATGCTTAGCACTGTGAGAAGCAATGCCAAATTCTAGAACAGGAGGCATGAGATAAAGCACAGCATTCATTGAACCAAGAAAAGAAGGAAGAGAAATTTCTTTCACTTGTTTCGTGTCGCATAGTCTGGATTAAAGCAACATTCTTTTTGTAAGTCAAAGGGATGTTCAGGAGCCTGACCTAGGAATGGCTCTTTATTTGCATGCATGGAGAAAAAAAAATGGAACAAAGCCAGGATGATTTTGGAGACTGCAGTGAGAAGCAGCTTGTCTGATACCAATAAGGGCCCAGATGGCTTTGTGCTAAATATCAAGCATCTGACACAGAGGACTTAGTACCTATCCAAGCAAGACAAGAGACACATAGGATAAGAAGCAATGGTTAGAGCCAAAGGGAATGGATGACCACAAGGAAACAGAATCTTCCAGACAGCTGGTGAGCATCTCAATATGAACTCACAGCAATAGTGACAGCATGCACAGTCCTAATCAAGCTCAAACCAGACAGAATCCCAGCATAGACATGGAGAAGTGGGTAAGAAATCCCAACCCAACCTAAGGAAGTTTTGGCAATTGATGGCTGCTGGGCAGGGGGGGAAGAGGGTGTGGCAGGGAGGAGAGACAGTGTATTACAGGGATAGGACTCTTGGTATATCCAGTAGACAGACCCACACTATGCACAGTCCTAATCAAGCTCAAACCAGACAGAATCCCAGCATAGACATGGAGAAGTGGGTAAGAAATCCCAACCCAACCTAAGGAAGTTTTGGCAATTGATGGCTGCTGGGCAGGGGGGGAAGAGGGTGTGGCAGGGAGGAGAGACAGTGTATTACAGGGATAGGACTCTTGGTATATCCAGTAGACAGACCCACACTGAAGGACACTGGGGGACAAAAATCAGATTCTATAAGCCATATATATATATATATATATATATATATGAGTTCATTAAATTGGGGGGGTTGGGGGAGGGGTGGAGAGGGTAGCAATCTAAATGTTATAAAACTATATTGTA
>NW_008338118.1:1289080-1313270 GCF_000622305.1 Nannospalax galili | reverse complement strand
AAATTGGACAGGGGTTAGTGGGAGGTAGTGAGGATGGGGAGGAGATCGAAATACCATCAAACTATAGTATATAAACTCATAAAACTTCAATAAAAAAGAGGAAAAAACAATGGTTACAGCCTCAGGTCTAGTGCGTATTCACTCCAGGGCATGAATATGAGATAACAATTATTTATTAAAAGCCATGTTTCCTAAGCGTGCAGGTGCATGTGATATGGTGTTTACTGAGTGTTGTTAGACAATGGAAAGGAGGATGCCATCTGTGAGAGTCCCCAGAACTCACAGAAGTAATCACTGTCATCAGCAAGCTCTACCCACAGAACCAAACATCTCAGGATACACTGGACACTCGTCACCAAACCACAGGAATCACCTATTTTCCCATGTAGACCATTTATTTAGCTCTGTTGTGCCTGGCAGTGTAGATACACATAATACCAAACCTCTGCTTGACTCCTATAGGTACTACAAGCACCTTTAAAAAAAAAAGTAACTGTGATGAAGCAAGGACAGCCTTAGGCTGCAAAATCAGTATCTGTAGTATACTGTTTTCATTATGCATGAATTTTACTGAAATTTTTAAACACATAAGTATAGCATAACAATTGGACTAGGACTACATCAAATTATTGTTCTGTAATTCACTTAACCATTTTCTTCTTCATAAGTTTTGTATTAATTTCTGTGCTGTATTTTCAATTTCTTACTTTTTCTTTGTAGAGTGTAGATTATGTTAGCTGGTGTATTTTTTCATGTATGGATTGTGTATAGGGCAAATCTCTAAGGCAAGTATTATGGACACAACTCTTCTGTGACTTCTGGATGATTTGAATCATGTAGTGATGATGAGTAAACAGAAATTGTTCCTCTTTTCTGTTGCTTCAAGTTCCTATTGAGTATAGTTTTCTTCATGCTAAAAAACATAAAACAATGGTGAGTATTACAGTTTTAGTGATTCTGGAGGTAATTATCTACCCTTTAAGAGAAATCAAGTTCTCAAGGAGCTTGGGGAATTGCAAAATTGCTGAATAACTATCTTTTAGCCTGGGAAACTTGTGGAAAGATAATAGAAGCCTGGAAATAAATGCCATCCTTATTGTCCAAAAGTGAGTATCAGAGTTTAATTATGACTTAAAAGCTAGAAATCAAATAACTTGGCAGTGAAGCACAGTTTGGTATTAGAAAACTGCCTGTATACACATGTGTATACATGGAAAAAACACACATATCTCATATCTTTCATGAAAGCGCTTTGCAATATGCTGCATCTTTGCTCTGGCAAAGTATATAAGTATATAAGCACAAGAACATAGTATATAAGTATATAAGCACAAGAACATAGTATATAAGTATATAAGCACAAGAACATCCTCTCCTAATACTTGTCAATCATGTGACTCAGGGGATGAGTACAAGATTTAATGGATCCAGAAAGACACTCCTGAGCTACTACTTGGTTGGGGCACATAGGGGCAGGAATAGAATCTTCCATAGCATACACTATAGCCAAGTGGTGCCAGGAGACATATGACCTTCCTCTAGCAATGAGCAACTATGTGGGAACAAGAATGTAACTCACCAAATTTCAGTTATTTCATCAAAAATATAATTTGAGTACTTTTTATGTGCTGGGCATCTTGCTAAAATTAGGAGATTTAACTGTGGTCTAAGTACACATAGTTTCTACTTCAAGATCTATATTCTAGAGTGGATAATATATAGTAAGCCCACAATAATTATATTCACTATTCATGTTAAATTATGGTAATGATAATTCAATGAGACATCAGATTTGTTTCAAAATATTCGAAAAACTCATTTGGAGGTAATAAACACTAAGTTTACAGGCCCTACAAACGTCAATAACAAGTATTAAGAAATTTAATTCAAGCTGAGTGTGGTGATGCACATCTGTAATCCAGCACTCTGTGAGATCCAGGCCAGTCTGAATTACAGCTGTGGCTAAAGGGAGACCCTGTGTCAAAAAACTAGAAAAAAAGAAAAGGATATTTAATTCAGTATAAGGAAAAATTGTCAAGCAATTCTAAAGGCAAATGTGATGCTGGTGGTAGTGAGTTCCTGTCACTTTAAATTGTTCACATCTCATTGATGATTCATAGGATTACAAGCAGTAGATTCAACAATTGGGGTGTTTTATAAAGGTCTTTCAATAGCTTAAGGTCACATAAAATTACACTACCTTCAAGTCAATAAATTATTTGCAACTGAGTTCTCCAGTTAGATTTAGCTGAGGAACTATTTATTGACAATTTATAGCTGCTGGAAGATGGAGACTGAGTTTTCTTTAGGACCGTGACAGCAAGTATATTAATCAGTCTCCAGGGGATAGACCCAACCCACTTGCATTAGGTGAACTCAAATTAGTCTTGATAGTTCTTAAAAAATAATAGACAACAAAGTGAGGGATTAGGGAGGTGGGGTGGATCTGAGAGTAGATGTGGGAGGGGGTCTGAATGCAATCAAAATACAATGTATGGCATTCTCAAGAGCCAATAAAATATGATGATTAAAGACAACAAATGAATAAAGCCATACAAATGCCTTGACATACATCTACTACACTGTTAATATTTAGATGTTTGTGATAGAAAATTAGTAAACTGTATCTTAAAACTAACACTGAAGGGGCTGGAGTGATGGGTCAGCGGTTAAGAGCACTGACTGCTCTTGCAGCGGACCCAGGTTCGATTCCCAGCACCCACATGGCAGTTACGAACTATCCTTAACTCCACTTCCAGGGGAATCCGAAGCCCTCTTTCTGACCTCTGCAGCATTGCACAACATGGGTGCACTCACATACATGCAGGCAACACACTCATACACATAAAATAAAAACGATAAATAAAATATTTTAAGAAACTAACACTGAAATACTGTTTTCTGTCTTTAAAGAATTTCATATCTAACAAATAAGAATATATGAGATAATTTATTAATGTGCATTTTTAAAGTATGCTTACACTTCTATATTTTCAATGATATTTACTGAATTCGCCAAGTGAAATCATTTAGAATTCTTTCTCTCCTTGGTAATGATTCCCAGAGTCATGTAAATTGACAGAACTTGCCAGTAGAAACCCTGCCCACATCAGAACTTGGCTTGAAGTGGCTGTTGAATGAATCAAATGATGCCTTCATTTTGTGGCAGGAAGTAACTTCTGACACTGTGATTATGAGGCCTAGAATGCTTATTTGTGACTGTTGATTTGGGTTTATTTTTATTCAAAAAATAATAATTTTGTGCTGTTATGGGTCTATTGATTTCATGCAGAGAAGTTATCAATAAGAACTCAGACACTGGGGAGCTGGAGAGATGGCTCAGCTGTTTTTGCAGAGGACTGGGTTTTTAGTTCTCAGCACCCACTTTTGGCTTACAACAGTCCATAGCTCTGGTTCCAGGGAATTCAACACCTTCTTCTGGAGTCTGCAGACACTGTATACATGCACTTACGTACATGCAGGTAAAAACCCATGCACATAAATAAAACAATTATAGAAAATATAGGGTTTTTTTTTTAAGAAAAAGTGAGACTTGCCCATTTTATCCATGACTGATTTGCTAATGGAATGCAATTATTTCTATCATTGTATCCCACTGCAGACATGTTCATAATCTAAAGGGATGAGTATCCCAGGAACTTTACTGGACCATGAAATCACCAGTAACATGTATATATTGAAAGCTTGTGGCCAAATTTTAGTGACTTAATGCTTGAAGATATTAGATAAGCTCATGGAATATATCAACTCTAAGGACTCAGCTGGCTCTAATCACAGTACATTATTTTCATTCTATGTAATGCTGAAACCATTAGAGACATACAATGCAAAAATGATTGGGCTTTTCTTTACTGACTGGTCAGACATTAGCATGCTTTAATCCAATTCTAATGAAAATCCTATGTAGAAGAAACTATTAAATTCCTCATTTTCACAGATGTTAATGATAAAGCATACACAATTCAAATAGGTAGTTGCACATGAAAGAGTTATAAAACGGAAGACGCTGGTTATGATGTAGTAAAACATATGTATGCATATATGTCCATAACGTACATTCCATATATGTGTGTTCTTTGCTTTTGTGCTTGCTGCTTTGTTAATTTCATAGGCAACTAATTTAAATGTTCTTACTTGGAAGATCTGAGCTAGAAGGAGCTATTTATGGGTGTTCTCATTACAAGTTTGGAATTCTCAGACACTTCGTACAAGTAGTAAATAAGTAACTGTTCAGAAGTACTTAGAGGAGCAGTAGGACTAAACAAAATCACAAATTTCAAGCATCTTTATTGTTTCAATCTTTTCTAAAAAGGTACCCAGTGAAATAGGAAAAGGATGATGGGAAAACACTGTAATTGTAATCACCTAGTAATCATTGACTGCCGTTGCTAAAACTATTTTCTTGGTGGTTTTCTGGTACTGAAATCATGGTCAAATACATTAGTCTCTTGGTGTTTGAGTAAATATTTACTGTTGTAACCTCATTTTATTTTTAATGAATGATAATATATATTAAATAAAATTGCAGGGTGCACTGAACAATGTTTTTATTAATTTATAATGTATTCCTGTTTCTATCAGCCAACCAAATCCATCTGTACATTAAAGAAAAAGCTAGAAAATTGTACCATAGTCTCCTCAAATGTAATTCTTGAACTCTCACCTCCTTGGCCACAAGAACACAAGACATTTCTCTATACCAATGATTATTATAGCAATTAAAACTGGTGTATATGTATATTGCACATAGTGTGGTGTTTCACATTTCACATAGAAAGTTGTTATTTAATCAATTCACTTTTACTATCTTCATTCCCTCCTTCTTGTCCCTCTCCTTGTAATTTGATTTCATGTTTTAATAGGTTTCAAGTCAGGAAGGCATGGATTTAAACCTCAGCTTGGTATTAGTTGCCTGATGTACACTAATTTATTTAATCCCACTTGCTTTTAGTATGTTATAAAAGAACAAGAACATTGAGTGCATGTGAATAATTTGGACGTAAAGAAAAAAGCCCCGTGTTTTAAATACTATGCTTCACATAGCCATTACTCCATTCTTAAAGTCAGTGTGATATTTGATTAGTCATTATTCATTTGAATGGTATAGTAAACCATTCTTTTCACTGAAACAAAAGATCATCAGAAATCGTAATCAAGCTGCCTGGTAGACAATATTTTTGATAGAGTATCACTTTTTATTTTGAAAATCCAATTCACTGACTTTCTCTGCAGAGACCAGAAATAAATGGCAAGAAGCTGTTAGCAATATATTATCCTAAATATAATATTTAAGAATCATACTTATAATATTTAATAATCATGCTTATATTTGTATCTCACTTGAATTGTAGGCCTAGAATTTAGTCTAACAAATTTAACAGGAGCTTGCATGTATTTAGTGAACATTGGTCTTTTTCTCTGTGCAGAAAATCAAATATTTAGAGAAATCCCACTTAAGTTCTCCCACTGATATAATTTCATATGGAATGTGCATATGGAAATAGTGTGAACTAGCTAAATACACAGGAATTCAGACAGCAGTTTGCAAAATGTAAAATACAGTGTAAAATAAAGCAGCCCATTATTCTCTCTAAATTTCAAAGCACACACTCCACTGTGACTGAACACTAGAATCATCTTGGGGACTCCTTGCAATCCCCTCACCTCCTCAAGTCAAGGATCACACTTGAGGCCACTTGGATAGTCACTAGTAATTTATAAACTTTCTCCAGATGATTCCAATGTGTGTCAATAGCTGAGAATCTGTTGTAAGATAGTTTACAACTTATTTTGACCTCAAGCCACTTTTAGGACAAGTATTTGAGTATAAATTCTGTGACAAAAAAGGTAATGCACTTTTCAAAAAGTAAAAGTCCTCCATGTGAATATTTTAGAATCAACCCTTTCATAAATGCTTATGTAAAATTCTAAAGGCATTAATTTCTTCAAGATAAATTGGTGAGTAGCAAGGTGATTTCAATACAGTTTTCACATGATGTCAGCCTTACCCCATGCCACTGCTTTCAAAGATGATAGAATCATCTGCTTCCATTTTTCCACTGATAAAAACCTTATGTCAGAAGTGGGGCTTGAGAACTTGAGCCTTATTTCACCATAAACATAGGAAATGGCAGATAATTCTGATGGATGGTTAAAGAAGCCAAACCACTATGTATAGCTTTCATTGGTCTCAATGCAAGTCTATAAGGATTTGCTTGTGTCCTGTGGTATCTGATAGGCCACGTCAAAGGCTCTGAGAGTGTGTGTAGCACTGAGGACTGCATCTGCCACCAGTTAACTTGGTTGGTTTTAGGAGAGTGCTAATGAGGCCAAGGTTGTGGCTTTGGCCGGTTGAATTCCTCTGTTCTGTGGCCACAGACTTTACCACTAGACTCAACCAGCTGTCCTCCAAATCTGTGCCCTTGGTCACCAAGACTGGGTGAGAAAGTGCAGATGAATCAGTCCAAATCTATCACTACAGCTGGAAAAACAGCTCAAAGTACAGGCCTAACTAATATGGACACCCTGTACCACATTCATGCACTAGTAGTCTAGAGGCCCTTTGTGTTCTGCTTGTTTTGGAGTATGTCTGAGAGAATTCAGGAGGAACTGTAGTTGCAATTGTTTAGCAAATTTCAATAAACACACATTTTACAAAAATAAGACACTTGCCATTACTGGCTTTCCCTCACTTCTCTCTTTGGCTCAAGTTTAGTACCTAAAAGTTTTTAAGACTACTTTCTACAAATGAATCTTAAACCATCTAAAATGGGTAAACTACAGCATTCCATCTCTTAGAATGATAATTTAGGGCTGTACCTTTTTCACAGACATTTTACAGGACTGTCTTCACTCAACAACTTGGTATTATGCTGCATTTAGTGACCTTCTTCTGAATCAATTCGTCTCAAACACAGAGTGAGGATGTCACACAGGGGTGATTGTATACCAGGGAGCCTTTACACTCAAGACACTTATGTTGGTTTATAGTGTAACACTGAAATCCACTTTATACTAGCAGTTTCAAATTCTATAATTTATACAAACAGTGCTTCAGGAGAACACACTGTGGCTTATGTCACAGAGAAAGAAAGAAAGAAAGAAAGAAAGGAAAAAAATTTAGGCCACCACACCAATTCACATATCATATTTAAAAGAACTTCAATTCATACATACTCAGAAAAATATAGCTTTTTGTGTACATGTGTGTGCAGTACATAAATATAGATACACAGAGACATGTGAAATTAAAAAAAAACATTTGATTTTTAAAGTACTCCCCAAATAGGTAAAAGTTTAAGCATTATTTTTATTAATTTTTATCATTTTTTTGTGATTTTCATGCAGAACATCTCAAACAATCTTAATCATCTTTATACCCCCATCCCCACTGGCACCCTCCAATAACCTCCCCTGACCACTGGAGTCCATATACTCTGTCATCCTTTTTACTTCCCACTGTATTGTCAGTGC
Organism: Nannospalax galili; assembly: GCF_000622305.1. Lineage (NCBI taxonomy): Eukaryota > Metazoa > Chordata > Mammalia > Rodentia > Spalacidae > Nannospalax > Nannospalax galili. Next base: position 1,305,776 of record NW_008338118.1, on the reverse strand, counting down.
CCCCAACTGTTCTCCAGTGCAAGTTCATCCACTGAGTCTAGTCAGCCTATATAGAGTCCCTTGTTTTAGGAAGATCAGCTCTTCTTCATCTAGCAGCAATCAGTTGTCAATATTCCTTTAAATAAGATCAGGGTCTGCTGTTCATTTTCCCAGTTCTGTGTTGGGTTACTGTCTGCCTAAGTTTGCATGGGACTTATGTATGCTGACACCTATGCCACAGAATCATATAAGCAGGTTCCCAGGAGCTTGTAGGACTCTGTTTCCATATGGTCATGCATATCCTCCCTGGCTCTTACAATCTCTCCACCCCTCTTCTGCTATGGTCCCTGAGCCTTGGGTGGATGAAGTTTAATAAAGGGGTCCTGTCCAAAGACCATTATTTAGATAACTCTTGATCTCTATATTTTGGCCATTTGTGACCTTTTGTGCTCCTGGCCCTCCGCTGCATGAGGAGCTTCATTATTGAGAACTGAATCCTTAGTGTCCTCTTCTTTATCCTTTTCTATGTTCCATGAGCCTTAGGTGTGGAGATTGCATTGTAGATGTGTTCCTTAGGCCTCAGCAATTCATAGACAATGTCCATGTGTGACCAGTTGTGGTAACTGGTATTAGTCTCTGACTGCTTCAAAATGAGCTTCTTTGATGAGTGGTGACTGAGATATTTGTCTTTAAAAATAAGGGTACACATTTTGCACATAATAAGAAATCACATTACTCTAGCGATGTGAGAGATTTGGGGTTTTCTCTAAGATCTATGACAACTCCAGCCATATGTATTGGGTTATATTACAATACTACAATTTATTTTCCTCCCTTTGAGTGGGCTTTTAGTCAAATTAGGTAGCTGTTAATTGCCCCAAGATAAAAATGCCACTACTGCACTAATGACATATGCTATACTGATGTGGTTATTTGGTCAAGAAGCTGGTGCTGGATCATCCATTGATGTTCTCCCTTGGCACTTTGACAACATTCTCCAAAGCATTGAGAGCTAGCCTTCAGGGGAAGTGGCTTCCAGGTCAGTTCCAGCTCTATATCTCCAAATCCTGTGTCAGATGTATGTTCTGTCTTCAGCAATAGGGTCTTACCTTCAAGTTCTGGGAGGCCATTAAAGGCTATGGCAATAGCCTGAGTAATTTTGGGAGTCTCTTTGACCACCTTGGCCAGCAATTTAAAGGAAGGTATCTCCCACCTGGTACTGTTTCTTGTTATGGAGCCTTTTGCTATACACACGGACTCCTGTAGAGATAATGTGCGTATAATTTGTCAGTAGGTTGTTGGACTAATATGGTTCCTCTGGTTCTTAAAACTAGTTAGGCATTATTTATCTCTCTCACCATCTAACCCTTCCACCATAGTGTCCCCCATTTAAAGTGCCCCCAATTCCCCCCTTGGTAATACCCTTCTCTTATGGTCCCACCTCTCTTGATCTCCTTCTTTCCCTTTATCCCCAAGGTTCCTTGTGTAACCCTCCCTCTCACCTGCCAATTAAATAACCCCATTTTTAACCATATCTCCCTTAGGAACACTTTTTTTACTGTTCTCTCTCTGTTCTTCTCTCTCTTTTCCTTTACCTCTCTGGTTCTTTTTCATTATCCCTTTTAGTTGCCACATATGATGGAAAACACTCAATACTTGTTTTTCTGAGTCTGTGTTACTTCACTTAGTATAACAGTTTCTAGTTCCATCCATTTACCTGCAAATTTCATGATTTCATCTTTACTGCTGAGTAAAACTCCATCATGTAAATGAACCACATTTTCATTACCCACTTATCAGTTGAGAGATGCCTAAGGTGCTTCCATCTCTTAGCTATTATGAAAAAAGCAGCAACAAACATGGATGCACAAGTGCCTCTGCAATACGATGAGTTCTTTGGGTATCTGTCAAGGAGTGGTGTAACTGGGTCAAATGGTAGGCTCATTTCTAGTCTGGTAATGGTTCTCCACACTTCTTTCCAAAGGGGTTAAACAAGTTTGCCATCCCATCAGCAGTGAATGAGCATTTCCCTTTCTCCACAGCCTCTCCAACATTTAGTATCGTTTGTCCTCTTGATCTTAGCCAGTCTGACGGCGGTAAGATGATATCCTAAAGTAGATTTAATTTGCATTTCCCTCATTACTAATGATGTTGAACACCTTTTAAGATGCTTCTTAGCTGTCTTCATTTCTTCCTTTGAGAACTCTGTTCAGCTCCTTAGCCCATGTTTTTATTGGGTTACTTCTTTTCTTTATTCTTTATTTTTTGAGTTCTTTATATATTCTGGATGTTGTGGGTTTTCTCTTCACTTCCTTGATTACTTCTTTTGATGTACAGGAACTTTTCAGTTTAATGAAGTCCCATTTGTTGATTCTTGGCCTTATTTCTTTAAGCAATTGATGTCCGGTATAGAAAATCCTTTCCTACACCTATATCTTGTAGGTTATTGCCAATGTTTTCTTCTAACAGTTTCAGAGTTTCAGGCTTCACATTTATGTCTTTGATCCATTTAGAGTTGACTTTTGTGCAAGGTGAAAGATAGGGGTTTAGTTTCATTCTTCTACAGGTGGAGATCCAGTTTTGCTAGCCCTTTGTCAAGTCAATGTCCCCAGACGGTCCCCAGTGCAAGTTCATCCACTTTTGGTTTAGTCAGATCCCTCTCACCTACCTATCCAAACACCTACCATTTTCTTTCTTTCTTTCTTCTTTTTTTTTTAAAGTACATAGAGTGGGGATTTATTTACAGAGGATTGGGCACCCCCCATTTATAGCTGCACCGGAAAGTCCACACTTACATATAGATCCGTGACTTCCCACAGCCACAGAAATTGGTAAGAGAGGTGCCCCTGGCATTCTCAGCTTATAGAGCTTTAACCCCTCCCCCACATGCAGCTAAGGTTGAGTGGTTGGGTGGGAGGGGTAGCTGACACCCTCCTCTTCTTGATGAGAGTGGGAAGGAGGTGTGACTACAGCTTTCCAGCACAATTAACACTCCACCCCTTCCTCTGGCTCTTACATTCTTTCCACCAACCTCTTCTGCAAAAGTCCCTGACCCTTGGAGGAAGTAGTATGGTATGGGATGATTTTCCTCCTGTTGTGGCAAGGCACTGAACTTTCGGGTCTGTGTAGTGTCAGTTTTCCATGGACTGTTGGCCCATGGAATTCAATCCACCATAAAAACACAAACAGCAAGAAGCAAGAACATTTAAATAGTGGCTGCTATAATAACTTAACCTATATAAATGTTTCTTGATACAAAATCAAAGATATTTCCTTGAATTTCTCAATTGATCTCTCAAATGGGATCTCTTTTCTTCCAAGATTTTCCACAATCATTGTTTTTCTTGTTATGTTATTTAATGTCATGAAATACATTTCCCTGAACAACACTTTTGTGCCAAGAAGCCTCTTCAAGAGAAGCTGCCTGGAAATCTGGGAGATACTGCTCCTTTTGATGTGGGGGTGATATTGCATCTGCTGAGTAGAGATCAAGTATTCTGCTAAATATTCCATAATTCAGTGGGTAACCAGTCCTTCAACAACAAAGACTTTTCAAGTCCACAGCATCAATAGTGGCAAAGTTGAGAAATACTATAATAGATGAATGTACTTGCCAACTATCAACCTGCACATGTATGTACTGTGCCAAATATGGCTGCTAAAATCTGACTGCAACTGGCTAGCTGCCCAGCTGCTAGGCTGTAAAATACAGACCAGCTGCAGAGGGTTCAAACCTCAGGGTAATTTCATGATGTCTGGGAGGAGTGTCATAGGTAGGCACAGAGAGCACACAGGCCAGAAACAGCAGATGTCACATGGACCGTCTGAAAGAAGCTGCAGTCTTCACCTTTGAAACCACACATCAACTTCCCATAGCACTGCCTTGACATACTAGATTAAGTGTCTATTGAATGTGAAATAGTGTCTTGGTGGTAAGAAAGAAGAAACTGATTTCTATGATTGCTTCTCCAGGGTACAACTCAGTTCCTCCAGCATATTATACTTAATCATCTCATAAAAGCCATGTGAATTGTTTATCAGTCTGTGTCACTCAAAACTTATTGCAGAATTCAGAATTTAAGTTTAGTAAATGGATCATTTTCTATTGTTACCTATTATTTCTTCTGGTTTTTAAAGTCAAAGGAAGTGCCTTAAGGGTAAGAATAGTATATTGTATTATTTTTATTTTACCTTCACCAACAGGAATTTAGCAGTAAACTGCAGTGCAGATTTACATGCTAAACTGCAAGTACTGCAATTGCCTCAATTTCTTATGGCAGTGAAACAACAGAGGACAGGCTTCTCAGTATTCTGAGAGACAATGAAAGTATTAGGATACTATGATCATTTATATGTGTGTCATCTGGGAACAACAGTGCCAAAACTCACAGGGCCAAAAATAATTGGCAAATAAAATTTTTGGTGAGCAATGTTACCTTGAAGAGGATTAAGCTTCTTTGGGGTTTTCCACAGCATCAATTTCATAGCATCTGTTTTTAATTTATTTATGTTCTGTTTCGTTGGGAATTTAAAAATACTCTAAATTTAATAGAAGCTGACCCTTTAGGAGTACATTTTATTTTTAACAACTCTAACATAGTTTATAGTTTCAAAAAGAATTTTCAAATACTTTTTTATCTTTTCTGAATGACAGTGAGTTATAATTTATAAAAGCTTTAAAACACCATCCTCTGAAGAGGTTACCCACCTTGCAGATAGGGAATTGGGACCTCTCTGGCTTCTTCCATCCTGAACAGGGATGCAGGGTGTGGCAACTGGGATACCCCTTCACTAGGTCTATCTAAAAAACTCCCAAATTGCATAAGTCTTATCTGTAGCAGAAAAAGAAAGTCAATTCCAATGAATTTATTGATGAGCGCTTACAAAAGCATCCCTTTATTGGGTTCCTCCTCATTTTTCTTTTGTCTGCCAAGGCTGAACTCAAGAGTGATGGATTCAGGATTTGCTTTCAGGCATTTTGATAGCTGTTGGCATGATTAGAATCAGTGTTAGTTCCCTCTCAAAGGTTTCTAGATGGGGGAGAAAACAAATTTATCCATCATTTTAGAACAATAGCAGGTTGTCTCCCTTAGCTATAGGTGGGCACTACAGTATTGCAGACAAGATTTGAAGTCTTATATCTGAGCATCACTTTCTGTTAGGAACAAAATCATCAATGAGAAATAACTGTCTAAATAACTTTTTATATGGACTTAAGCCTAATGTCTGGGAAGTGCAATCCTTTGAACTCTTGAAGAAATATACTGATCAGTGGAATTGGCTAGACGGTTAGGGTAAAAAGACCCCAAGGAAAAGTAGCGAGTTTCTTGGCTAAAAGTCAAAATGTCCTTGGGCCTCTTAGCAACATACTCTGTTCCAAAGGCCAAAAATGTCGAAAGTATTTGGGAGCTTTTATCTAATCCTTAAAAGGTTTTAGGGTTACCTCTTCAGAGAGGGGGTTGTTAGAGTAGCAAAAAACCCCATTAAAAAAAAGAAGAAACTACCTGAAGTTATCAGAAAAAAGTGATGGAGAGATAAAGGGAGGACTTGGAGGGGAGGAAGTGGGCATGGATTTGATCAAAACACCTATGCATGTATGAAATTCTCAATAAATTATTTTTAAATGAGTTTTAAGAAATAAAATTCATTAATTGGAATTACTAACGTGCTAATTCGGAAAACATTCATGTATCTATGTAAATCTATGAGAAAGGAATGGCTGATCTAGAAGGATGTGGCTCAAATAATCTATTGTTTTCTTTCCTATTTACAAGAATCCAAACAACAAGATATTACAAATAAAAGTATAAGAATAATCAGTAGGCAGTACTATTAAATGCCAGTAGAGGAACCAGCCTAAGAGTTAAGTTGAAGCTTCTAAGTTTGTTTTAAATCAGTCAAAATGTTGCTGCTAATGTGTATATGCCATCCCCTTTCTCTGAGCAATTTTTCTGACAAATGCTGATTCCCCACAGCAGTGGTCCTGTCATTCTCCACCCACCTACCCCATGCATCACATGCCTGTCTGTTGATGAGCTTTGATGCCATTGATACCATTGCTACCTATGGTTTTTTGAATGCTGGCCATGCCTACTGAAGAGGCCATGTGTTTTCTGTCAACTTCTTTTTCTGTGCATAACAGACAATTTTCTAACATCTTTGGTGCTACCAAAGGAAGGTATGGAGTTCTTGTCACTTCTAGTTCTTTCACTGACTGTATCTCTTTATATGGCAAGTGAAATTTCTTCCAAAGATAATTAATCATCTTTTAATGCTTATTGTCTTAATAAGAAGATCAGACTTCTGATAGCTCAAAGGGTACAATGTATGGTTTTCCTTATTCATATTCTTTCTTCCTATGAAGGTCGAACTATGACCCGTATAGAATATATACAATGATTCTCAATTTAAAAACCAAGTTCAGTTTATTTTAATCTAATCCTGGGTTTTACCCCTCAAAGTTTTTGAAGTTATTAAGAAAACTGAGAATTTTATGTTCAGTTCAGTCAGTGTTAAATATGTATGTATCAAGGAATCTCTAAATATTTTTTTCTAACTTGAATTCAAGATCTTATATCTCCTTGAATGTAAAATCAACAGTGCATTCAAAGTTAGGACAAACACTTAATTTTACTTCAAAGCATCAGTGGCATTACCCCATCCCCTAAAATAATGAATATGCTTTGCAAACATATTAAAACATAATTCTGTTGTAAATGTCAGCAATAATTAAAATTTCCTACTCTGACTTTACAGATGGAAATCCTTTGAGAGAAAGTAATTATACCCACCACTACTTATAATTAATGAGACTGTACTCTCATCTGTAATGGTTAAATTTAATTCTTAAAGCACTTCAGCAGGTGAGACTCTAACCAGACAGTGTGCAGATGAGAATAGGCTATGCGACTTTTAGCTGTGTTCATGGGAGGTAGGCATGATGGCAAAACCTGAGACGTGAAGAAATAAGTGACTCATATGGCAAATCATTCCTTGAACCTGATGTTCTACAGACCAAATCTGAGAGAGGGAAGTGAAGCTTTGGTTCAAGAAACTGAGTAGGAGCTAAATCACACGGAAAAAAGCTATCCACATGAGAGATATGGAGAAAGGAAATAGAAATGAATGGGAAAGACCAATGTTAAAAAGAAATAATTTGTTTTAGAAATAGAATTAAGGTAATAGAATTAAGATTTAACAGTGATCAGTCTGCCTATAGTATAACATATTCATATGATGGTGATGGTGTTAGCATGAGATTGGATCCTCTTCACAATAGACTTGCTAAATATGTTTATAACAAATTGGCTGAGGCTAGAGACATGGCTCAGCAGTTAAGAGCTCATTCAGAGGACCTAGGTTTGGGCCCCAGCACCCACATGGTAGCTAACAACTGTCTGTATCTCTAGTTCCAGAGGATCTGACACCCTTTCCTGATCTTTGTGGGCATTTCACAACACAGCTGCACTTACATACATACAGGCAATACACTCACATATATAAATTAAAATAAAAATAAAGTATTTTAAAAGCAATTAACTAAGCATAATGGATAATTATGTAAAATCTGTATTTTCTCATATGTTTTGAAAGTTTACTTTCCATTTAATCTACAAATATTTAAGTCCCTACCATATGACAAACACTGTCTTCTGTACTCTAGGTTTAGTGATAAAGTAGGAATATTTCAGTTCACTGGGAAAATCACTGCAATGCTAGAGCAAGTGAGCAGACGGTAAGTGCAGATGTGACACAGACTACAATGTAAGGGTTTTATTTTGAACAGAATACTCAAACAAGCCTATGTGGTGATGACATTTGAAGTGAGAGCTCAAAGATAAGGAAAAAAACATACAAAGAACAGGTAGAAAGGGGGCCAAGATGGAACAAACAGAACAATAACCCTGAGATGAAATGCATCTTACAGCTTAGAGAGTTAAAATACAAAGCATATTCTAACCCACTGGGCAGTAACACATTGATGAGAGTCTATGAAATACCACTGAAAAGGGAAGCAGAAGCAAAACTAGTCAGGGTCTAAATCAAATAAATTTTATTTTCATACATTACTAAGTGACCATTAGATATCTTAAGAGAAGTACTCATTTGGCTTTTAATTTTTATAGAAGCATTTTGTTTCCTCTGAAGAGAAAAAAATGAGAGAATATCATATATGCATAATGTGTGTGTGTGCACAAAATTCTGCGTTATCAGTTTTCAGAAGAGAGGTAATCAGTTTGGAATAGAATGAAGAATGGGAAAGACATAGACAGGGCTCCGTAGATAAAGCTTATGTGTTTGGAAATCTTGGGGAGATTGAAAATGATTTGCTGATAGACTTGTGGTTTTCATGTAAGATGATGAGAGAAGATGACAAGCCATTAGGCTTGCTCGTTTAAGCAGCTGGTGATGGTGTTAACTGACATGAGGACACATGGCTTTAAAAATCCAGTTTGTATATCAGTACATTTTGGATGTGATAACTCTGAACCATCCATCAGGTTGATGGCTTTAAATACATGTACATGCACCAAATACATATTCATGCAGTTCAATGAATAATCTGATCTAGTAATAGCAACATAAAACAGGAAAGCCATCAGCAACTGATTATGTTTAAAGGTAAGATGTGATAATACCCAAGGAAAGAGTACTGATGGAACAAAAATTAGATCTTAAAAATAAAATTGAAGAAATACAGCACAGAGTTAACAAAGATATAGGAAGAGTAAGATGAATTTCCACTGAGGTTGAAAAGGAAGTTTTTTATTGTTTTTATGAATTCTTTGAGAGTTTTACCTAATGTATTTTGATGATATTTCCCCCTCTGCCAACTCCTCCCAGATCTACCCTATCTCCCTACTCACCCAGCTTTCTGCTTTTTGTTTTCCCCTGATGACATAAATTTGCTGTAGTGGGAATTTTTTTTGAAAGAAAACTTGAGTCAACATTATGAACAGCAACAAAAAAGGAGTATTTTAAGGAGTGAGGAACAATTGTGTGTGATATAACTGTGGAACCACAGGAAAAGAAGACTCACATTTATCCATTGAAACTTGTAGCAGGATGATTTGGGTGACTTTAAAAATAGATGTTTCAGAGCTGGCAAGATGGAACACCCGGTAAACTGCTTGCTGCATAAGCATTATAACTGAAGTTTGGGCCTCCAGCATCCAGGTAAAAATGAGATGTGGGGCTTGAAAGAATGCACTTGGAATCCTAGCACTGGGGGCAGACAGTGGCAGATACCAGATATGTAGGCAGGTAAATCCCAAGGGCTTGCTGACCAGCCGTTCTAGCAGATCACCAGGTTCTGTGGAAGACTGTCTCAAAGAATAATTTGGAGAAGCTACTGAGAAGGTCATGCCCATGGCAATTCTGGACTCCATATGTGCCTGCCTAAGCATGCACACTCATGTGCACATGCACTCAAAACACACACACACACACACACACACACACACACACTAAAAAAGAATGAAAACACAGAATTCTCAGCAGTCAGGAATGAAAGGGCTATTATAATTAAGAATTTCAATTAAAGATGAAGATGTGGGATTTGAAAGATACTATGTATCAGACTGTGCTATGAAGTTAAGGTGAACACTAAGAAGCAATTGGAGAGGAGAAATTCATTAATGGGAGATCATAATTTTTGAAGATAGACTATAGCAAACATTTTTATTTGCTGATGAGAAAAATTCACCAGAAAGGAAAGCAGGACTGATGATATGGAAAATATAAGACATGTTATGAGTTCTCAAGAGGATGGGAGGGAATGGAGGCCATAGGAATTATGGAGTGACCTCACCTGACAGGAACAGGGGTGGTTCTCCTGGTGACCAGGAGCCAGAGAACCACATGCCAGCAAGTAGATCAAGTTGGTGGTGTAAAACATTAGTTTTCTTCTGATAAACTTGGTTGAGGTCATTTAAAATGCATGATATCTAGATTTTCAGTTACGTCAAGATGGTGATATGAAGCATTAGTTTTCTTTTGATAAACTTGGTTGAGTTAACTTAAAATGAATGATATCTAGATTTTCAGTTATGTAAAAGAGGGTAAGGATTATAAATTGGGGTTTGAATGTGTGCTTGTGTGGTGAGGAAGTCAGGAGGAATATGAAGAAGGAAGGAGGTCTATCAAATAATTTATGTTGAAATGAAAAAAAAAATATTTGTAGAGCAGGTAGAAAAACTACAAATATGTAATTTTAAATATTTTATCCATTTTTTAAATTTCATGTGTATGAATGTATTGCTTGCATGTATTTAAGTGCATCCACATGCATGCCCATGGTGGTCAGAGGAGGGCGTAAGATTCCCCCGGAACTGGGTTTACAGGATAATTGTTAGCCACCATGTGCATGCTGGGACTTGAACCCAGGTTCTCTGCAAGAGGATCCAGTGCTCTAACTACTGAGCCATTTCTCTAGCCCCCAAATACATAATTTTAAAAAGGCAATTGTTAACATAAAATAAAGCTAGTCAGTCTACTAATATAATTTTGTTCAAATTATTCACAGACATAAGCAAAACAGAAGACGGAATACAAATACCTAAGAATATATTTTTTAAAATGTTCACCATCCTTAGATGTCTGGGAAATGCAAATTAAAACTACTTTGGGATTTCATCTTACCCAATTTGTCAGAAAGACAAACTGAGGAAATAAAAGAGGACAAATGCATGGGAGGATGTGGGGAACAGGAACTTCATGTGCTGTTGGTGGGTGTGCAAATTGTTGAAGCCACTGTGAAAAATCAGTGTTGTGGTTCCTCCAAAAGATAGAAATACATATAACATAGGACCCAACTATTCAACTCTTAGAATTCCAAAGAACTCTATTTCCTACTGCAGAGATACATGCTCATCCACCATAGTTATTCCGTTCACAATAGGTAGGAAATGGAAACAGCCTAGATGTTCATCAACTGATGAATGGATAATGAAAATGTGGTACCTATACACAATGGAATTTTATTCAGCTATAAAGAAAACTGAAACTACGAAATTTGACGATAAATGCATGGAGCTGGAAGATATTATACTGAATGAGGTAACCCAGACCCAGAAAGACAAACATCACGTGCTTTCACTCATATATGGATCTTGGCGTTGGATCTGTAGATCTGTGTGCTTAATTTGCGATACATGTAGAATCCAAGAAACTGGAAAGGGACCATTGATGATGGGCAGAAATAGTTTTCGGCGGTCTGAGTACCTGGTAATAGATAGTGCAAGACCAGGTCTGTGGTGATCCTTGGCTGTGTGGATTTTATATTACATATTGCATAGTTAAGCACTGGTGAGTCAAATGCATCAGTTGGAAGCAATTTAAGTAAAAAGGTGTTTTCTTATACATGTAAAGTCCCTTCCATCTCTCCTAGATTACAGAAGAATTTTTAAAGTTAGTCAGGATTAAACTTTGTGTTTTGTATATTTACCTTTATTCATCTTCACTTTCCAAATGAAACTATACCAAACATTTTCTTCACTGATGTGCTTGGGAAGTCTGGCTGTGGATTGCTTCGTACCACAAAGCAGCATCTAAAAGTGAGACTGAGATCTCATATGACTCTGCTTCATCTATTGCATTTGACAGAACTATTGCTGACTTCACTATTTAAGCCTGGAAAGAACTTAGGTAGAATTCTCAAAAATTCTCATCAATAAATTAGATTCTCATTCTTCTTCTTTTATTACCTGACTCTAGATGATGATTTAATGCACTGGCCCCATGCCAGTCATGTGGGCTTGGAATTGAGTAGCCTCAAACCTTTATCACCAATGCCCTCTGAGCCTATAGATTCTTCTCAGGAAATTTAAATCTCTGAACACATTTGACGGTGCAAAGAGGAATGGCATAGTCAGTAATTTGAGTTTATAAAATGTCCTGGTCATCTCACAGGCTAATTATCTCCTCTGATCTTTTCACTGATCGAGCATCCTACCTCAATTACCTGGACCTCTCCATTTGTGGAATGAGACATTAGTAGAAACCAGTATTTTTGAGGCTTTATCCTAAAGTCAGTACAGGATTTTACAACAGAGCTGACTCAGATGAATAACTAAGAAAATTTCATATTTCTGGTGAGAAATTTGCCTTTTCTTATTTTAATACAGGGTAAGAATGTCTCCATGTGAATTGATAGCAAGTAAAAAGTGACAACAGACCATGGAGATGATTAATGTGTTTTTAAATATGTAAGTTCTGCACATATTCATGGGCACAGCATTGTAATTTTATATGTGCATACAAAGTGTAGTGATCAGATCAGAATAACTAGTAAGTTTTTATATCCTCAGGTATTGTCATTTCTGCTTCTTGGAAACCATCAATGTCTTTTCTAGCTATTTTAAAACATAATTAACTGCTGGAGACTGGAGTTGCATTTTTATGTCTCATAACACCATAATTCCTTCCCCATTCATATGTTAATAATGTTATGATGTAGATGTAAAATAACTCCTACAGGCTCAAGTGTTTGGCAACACTTGGTTCCTATCTCCTGGCACCATTCTAAGAGGTTGTGAAATCTTTAAAGGGTAAAGGTCACTGGGAGCAGGATTTGGGGCTGTGACTGGCATGGAGTTCTAGCCGAGTTCTTCCCTCTACTTCCTGTTTGCCTGTTATAGAGGCATGATGAGTTACAAGCTCCTGCATCAAGGCTAGAATTCAGCTACTGTGTTTCTCCCACTGTGGGTCATCTACCATGCCTCTGATATCATTAAACTGAATTAAAATAAACCTTTCCTTTCCCAAGTTGCTTGTTGTAAGATATTTGGATGCTGGGACAAAAGGTGTAAGATAGTAATTGACAGTGTTTCGTTTTGTTATATTTTGAGGAGAATTTCATTATTCAATCTAGCCCAACCTCAAACTGATCATCCTCCCATCTCTGCTTCCTGGGTAAGTGACAATATTTGGAATTTATTTTATAAACTTGCATAGGAGCTCTAGCAATATAAGGTAAGACCAAGGATGTAGCATTTGCAAACCTATGTACACCTAAAAAAGCATAACATTCGGCAATTAACAAAGTTTAACGTGGTCATAATGAGGGGTGTGTATGTATGTGTGAAGAAAGATGTAAGCAAGAGAAGCCAACACATAATTTCTTAAAGGAGTTGGTTCCATCACATCTAAAAGGTTAACTCTTTCTTAAAAGCTAGCTCACTATTTGTTTATATTAAAATTTCACTGAATTATAATGATAAAATTAACCAAGACTGAAGACACAAAATAGTTATTTTAATTCTTTCTAGCTCTGTAGAATATATAGCATAGATCAATGTGTAGTGTTAATCTTTTATGGAAGAAAGAAAAAAGGAAACCTCACCTATTTATTATGATTAATATTGTCAACTTGTCAGTATCTAAGATCACTGAGAGGACAAATCTCTGAGCGTATCTGTGAAGGCATTTTTAGAGTAGATTAGTTGAGGTGGGAATACCCACCTTGAATATAGATGGCACTATTTCATGGGCTGGAGAAAGTGAACTGACCATCAGTGTCTTCTCTGTCTACTTCATGGCAATGTAATATGACGAAACGCTTCATAATGACTTCTCTGTCATAATGGACCGTACCTTCAAACTGTCAGCCAGAATAAACCTTTCCTTCCTTAAGTTGCTTTTGTCAGGTATTTTGTCATAGCAGTGAGAAAAGTTACTAATTCTATTCTCCCTCTTTTTACCCTTTTAAAGTTTCCATTTCTTATATTTATTCAGGATTGAAATCTGAGCTGGGTAGATCTCTACAGTCTATGTAACTACCTTACAAATTTAGGTAGTTAGTACAGACCTGCAATTAATCAAGTCAGTTACTTAAAGTCTTAATTTATTAAAATAAGTCTAAATGAAGTCCTAAAATACATCTTGGAAACAGTGAATGTTTCTTTAGAATTGAAGTAGAAGTTTATTTAAACTATAGTAGGGTTTCTTCTCTGAAGCATTCATCTGAAAAGTATATAAAGATTTTTAAATTTTCTCTTCTCCCATGGAAAATAGCATAAAATCTGGGTTAAAATAATTTTGGGCTAGGCATGGTGGCACACACCTTTAATCCCAACACTCCAGAGGCCAGCCTGGTGTCCACAGTGAGTTCTAGGCCAGCTGGTGCTACAGGGAGACATTGTCTCAAAAAGACAATAATTAATTAATTAGTTAATTAATTAATTAAGAAATAATTTTGGAAAATTTAGGGTCTCTGAACAATTCCAGTGTGGGAAAAAAAGATATAACCCTGTCTCAAGAGATGTAACCCAGTCGAGCTATAACCCAGCCTTGAATGATATAACCCAACTCCACTTCTGGCCCCAGAGTCTCTCTGCTTCCTGTTCCACTCTGATGAGGGGAGGGGAGTAGTCAGAATTGTGAACACCCATCATCACATGCCACTAGCTGTCTTGCCATTACTGACCTCATGAACTGTATCTCCTCAAACCATAAGCCAAAATAAATTCTTTTTCATTTAAGTTGCTTATTGTATGGTATGTTGTCCCAGTGATGAAAAGTAACAAATATCCTAGGCAAAGACAACTACCATAAAAAGGAGTGATCACTGGGGCGGGGTCTAAGTAAATAACTGGAATATAACTGGAATAGCTAACGTGTTTCAGTTCTAACCAACATGAAACAAGCTCAGTAAACAAATTAAACTTTTTTAAGAGAAGTAATCCTGAAAGGGTCTAGCTTTAGTAATAGGGCTAAGCTAGCTTCAGAGTAAAGATATGCTAAATGTCTTCTGACAAAGCTTAAAGTCTGGCTTCAAAAGGTCTCAAGCTTATCTGTAACTATTTAATTACAAATGTCAACAGCCTTCAAATAAAATTAATAAGATCCAGAAACTTAACAATATAGAAATCATAATATGAAGATCAATGCAATATGACAAGGCATGTGTGAAAATCTGGAAAGTGCTTCCCCAGACACTAGAAATGTCACTGAATAGAAATAGACTCAGAAACATTAGAGATAATGGAATTAGAAAACAAGAACTTTTAAGTAGATATTTTACATCTGCATAAGAATTTGGAAGAAGACTTGAACATAATCAAAAGATTTCAAAAACTATATTTTAAAAAGCATACAATGAATTTTATAGAAATGAAAGGCTGAAAGGAGAAATTTGCATTCCCACAATTTTATTTAGTAGATATTATGATCTCAGGAACTAAGAAGAAAAGGAGGCCTAGAAATTAGTAAGAGAGTTGAACAACATTATTAAAATTGGCTTAATAAACATAGACTTCTACATTTACTAGCGGTGAAAATTTTACTATTTTCAAGAGCACAAGGAATATTCAGCAATTTAGAATTTAATTTAGAAAAGTATTAAAACATTTAAAATTTGAGATTATACAGTCTATTATCTTATAATGGAATCTTTCAGAAATCAACTTTAAAAAGTTAGAAAACTCCAGAATATTTTGAAAGTAAGCAAATAACTAAATTATTAAAATGAAACCACAAGATGATTTTTAGATAAATCATAATGGGAGAAAATAACTACCAAAACTCAGAGAATGTGCCAGCACATGGTAGCACATGCCTGTAATCCTAGGACTCCTGTGGAGGCAAGGGCAAGAGAATTTGGGGACAATCTGGGCTACATAGTAAGACACCATGTAAAACAGAAAATGAATCAGTGACTGTAGCTAAGTAATATTAAGTCTGAATTTAATAGATTAAAATTCAAATATTACAAAGGCAGAACAAATTTAAAAAGCAAACTCTGATCTTTACACTTAAAATTCTGATGAAGAAAATTATATCTGAAGGGGATAGTCATAAGGAGAAAATATAGGAAAGGAAATTATAAAAAGAAAATCAATGGATTTTAAATGTCTAACTAAAATAGATAGAAAAAATCCAATTATTTCAAATATGAAAGAAAGCTTATCACAGAATCTAGAAATATAAAAACCATAGTAAGAGAATATGCTAAAAAATGTTTGCTAAGAAATCTAATTAAAGTGGAAAAATTTTACAAAACAAGCAAATAGAAACAAAATAAACTTTCATCTTGTTACTAATAGTGAAAGAATGAACACAAATTTTAAAAGGATGGATTAAGGCTAGGTTCTCTACAACTAGTATTGTTCAACATTACAATAGATATTTAGGCCAGCACAATAAGACAAGAAAAATTAATGAATTATAGGGGTTAGAGAGATGGCTCAGCAGTTAAGAGCACTTGCAAAAGACCCATGTTTGGTGCCTGGCACCTACTTTGGTTGGTTTACAACCCTGTGACTACAGCTCCAGGATCCATTGCACTCTTCTGGTTCCCACAGGCAACCACACACACACATGCCATTCACACATGCACAGACAAAAATAGAAACTTTTAAAAAAAGAAATGAATTGTACTAGAGATACATGATAATTTGAGACATATATTAAAATTTAACAAGTATAATGACATTTATTTATAGAAAATATAATTGTAGCTGTAGGATCCCCTAAAAATTCTAATAGTTCTATCACAATATGTTAGGTAAACGGATTACTAGTCCACAACAGTGTAACATAATGTTCAATACTTTAATTCTCAGGTTTCCAGGAATATAACATATTATCAGTAAAAATACTATCTGGTTGTTTTGTACAAATTATTACAATGGTTGTAGAATGCAAAAAAATTTATATCCAAGAAACTTCTTAAAAATAACAAAGTTATTTCAGAATATAACATAAAATTACAGTATCA
>NW_008338118.1:1286050-1288949 GCF_000622305.1 Nannospalax galili | reverse complement strand
TATATTCTATAGATTTTTCACAAGTATGCAATGGTGGTTTTAACTTCATAACATAGTTCTTGTATGCAAATGAGAGCAGGAAAACTGGATATACATTGACAAAATTGATGAAACTTGACCACAGACAGCACAAGGAGCTGAAGAGATGGTTCAGCGGTTAAGAGCACTGACTGCTCTTGCAGAGGACCCAGTTTCAATTCCCATTATCCACACGGCAGCTAACAACTGTCTGTAACTCCAGTTCTAGGGGTTCTGATGCCTTTTTCTGACCTCTGCAGGCATTGCATGACACTGGTGCACTTACACACCACCAGGAAATACACTCAGAAGAGAAAACAAAAGCAATACATAAAATATTTAAAAGTTTAACTTAAAATATATTATAATTTTAAAGCCAAAAGTATAAATTCTTTACTAGAACATCAAAAACTAATAATTAAAAATCAGATGACTTTGGAGCGGGAGAGATGGCTCGGTAGTTAAGAGTACTTGATGCTCTGCCAGAGAACCCAAATCGGCCCCTGTCTTCCATGCCCAGAAGCTACAACCACCTGTAAATTCCAGCTCCAGGAGATCCAATGCCCTCTTCTGGTCTCCATGGGCACTGGCACAAACAGGGCACACAGTTACATAAATGCATACACAAAAATAAAAAAAAAAAAACTAAAATAGCCGGGCATGGTGGCGCAAGCCTTTAATCTCAGCATTTGGGAGGCAGAGGCCAGCGGATCTCTGTGAGTTCAAGGCCAGCCTGTTCTACATAGTGAGTTCCAGGACAGCTGGGGCTACAGGGAGACCCTGTCTCAAAAAGACCAAAAAAGAAAAAGAAAAAAACCCTCTAAAATATTGAATAACTTAAATTGTTACTAAAATATGAGTGTCTGCTATTGTAAAGACTTTCTTCAAAACTGGAATCTCTGGTTTCCTAACTTCTACATACAATTTGTGTTAAACACACGAAGATTTGATTCTAGGACCTTCATATGGGAGAAAACACATGATGTTTGTCTTTGGGGGACTGGATAGCTTCATACAATATAATGTTGCCCAGTTCCACCCATTGACCTTCAAATGTAATAATTCCATTTTTATTTATAACTAGGTAACTTTTTCATATATATATAATTTTCATTATCCATTCATCAGTGATCCCATTTCCTGGCTATCGTGAATAGAGCAGCCAAGAACATAGATGTACAAATATTTATAAAGCAAGATATAAAGTCCTCTAAGCACATGCCTAGAGTAGTACAGCGAGCTCATATGGTAGTAGGATTAAAGGGTTTTTTTAGAAACCCCCAGAATGATTTCCAGAGTGGGTGCACTAGTTTATATTCACACTAATGGTTTGTAAGGTTCTCCTTTCCCGCATCCATGCCAGCATTTGCTGTCAACTGTATTCCTGATGATGACTATTTGCTGGGTGAAGTGAATGCATTTAGGGAAAAGTGGCAGTAGAATAGAGGTGAGATGAAAATAGAGAAAGGGAGTACTGGGTACAAAACTGTTCAAGCAAGTAGTAGAGAGATGGGGATTGGGAAATAAGGGGCCAGTGGAAGCCTTAACCAAGCTGAATGGTGCATGACGAAGTTACTTAGGAACTTGGGCTCCTGCAGTTCAAGGAAAAATTTGTAAGAGGGGTTTCATTGAATATATGTGATTTGGAAGAGCTGGAGGAGAATACTGGGAGCTAAAAGGTTAAGCAGGATGGAGACAGGGGGCTGGGAGGGAAATGGATGTCTATTAACTAAAACTAAGGCTGTATGAGGAAGCCTTATGAAACCCCCCTAGTTTATAAGTGAATTAAAAATCCATTTTTTATAAAAGGAGTTTGAACAGAAGTGTCCTGCATTAGTAAACAATGCCACTCCCAGAAGACATGGATTATTAAATGAAAATCTCAGTGCTAGGTATGGTTACTGGTCTGAGAGTCCCAAAAGGCACCCAAAACACGACAGGATATTATTATTTCTCTTAATTACCCTCCATAATTTGATGGTAGGAGTCTATTGCTAAAGAAAACATACATTGTGGTTGTAGGATACAGAGAAGTGAACTGATCAAGGAACTCTCCGTGCTGGCTTGCTTTCATAATGCTGGGAGGAGCTACACAAGTTTCTCGGGAAGAAAATTCATCAATGATATTATTCAGCACTAGACCCTGAATGCTACACCATGGACTGGATGAGCAAAATGTGCTCATCGGTGCATTAGTGGCAAGACTACTTATGATGGTTCCCAACTGATCCTTTAACTGGATTTGACCTCCTCCACAATAGGAAATTTGTGATTGGTACTGTAAAATGTTCAAAACTCATGACTAGTAAAGTCATAGTCCCTATAGGAGAACCCACTGAAGTTATTTTTCTAAATGGTATGTAGTAAAACTGCCCTCTAAATATCTATGTTTATACACACAGAGTTGTGCTGCTCCAAACCTTACTCAGAAAAGCTTATTTCATTGGGTAGTAGTTAAAACAGAGAGATATTAATGTTCAATTTGGACATTAATAACCAACTGTGGGAATAACCAACTATGAGTGCTTATAGGACATCAAGTCCCTATCAAGGCTTAGGAAACACTATAGAACAGGAAGAAGAAAGAATGTAAGAGATGGAGGATAGAGAGAAGTCTGTGAAATGTTATCCCCTGGACATGATATGATTCTTGCATATATGAACTCACAGCAGCTGTGGTTACCTGCACAAGACCTTCACAAGAACAAAGCAGTTAAAAACTCCAGCATGGAGAGGGAGAGGTTCCCAAGGCCTCACCCCTAGCTGAGGACCTATTGGCAGTTGATGGGTTCTGGGGTAAGGAAAGTCATTTTTCTTCAGGACTATGACTACTAGTGGGTTCCCATACCCAAGTAGATAACCCCATGTACTATATATATAT
>NW_008338118.1:1260457-1285978 GCF_000622305.1 Nannospalax galili | reverse complement strand
CAGAGATGTGATAGGGGTGTCAGGTGAGAGGGAAGTGGGGTGAGAAAAATGGATATGATCAAGATGCATTGTATACATGAACAAAATTTCCAAAGAGCAAAAAAAATTAAAATAAAAAATGAGAAGACAAACTATGGATTTAAGTAAATTTTAACATTACATATCTTACAATATGTGAAGAATTTAAAACTAAATAAGAATGTAAATAATCCAATAAAAAGAGCAAAACATATCAATTTTGCCAAAAAGCACATATCAATAAAGCATATGAAAAATATTCAATATCATTATTCAAGAAGAAAAAAATCCCTTCTTTGAAACTATGCGTTATTAAACAAAAACCCTCAGTGCCATGTATGGGATCATGCCCTATGAGTTTTTGGTCAGGTCACATTCAAGTTCTTGCTACAGCTCTTGATTGTCCACCATAACTAGACCATAACAACCTATTGCTGAAGACACCACATGCCTTGGTTATGACAGAGAAATAAAGCTGGAATTGAGCTGGAAGCTTTCATTGTCCCAAAAGATGTTCTTCAGGCTGCTGTGTGTTGAGGAAGGCCTTGTGTCTGAGTGATAAATGAGCTTTCAAAATTCCTTAAGTAAAGCTAGGCATAGTGGCACACGCCTTTAGTTCCAGGACTTAGGAGGCAGAGGCAGGCAGATCTCTGTGAGATTGAGGCCAGCCTGGTCTCAATAGTGAGTTTCATGGTAGCTGGGTCTACAAAGAGGCCTTGCCTCAAAAAGACAAAATCAAAACAAAACAAAAAAAACCTCCCAAAACTCCTTAAGCAATACACCTAAAATTGTAGTTACTTTATTTTATAAAATTCATGAGTGATAAAGTTAATTCAAAATGTTTTCAAATTTTCTAATCAAAACTAAGAAAATACTAATCCAGATTTTTATCAAATCAGAGACCATTCTGCTCTAACACATCAATATTAAAAACAAGTTAAACTGTAAAGTAACTCATATTTAACAAGTACATAGGCTCTTTGGCTATGTGGCCTACTTTTTAGGAGTCTGTGCTATATTTCCTATACTGTTATTTTCAGGTTGTTTTTTCATGTTAATGAAGCTATTTTAAGATAAGCCACAGGCCAAATGCTCTTTCTTTCATTATAATGACAGGGGAAATAAACATTTCCCACTTTCCTCCTTCTAAAGCCAGGTCACTCTCCACAAGTTCTTTGTTGACTGTCATAGGTAGCAGCTTGTCTTTTCCTATGGTGAGAAAGCATTAATCCATCTGATAAAGAATGGTTTGTGGAAGGTGCACACAGCTCAGAACTCTTTAATCTGTCATGTCCTATTTTCTCTTTACCATTGAAATATTCCAGAATCCTTTTTCCAATCTGTCATAGGCAAGTTTAACATCCCACCCCAGAGTTTACATTAACCTTTAGTAATGCTATGGGAAGACATGAAGGCAGTTTACAAAACAAGGCAGTTGTCTATGAATTTTGTATTATTAGTGTCTGAATCGTATTACAAATTTACCTTTCCTGTCGTTGCTAATAGGAACTGTGCTCACACATACACAACATTTCTGGACTGTGAAGAGAAGAACTAGGTATTTTGCACCATCAATGAAATGATGTTTAGATAATGTAAAAACAAGTTGAAGAATTCTTGAGAATGTGGTAAATATCATTTCAAAATAAATTAATCCTCCCAGTGCAAAGTATGGTATTCCAAGCTAGAAACAGTTGCTTGTGCTAGCATGTGGGCTGTCTTTGAAACCCTGTGTTATAAAACTGAGAGAAATCTTCCTGCAATTAATATAATTGTTGCAATCAATTAAAAACTTCAAATTCATCTCTAGACATTCCCTGCTAGATAAATCGAGAGTGACAATTTTTTCCCACTATCTCCAACAGCTTCTCAAACTGTATACAGCATAACTAGCCACTCAAGTACACGAGGAACCATTACTGGAATTTGGAATATTTTCAAATTTTCAGCTTGTGTTTAGAGGACATGTGGTAGCACAGCTGAAGGCATGTTTCAGTTTAACAAGTGATCAATGACTTCTTCCTCCCTATTCATAACTTTCATCCTATCTACTATTAGAGACACAGTATTTATGGGAACTCATAATTACCAATGGTAGTGATCACATATTCCAAACAATTACATATCAGAAGAATTAGTCTTTAAGATGTCTTGGCCAATGACAGTTCTTTGGTAAGCAGATGTGTTTAACATCTATCAAGCACTGAACATGATCCAGAACTCTTTTAAATGACATGATAGAGAAGAAAGAAGCATGGCTTCTGTCTTCAAATAGTTTTCTTCACAAATTAAGAAAGCACATATGTGTGGAACGAAGATCAGTAAATTATAACAATAGTAAGTGCAAAAGTGGATAATGTAAGTATTATGCATCTGTCTAGCTGTGGAAGGAAGAAGAAAGAGATAATGAAAATCAGCAAGAATTCTGCCACTAATTCCCACTCAGCAGGTGTCGTGAAGGACTTCAGTCTTATTAATCTTACTTTAGTCTCGCAGGTGTTACTTCTTTATGAGTTTTCTCACCAGTTCGAGAAAAAGTTTTGAATAAGTTGCAGTCCAGTGAGACTCATAGAACCATGTCTTATGTCGAAATATAAGAGATACAAAGCAAAGTAAAAATAATAAAAATCTCATTCTGGACACAAATGGTTTAACAGTCAGCGGGTGGGTTGTTTTCAGTTCTTATATTGCCATGATTGACTAGATGTCCCCTGAATATAAGTTATTCAGATTTGGAAGTGCTCGGGTTATAGGTTAAAAAATGTCCCCAAACTCTAAGGATGGTTTTGGCTTCCTCATAAGGATATGCATTCTCTTTTCTCTGTATTCTAATCATTATGCTTTATTAATATTTTCTGATAATAAATGAGCATATTGAGTCATATATGTTGGCTACTTAGCTTACACAATAAGTGGCTTTGGTGCAAAAACTTTTCCCTTGAAATTGCAATATTTGAGTCCTTTGCTAAATGTATTTCTCTAAATATCAATTTCAATCCATTTCAGAGTTTCAGTTCACATATATTTCTTCAATTCAAAGCTATATCTGAATGAAATATCATTACATCTGAATTAATATAAGAAATATACAAATAGATATTTGTTTTTAACTGCTAAACAGCTTAACATTTTAGATCAGGAAAATTATTTTCAATTAAAGATATGAATTAACGCTAAAAAGATAAACATCTGTCTTTTGAAATCCATACTTTGCTGGTTCTCTAATCCTTCTTACCTGCTTCCTTAATAATCACAAAAGAAATAAATAGTGCTTAAAATTAAGACAAAAGGGCTGAAGAGATGGCTCAGTGGTTAAGATCACTGGCTGCTATTACAGAGGAACTAGGTTCAGTTCCCAACACCCAGATAGCTACTCGCAAGTACCTGCAACTCCAGCTCCAGAGGATCCAATGCCCTCTTCTGGCCTCTGCAGGCATTACATGCATATGTTGCACATACATACATTCCGGCAAAACATCCATACACATAAAATAAAAATAAGTAAATATTTTTAAAAATGAAGAGTTAGGACGGAAGTCATCAGAGCTTAAAGATATATGA
Organism: Nannospalax galili; assembly: GCF_000622305.1. Taxonomy (NCBI): domain Eukaryota; kingdom Metazoa; phylum Chordata; class Mammalia; order Rodentia; family Spalacidae; genus Nannospalax; species Nannospalax galili. The sequence goes on along the minus strand of NW_008338118.1, from coordinate 1,282,399 downwards.
CATAATAAGAAATAAGGAAAATTTATCTCTTGTGTTCAGCCAGGTACTTGAGAAAAAGGTGGGAGAAGTCAATTGAAATTTCTGAAAATAAGAATGCTCAAAAATCCTAACAATATTGTATTCCAACTTTTATTATTTGGTCAAATTATTTCTTGCAGCTAATCTCTTAATGCAAAATTCTTTCACCAAATAATCATCACTTTTACTCAACAAGACACAGTATCTTCACCTGCAGAGGCTGGAAGTCTCCATGGATGGTAATGCATTTCTGAGTCTGCTAATATATGTAGAACAAGAATTTGCTCTCAGATTTCAAATGGACCTTAGTAGTACCACATTTTAAGTAGTCCTATTTATTTAGTTTCTGTACATATTAATGCACAAAAATTTAGAGGATGAAGTTATAGGGAAAATGTGAATACAGTTAAATAGGACTGAATTTAGTGTGTTTGCAATGCTCACACTTCCCTTCTTGGGTTCCAGGTAGAGAATCTCCTCCTACATGTGGTTTGCAGTGATTTGGAGAAGGCTCAAAATTCTCAGTCAGCAAATATTGCCACTTTCCGAATGCCTACTTTCTCCTAGGTCTAGACATGTCATCAGTTTTCACATAGCGGAAGTCCTCTAAGTGAAGTAGTTTTTCTCAATGAAAGTAGGAGTCATGAATCACTGTAGGACTTGAGAAGCCTTCTCTCCAATCTGTAATTTCCAAAATTCAAGCAGCACAGCTTTACTGGGAACAAGAACAACCTTAGTTTGACAAGACACATGATTTAAGCTGTGAAAAATACTAATGAGTTGAGATGCCTGGATAACTATGTCATCAATGAGTCAAGATTTCCAGACAGCATTATACACCTTAGACTCAATGACCTTAGGCTGAAGTAGTGCTTTTGCTTTATGATAAGCACTTTAAGATTTTGGTAGATTTCAAGGGTAAAAATAAAATCCAGGTCTAGTCATCCCGTAATATTTCTAATGGGGGTAGTGTTGGCATTGCAATTAAAATTTTAGTCTAAATCAGCAGTTTAAAGTAACAAAAATTAATTTCTTTAAAACCTATGAAAAGAGTATTTGATATGCCCAGTGACTGTTTGACATTTTGACACTAGATTTCCAAACTGGTTTAGTAGGGTGATTAGCTTGACATACGAATAGCATCTGTCCTGTCAACAATGGAAAGTTCACATGGCCTACATGCATAAAAACTTGTGTTTTTTAGCAGGTGACAGCCATACAAATTGGGAAGAAAATTATCAACAGCCACAAGGGGCTCTTCTTGATTCTCCTGCCCATATATCCACATCTCAAATTCATCTGTTTAAATGGTAACTTCCTGTATTTAGTTTTGTTATAGAAATAAGCTAGTCTCTTTTTCTCCGATATTTTTATTTAATTCGATTAACAAGGTGAAGAAAACACTGGACCTTATTTTTCACATATCTTGCCCCTTTCTCTAAGAGCATCCAGCAATTTCTACCAATTCCAGATATTGCAGAATGCTACATAAATTTAATGGGGACAATAAAGGAAATATAAGAGAAAAATTTGGGCCAGTGAGAAAGTTGAATATTTACCCATCTTTATATGGTTAACTCTCAAACTTGTAGTTGAATCTACTTTGACTCAATGTGAACATAGAGAGCTGATGGACTAATACTTAGGTTTCATGTCTGAAGTAACAATTATGTGGTCAATGGTAATAGCAAATGTCTAGCATAAGGAAACTAAAATGTTCAGTGCCATCTTTAGCATTTCACATATAACAAGTTATTTGATCTTTAAAATCAGCCTAGTAAGTAGACACCATACTTGACATGGCTTAAATAATGACCCTGGGTCTTAATGTTTGCAGTTTAGCTTCAAAGTTCTTGTTGCTAGGTGTTTTACCATACTGTATGCAGGAAAAAAAAAATCGGTAACCTGTATGGAAGAAAAAAAAACGTGTTCTGATCCTCAGGCAATGACATGCTCAAGAAAATCAAGTAATTTGAAAGTTCCACTGCCCAAACACACACACCTATCACTCTAAAACCAAATTACTGAAGACCAGTTCCTATCTGTGAGGAAGGCGCTGCGGTTGTGGTGACTGGGGAAGGCCACAAGGAGGCGGTGGAACTCGCATCATTAGAGAAGATAAGCAGGTTTCCAGTAACACTGTGAGGAAGAGGAGAGTTGTTTTGAGACAGAACTTTTAAAACAAGAATACTTGAATGCATTGGAAGAGTTAAAGCTCCTGGGAAACTGGAAGTGGGATTGATTCGTTAAACTAGTCCACAAATCACATATACACCCCGGCAAAGGCCTGGCTGGCAGACTTCCCAGACATATCTGAATCCCCCATAAAATTAATTATAGCTTGCCAGGTTCTGTCAGACCTACCACATCTGATTCTTTGGGTAAAATCTGAGGATCTGAAAAGTGGAAATAACACTCCCAACATACAAAAGTCAATTGAACCCATGCATTTCAAATTGCAAGAAACTGCTGCAGGGCTATGAAGCTCACCGTAAAACCTTGACTGTCAGCATGTTTTCAGTCAGTTCCCTAATAAAAAAATAACATGTCACTTAATACACAGTCTGTTCTTCCTATGGAGATAGATTCTGCCTGATTCTTCTTTCAGGATGGAAACATTTTATCATGTATTCAAACTGCTAACATGGAAAAAAAATAAACAACTCAACCAAAATATGACTGCCTATATTTGTTTTGATTTGAAAGATAATTGGGTGATAAGGTGTTGGAATTTTAAAGAAGTATGTTTTGCACATTTACTCGGTTGAATGCTTACCTTCCAATACCAAGCAATGGTGCACAGTTGACATTCATGCTCATGGAGCATAGGTTCGGGGGGTCTCCATACTCTTTCAATCATCTAAGACTGAGAGAGACCACCCTGCTTACTTTATTGCTAGCCATTTGAATAACTAAGTGTCTATAAAACAACAAACAGCTTGAGTTTCCTTCAATTTGTCACAAAATTTATCCACCTGTTGTGTTTTGTCATCTAAACATTCCAAGCAGATTCCAGTTCAGAGGTAGAAAATAGTTCCCATTTATTCACAGCTAGAAAAACAGACTGCAAAACTAACTGCATTTTTTTCCTGCCTGTGCTATGGTGCAAGACTGAAGGCAGATAATGTTGTCAAGGTCGTGATGCACAAAGTGCTTAAGAAAGAAAAGAAAATGACAGGCACAAAAGTTAGGAAAGTATTTAAATAAAGAAGGACTGTGAGCTCATAAAACCTGTGGAACAAGACTTCCCTTAAGTGCTACCAAAACTTTTGCCAAGCTCAGGTTCAGGCGGTACCACCCAAGACCTGATTGTCTCAGAATGGAAATCTGAGGCAGTTTTCCTCGTCCAAAGGGATTTTCTTCAATTGTCAGGATTAAATATCATGAATTATTAGGAAACCCAGTTTTTATCAAAGACAACTTTTAGCAAGTCGGTGACCGTAAGGATAACTGTATGATGGTAGATTGGTGGATGAATGTGTAGATAGGAGCTTGGAGCTAAACAAAAATGATACTTCCTGGAATTCTAAGTTTAAGCTAAAAATCATAATATCTATCACTTAAACTTTAACACACACAGTCAAAATTTTAAAATTTTATGATACATTACTCTCCTCCAAATACCTATTTATGTTGTGTATTTCTCTTTCTGATTTCTGTTCATTGGTTATCTCTGAATGAGTTTGTTAATATACAGGGAAATTGAGGACCAAGTGAACTTGATTTATTTCAATAAATATGTCTCCTAGATTTACATTCATTGTTTCTTCTATATTAACACACAACCTAATTTTTTGTGTCCATGCCTTTTTCCTCATTTGGAAAGCAAGCCACACGCTGCCAGGCATATAGCACATGTTTAAAATACACTTATTAAATTATACTAACTATTGCCCACCCTGCACATAAATTGCAGGCTTAAGAGAAGCAGTGTGTAAAAGCACACTGTGTAATGACCCCATCAGCTGGGGAGATGAAAGTCTGGGGCATGGCATTTCACTGGCTTGATCCATCTGCCACCAGTCACTTGTGGGAAGAGGCTTCTGTTTCTTGTCAGCCGGCAATAGGAAGCAGAGCAGGGTTTAGAAGTTGCTGAAGTACTGAAGGAAAGGGCTCAGCACACAGCATTCATGTCAAGCCTCTTACGAGATCCTGGCTTCCTTATCCTCCCCATCTGGTAAATAAACACTGTCTCCTTGCTGCTTTGCCTCAGAAAATACCTTACTTCTAAGTCAGGAAAAAATATGCTCAGTTAGAAAGAAGTCCAATTAACCAACCTAAACAAATAAAAGGATGCGTTATATTTTAACTCATGGAAGTTTTTATAAGACACTGTTTCAATTTTCAACCCCATTTTCTATACTTAAATGATGTGAAAGTGAAGAGAAAAGATAGACCCCCCCCCTCAGTTAAACTACAAATAGTGATATTTCTCATCGAAAAGAAAGTGAAATGTTTTCAATCATTTGTGATTTCACATCTGAATTACCACTTGGAGGCTGTCAAAAGGGGAAAATCCCTGATTATATTTTTGATCCTTTAATTTGGAGATATGAAGCTACGAAGTCACATTAATATTCTCTGTGTATGTATGTGTTGTGTGTGTGTGCACACACGCGCGTGTGTGTGTGTGTGCTTCTGGGGATCAAATTCAGGACATTACACGTGCTTGGTAAGCACTCTATCATTGAGTTAAATTTCTAGCCCAAGGATGTTTTTATTGATTTAATTTTGTTTTCCATATCCCTCTTCCATGAAATTCTCTAAGACCCAAGTATAGGAGTTGTGTTGTAGATGAAGTTTTGAACAACAAACCAAAACTCTTCAATCAAATTAGATTTGAGAAGTGGTGAACAGATAAACTGAGCCAGCGTCTATGAGGCAGACAGAGGCATCAGGGTGAGTTTGTCAGTGTCCCTAGAGAGAAGGGAATACACGTATTTTTGTCACATTTTTTGACTGTCAGGACTTGGTATCCTGTTTTTGAGGAAAAATTTGAGAAAAGTAAGGAATATAATTACTTCATCATACTGGAATAAATTTTGTTCATTAATAAAGTTTCTGTTTTCCTTTGTTCTGAATCTTACCAAGCTCAGGTTGACTTCAATCTTACTATATGGGTAAGGATAACACTGAACTCCTGAGCCTCTGGTATCTGTCTTCTATGTGCTAAGGTTATAGGCTTTTCTTGAGGCCTACTACACTCAACTAAAAATAAGTCTCAATATACTAGAAAAAATTAAATTACATAATTAATATAATCATAATGCAATAAAACTAGAAATCTGTGATTAACAAAACTTTGAAAACTACATAAATACACGGAAATTATATAACTTGGTTTTGGATACCCAATGGTCCCAGAAAGGAATGAAGAATGCAAATAAAAATTTTCTTAACAATAAATGAAAATGGAGAAACAATTGACCAAACCTATAAAATCCAACAAAGGCAGGACTGAGAAAACTTACAGCAATCAACATTTACATAAAATGTAATGAAAATAAGCGATAGCTACATCAAACATAATTAGAATAGTGAAAACCAAACAAATGCAAAGTTGGAGTGAAGAAATGATAAATAGCACAGGAATGATGAAACAGAAACTAAAACATGCAGAAAATCAATGAAATGAGATGGTACACAAAATGAATAGATATACCCTTAGCTAAACCCAATAAGAGATTTAAAAAAATAGATTTCAAAATTGACTCCACAGAAAGATCATTAGAGATCATTAGAAACCATATAAAAACACATTTGATAACCTAGAAATAAAGGGCAAATTACTGGATAGATATATCTAAAAGACTGAGGCATGAAACAAAATTTGAATAGGCCAATAACTAATGAAGCGAATCAGTAATAAAAATTCTCCCATCAAAGAAAAGCCCTGACCCAAATGGCTTCATTGATGAGTTTTATCAACCGTTCAAAGATCTAATCTTAATTTTCCTTAAGTAATCCTCAAAAATAAAAAAGTATTTCTTCCAAATACTTTATACAAGACCTACATTGCCTTGACTTCAAAACCAGTTAAAGACACAAAAACAAAAGGCCTATAGGCTAATATTTTGGATGAACGTAAATGTAAAATCCTTAACTTAATAGTAGCAAATGATTGAACAGAACATTAGTGCAATTTTACACCATGTTACAATGGGATTTGCCCTATAAACACAAGGACACCCTTGCATACACAAATCTGAAACCACGAATGAAGGACAAAAAGCATATTATCATCTTAATAGATACATAAAAGATATTTGATACAATTGAACAAGTCTTCATAAAACAATTATTGATGAAATTCGGTCTAGAAGGAACTATCTCAACAGGACAAAGAGCATTTATAGTAAGCTCATAGCTACCAATATGCTGATGGAAAAAAGTCCAAGGCTTTCTCTGTGAGATCTGGAGCAAGACAAGGCTGCCCACCTCTACCACTATTAGTCGACATAGTGTCAGCAGTTACAGCTGGAATAATCACAAAAGAGAAAGAAACAAAGAGCCTAGAAATTGGAAACGAAGTCTCATTGTCATTGCTTACAGATACTATGATATATAAAATTCAAAACCTCTATTCTACCTAATAGTGAATTCAGCTAAATTGTCAAATATAGAATTAATATAAAAATCAATAACAATATTATATACTAGTACAAAAAAGCTTTAGTGGAATTAGGATTGCAATCCCATTTGCAATTGCTACAAAGTTACCTAAAAGTAAATTTAATCAGAGCAGACAATATCTGCAATGGAAACCATCAAAAAGATGAAAGAAATTGAATAGGACATACCAAGGCAGGGAGACACGTTTTGTTCTTAGAGTAAAAAAAATAAATTTTGTTAAAATGTCAATACTACCCAAATCAATCCACAGATTCAATGAATTTCTATCAAACTACCAAAAACTGTCTTCACCAAATTAAAAAAATACACTCCCCCAAATCAAACCTCAAAGTTTACACAGAACTGAGAAACGCTTTAAGAGGGGCTGGTGAAATGGTTCACTAGTTAAAGCGTCTGCTGCCAAGTCTGATGGCCTGAGTTGCAGTCCAGAACCCTTATGGTGAAGGAAAGAATGCACTTACCATAACCATTATCAATGATATTTTTAACACTGTTTTAAGTAAAATTCACTTACAGTTACAAATGTAATTATCTATTTCTTCTGTAAATAAGTACATGAATACATTTTGAGTAAAAGAAAAAAACAAGAAAGAAATCATTTGCATACCCAGTAAAATTGTCAAATAAAAAATAACCAAGCATAAAACTTTACTTACATGGAGAAAAATCTACAATATAGTGCTTCCACCGTAAGCACTGAAGAATGATGAGAGCCTGCTGACGGGTCTCCATCTGGACAGGTATATGATTTCAAACACAGGTCTGGAAACAATATTCTTACTTGAATATGCTCACAGAGCAGAATGGGTTGAACACAAAAACAAACATAATAACTAAAAAAAGACTGAGTACAAAATTAAAACTAGTATGCAGCAGTAAACTCCCAAATCAAACATGTTTTCATAGGTAATTCAGATATGCAAAAGTAGCTAGAGGGACTTGTATTGAGGCCAATGTGTCCCACAAATGGGCTACCCCAGCAGTACTTCTCAACACCATCAATCTCCAGCATTTCTTACTAATTATTTGACTTTTATGAGCTTGAAAATGAGAAATTGTCTTCAAATTTTGCATTAGATATAAGTGCCTGAAGGATGTATACACTACCTGTAGTGAATTGTCTCCACTAAAGTGTTTTAGAAACTTGGGTGTCATCTATAAATCGCACACTCCTGTTTTAAAAACAACCTTAAAATACAGTCCGAATTTACTCAGAGGAAATTAATTTTTAATATGGTCCTACTCTACATCTCTAACTTTATATTCTTCCACTCAATTAAACAAAATCTATCTATCTATCTATCTATCTATCTATCTATCTATCTATCTATCTATCTATCTATCTATCATCTATCTATCTATCTATTAGAAAATCACTGATAACGAATACTTACCTAGGCAGGTAAGATAATGATTACCTAGTCTTTGTCTAGTATATTTTGAATTGATTATTCTCGGCATTGATCTGTTCATCATAAAATAGATTTCAAACCTAGGATATCAAGTTTTAATATGATGTAGGTTAAAGACTTTGAGGTTCTAGAAAAGAGACATAAGTCAACTCATTCTGGAGATGACGTGATTTGGAATGCCTTCCCCATCCCTACCTCCTCTTGTCCTCACCCATACCTCACCGTCTCTACTCAACATTCACTTTTTATTACTTCTCCCTGAATCTTGGCTACCTCTTCATTTCCCAGTTCTCTTCATTTCCCAGTTTTAATATTTGTCCTGGAAATGACCTGCTAATAAATGCATGACACTTTTTAGAGCTTCATGTGTGCAGAATATGCCTAAACACTATATAAAACAGAGGTTTACAGGGGTCAGGCCATTAAAACATCAGCCAATGATGGTGACTGACCATAATTGTAATAACCTGGAAAGTATGTTTTCTCTTTACAGGCAGTGACTGATTTGGACACCCACTGTATAGTGATTTATAAAGAAGGAATTGCCTACCCTAAACAGTGTGAGATATACAAATAACATCACCTGACACTAGACAGATGATGTGAAAAAGCAGTCTACTAGCTGCAATACTCACAGCCTGGAGACCAGGGTCACATGGAAATTGTATGTGGATCGGAGAGGACCAGCAGATACTGAGAGATAGGATTCCAGTTGACAAGATTCTAGGGCACTTCTGTGTACCACAGGAGAAAGTGACTGGCATCACTGAATAATTTGACAGCCTGGTAAGGAAAACTTTAAGACTGAGGACTAGGTAAGGTAAAGCTACTTGGACTGATAGGGGAACTTGCCATTTGGAAACTTTATTTTATTGATGAATTGGGGTCATATTTGGCAAAAACAAAAGAGTTAATCAGTAGATTTTGGGACTCCACGAGCTTCCAATTCTGACAAAAGTGCTTGGAATTTGGGGTTCTTACAATACACAATTGTTCCCTTTAGAAACAGAGGCTCCCCTGATGCCAGGAATTCTAAAATTTCAAGAGAAACTAGGAATTTTTATTCTCATATGAAATTCTTCAGATTTCAAGTATTGACTCAAATTACTTTTAAAGTATTAACTGTGCCAGAAAGTATCTGTGCATCAGATCCAGCTGCATGTGGCACCCTGTCCCCTCCACTGTACATACATGATTGTACTTCTTAACAATAAATTGACAGTATTGTATCAATCCAGTTTTGAAGATGGGAAACAACTAAATGCTAAAACTTCAGAATCTTGTCCACAATCGTAATTTCATATCCAATTCTGAAACAGGTGTTTAATGAATTGAAGCTATATAATAAAATGAAATATTTGCTAGTGAGATTATTACAGCATGGAGTCGCGTGTCAGCACAAGGACCAGGTCAAGGTCAGAATCTTAGAGCATGATATAGATTCATTGTCGTGGTAATTTTGGTTTCTTCATAGATGACTAAGATTAACTAATCAATTGCATTTACCAAATATTCATTAACACATGAACTACTTTTCAAAAGAAATTAGGATTACAAAAAAACAGTGTTTTATACTTATGACTATTTCTTTAGTAATAAATCTCAATTATGAGTTGAATTTTTTGAAAAATTATTGTGGAGACATTTTGATTTTTCCTTATGTAAACTGATTAATAAAATAATTACAAAAGTAGGAATTTTGCACTATGAAGGCATCAATACTTGTTTTTTATTGTAAGATAATGGTCTCAGATTGGAGAGATGGCTCATCAGTCAAGAGGACTGGCTGCTCTTGCAGAGGACTCAGGTTCAAATCCCAGCATTCACATGGCAGCTAACAACCATCCATAACTCCAGTTCCAGGGGATCTGACACCCTATTTTGACCTCTGCAGGCATTGTACAACATGGATGTGCTTACATACACACAGGCAATACACTCATACACAAAAATTAAAATAATAAATGAAATAATTTTTTAAAATATATCATCTCTTAAATATACTTAGATTACTAAATTTGTCTCAAAAAGGAAATTTGTTTATTATATAGTTCCTGATTTGATAAATTATTTTATAATTAGCATACAAGCACAGAAGAACAAAATCATGAGTTTTAAGCTTTGTATCTGCTAAGGTAAAGAGCTAAAATTATTTAAAAGATTATAGATTATAACATTCTCATCATATTGTAAAGTAGTAGAGTTACCATCTGACACAGAATTCAAGCCATCTATCCTTTACACATAAACAAATATAGGGATAGAATTAGAAAACAGCAGAGGCTAAGAAGTATTGCATGTAAAATGTATAAAAATAACTCCTCATTAATAGTGAAATTCCTTTATACAAACCACCATGCTTTTTAAAACCATTGTTAATTAATTGTTTTATTTAATAAGTATGAGAGTACATACTCTCATGTACATAAGTGAATGTATGTAGTGCAATGCCTGAGGAAGCCAGAAGAGGTCATTCAGTCCCCTGAACCTGGGGTTACAGATGATTGCTAGCCACCATATGCTTGCTGGGAACTGAAGCCAGGTCCTCTACAAGAGCAACCAGTGCTCTTAACCAGTGAGTCAACTAGCCAGTCCTCAAAACTGCCATGTTTTGTGATACTGATGCAGAAGACTCAGGAAAGAATAACGTTATTAGCACAATTTTTAAACTTATTGTATGTTAGAATAGAAATTATTCCATCTCTACACTAGGATTAAATCTTGACATCATTTATCCCACAAACAGGATGATGAATAAATTACACACACACACGCAAAAGATGGAGAATGGCTGCTCATTTAAATAATATGTCCAAAAAGTAAAGGATTTAAGAGTCTTAAAAGTTCATGAATAAATTACTCCAGAACTATCCAGTTTTATAATAATAGCCAGAAAAGTGAATCTCTGCATACCTCAACAAAAGCCTGTGTTACACAGAAGGATTAATGTGTTAGAACATGAGCCACCTCAGGCCACCTCACCATAACACTTCTCCTACAACTTCTCATCCTTACATGGAAACAAGCTAAACATGCTTATAAATTAGCAGGAGAATTTACTGTTGAATATTCTCAGACCTACTAGGAAGTCAAGAGTTGCTAGATAATGTTTATGCAAGCCCATGGGGAAATTAGTTACTCCTTCCCAAAGAAGAGAGTGCTTTTCTGCAACTGCTGCTGGTTGTGTCTGCTTCAGGAAACTGCCCAATAACATCTCAAAGATAAAGGCAGTAAAAATAGGGAAAAAGTTAATATCATCAGAAATATTGGTTCCACAAAGTCAATGGAAAAGTGTGGCAAAAGTGAGAAACAATATTGGGGCGTGGGGATTGGATATTGGATACTAACTGGAAAATGAGCCAGTTTTTTTGTTTACTTTATCTGTGATCCACAGGGGAGCAGTCACTTCAGAAATTACAAACCCCAGGTATGGCAATCACACAGTAACCAGGAATACCACGAGAAAGTGTCTCTGTAATCAAACTGGCAGCTTTCAAATCCTTTTCTACCACTGTATTCCTGTGGTCTTGTGTTACTTCATCTATGAAACTCCAATGCCAGCTTTCTTGCCTATAAAAAGAGTATAATTTAATTTAGGCTATTAAAATTTAGTTGAGTTCATTCATTTATAGGAATTTATATGTCAGAGTCTGAGAACATCTAGAAGAAAAATCCTGAAGACTGAGCATGAAGGTACTCCAATATTTAAATATCAAGGAACGGTAGAAGATTTGGCCAAGGAGTTATTAACACACACACACACACACACACACACGCAAACACACACGCACACACAAACACACACACACGTAAAAATCTAGGACTATGTTTATGTATGGTCACATAGAATCCAAGTGAAACTGTTCTTGAATAAAGGAGTGAATACCTGCTGTCAAGGTGAGGAGGTAAATGGTCAACCTGTGTGTTATTGGAGGAATTTTATTGAAAGAGCAATAGTGAAGAAGAATGATGATAAAAAAGATGAAAGGCTTTTATTATTATGCATGTCTATACATGTGTGTATGTGCATGTAGAGGCCAGAGGCAACATATAGTGTCATCTCCAAGAATGCCATCCACCTTTTCAGACAAGAGCTCTCAGTTGCCTGGCGCTCATCAATTAGGCTAGACTGATCAACAAGTGAGCTCCAGGGATCCTCCTGCCTCTCTACCTTATGGATTACAAGCACAAGCCACCATGCATGGCACTTTTACATGGGTTCTGGAAATTAAACTTGGGTCCTCAGGCTTACATGGCAAGCATTTTGCTAAGTGAGCTATCTTCCTAGCACAGGAAATGAAATTTTTATGGTATACTTGTTTTAAAATACATTTAATACAGGTGAAAATGGAACGGATCTGATGTTAAGAGTACAAGAGAAAAGAAATTGAAGATTCCATCCTGAGCAATTGAGTAATAAAGAGGATGCTTGGAACTACACAGGAAAAGTGGACAGCTCATCTTCTCTATAATGGAGAAGCAGAAAGTGTGGGCAGAAGCAAACATCTTTGTAGAATGAGTAATTCCTAGATGAGGAAGTTCATCTTTAATTGTTTTTATCTTGAAAAATAATTTAGTCAACCAGTCAAGAAGAAATTAGGAAGAATTGATACATAGAGGACAAGGAACAATATACATATCTAAATATAGCAAAAATATTACAATGCTAAAAAGCCAATATCTGGTATGAATTTGAAGTGAATTCAATCTGCATGATGGTATGTTTTTTTCCAGTGACAAGAATAAATCAAATGGCTAAAATCTCATCAGGGTTGAAGCTTTACCATTACAGTAGAATAGGGGGAGGAATAAGCAAGGAAGAGAAGTAAATTGAGGGGGTTATACAATGGAATGATGGAGTAAGTGAACGCTGGTTAAGAGAACAAACCCAAAGTGAAGATATGAGGAAATGAGAGATAGCAAAGAAGAAATTGAGACAATTAACTAAATTTGAGTCAGATTAGTGAGCTATGGGAAGGGGATTACTAGAAAAAGGGAAATGGGAAAATGTGATGATGTCATAAAATAAAAAGCTTAAAATTGAAAATTTGAAAGTAATTCTGTTGTCAAGAAGACATACAGTAATTTCCTAAAGTAGAGATGAGATAGAAGAAAAGATCACTAAATATAATAAGGTCAAGGAATTGACATTTCAGGGTGAAAAATGGAAAATAGACATTGATATAAAGGTTACCAATAAAGTTGATAAAATGTGATGGAAACATGACTGAGTAGAGAATGAAAAGTTCAGTACATGAAATGGGATGAGAGCATTGATGGATGAAAGAAATGAGAAGCTGTGGGCTGCCCAGTCTGACAGCATGTATCTACAGAAGCTAAGGATCTTTGAGGGAGAAGAATGTGGTCTAGAAGCAACACAGATGAGTAAGAGAGACATCTGCATTAGTTTCCCAATACTGTTACAACAAATTACCATAAAGTTAATGACCTAAAGCAGCGGGTATTACTATTTCACACTTCCAGAAGTCAGAGGTCTCACAGTGCATTACACTGACTTAAGTCAAGATGTCAGCAGGGCTGCATTGCTTCTGGAAGCTCCAGGCAAATCTTTTCCCTTTGCTCGTTTGAGCTTCTAGAGGCTGACCACATTCTTTGATTCATAAATGCTTCTTCAATCTTCACAGCCAGAGCCAGAAGGTGTCTTCAGTGAGCTCTCTCTCTCTCTCTCTCCCTCCCTCCCTCCCTCCTTGACATTCTTGTTTTTCTTTTCTAAGTGTATCTTTGACATAGAGGACTCCTCTAAATAATTCAATACCATTTTCCAATTTCCATGTCTTTAACTTAACAGCGTTCCTATTGCCAGTCACAGGCACATCTTCATAGGCTTTTCAAATTAGATATTGCCATTTTTAGAATGTGTGGAGAGGCAGAAATTATTCTGCCTACCAGAACACATATCCTATTCCAGGCTTAGTGAAGTATGCTATAAATAAGGGAAAGGCACCCTTCAGTGTCCCCAAGAGGATTTAGTAAGTATAAAATAGAAGGATTCATAAAAGGGCTTAATATATCAGGAAAATTTTCTAATCTCAGATTATGAGATCAATGAGATCAGGTTCCGTGGAAAAATTTAGAGATCAGAGAAGAGTGAGGATTGGATCTGATCAGGGATCCAGAAAGCCTTGTAAGACTAAATATCCATAAATATCTGTATGATGAAAGACCTGAAAGGATGATGTTCCAGCTTGAGTGAAGGAGAAAAGGAATTGAAGACACTAAGAGATTAATTTTGGGAGAAAGAATGACTTTATGTTAGTTATAAGTCATTTACAGATTTTGACTCTCATGTAGTTTTAGCAGTGACATAGGTTGACAGAAGATGGTAGGAAAATGTCTTCACAAAAACGTGCTCCCTTTGAGTGAGAGGTGAGATAAGTAATGCTTAGATGATGTGAAAATCTGGGGGGGGGGTTAAAAAGACCTACAGAAAAATAAATCGTCTATCTATCTATCTATCTATCTATCTATCTATCTATCTATCTATCTATGTATCTATCTATCTATCATCTATCTACCTACCTACCTACCTATATCTATCTATCTATCTATCTATCTATCTATCTATTATCTTTCTTTCTTTCTTTCTTTCTTTCTTTCTTTCTTTCTTTCTTTCTTTCTTTCCTTCTTTCTGTGGGTGCATGTGTATAGCTGAAGGCTACATAACAAAAAACACAGTGCCAGGCAGGAGAAACTTCCCTTTCTGTTATTGGTCGGGATCATCCAAAAGACTCCCCAAATAACACAGGCTATCACTACAACCCATGGTTGCTTCCCAATATTTGAAGTTAAGACCCTATTGCTGAGACTGGAGAGATGCCTCAGTGTTTAAGAGCATTGACTGCTCTTGCAAAGGACCTGGGTTCCCAGAACCCACATGACGGATAAAAATCGTTCATAACTCCATTTCCAGAGAATCTGACACCCTCTTCTGACTTCTGCAGGTATTACATGATGTGGGTATACTTACATACATGTAGGCAATACACTTATACACTTAAAATTGAAATAATAAAATACTGTGTGAAAGACTCTAGGGGCTGGAGAGATAGTTAAGCAGTTAAGAGCACTGGTGCTCTTATAGAAGTTTGATTCCCAGCACCTACATGGTGGCTAACAACTGTCTGTAACTCCAGTTCCAGGGGTCCGATGCCTACTTCTGACCTCTGTGAACACTGCATGACATGGATGTGCCTACCTACATGCATACAATGCACTCATGCACACATAAAATAAAACAATAAATAAAATGGTTTTTAAATATATTACTTAAGTCAGGCCACTCTTTGGACACAGGTCCTGGAACAATCGAGCTGGAACTGACCTGGAAGCTTCTTCCCTGAAGACTAGTTCTCATCCTATGCAGGTATAAAGCCTAATAAACAATGATGCCTGGACCAGCAAACTATTGCTACTGGTACAGTACTGGCACTTTTATCTTAAGCATAATCAACAGATATCTAATTAGAATTAAGTCCTGCTCAATGGGAGGGAACTCATGTGTGGTACTGTACACATAGTCAAATGCACATGACTGGAGAACTCATAGATTCTAGAGAAAAATCTACTTTTATCACATTCCTAAACCAATGCAACTTCTTACCATATTCCAAATATGCACCCTCACATTTATAGACAAGTGTACCTCTTACCACTCATCAAAGAAGCTTCTTTTTTGCAACAGATAGAGACTAATACAGAGTTCCACAAGTAGTCAAGCACAATATAAGTCTGTGAGACACTTAGCCTTAAGATGCACATCTTCAAGGCAAGCTCTACACATCAGATTCATGAATCTCTCAACTCTCACCAAAGAGGTTTTCTTATGCAGCAGATTGTGATTAACACAGAAAACCACAACTAGCCAATGCACCAAAAACAAGGGGCCACAGAATGTTTACCCATGAATAGGACACTTATTGCAATATTCTGCCTCCCACAGATCACTGTGGAAGAGGTGCAAAAAGATTGTAGGAGCCAGATGTGGTAGATGACCACAAGGAAACAGTTTTCCAGACATCTGGTCAGTTACACATATGAACTCATAGCCATGGAGGCAGCATGCCCACGTTCCATATGAGCTCAAAGCAAACAAAACTCCAGCCTAGATATGCAGACATGGCTGAGAAATCCCAACCTAATCTAAGGAACTTTAGGCAACTGATGGCTGCTGGTAGGGGAAGAGGTAATATCTTACAGGTACAGGACTCTTGGTAGGTTGATCAGTCTCCAGTAGGTGGACCCATGCTGAGTGACATGTGGGGACACAAATCAGACTCTATAGGTCATATTGTAAATATAGCAGAGTATATTGAATTGGGGGGGGAGTGGGGGCATGCATGTATGCTGAAGAGGATTGGAATACCATCAAATTATATTGTATGAAAACCACAAAATTTCAATAACTAGTAGTAGAGACTATGAACAAACATGTAAGGGGGTATTTTTTTGTTTTTATTTTTAAAAATTTTTATCCACCACTAGTTATTGTGATAGAACAAAATTAGTTTGTTTCATGACTGTGAAATAAGCATGTGCATATTGAGAAAAATACAGTCTTCATTACTTTCCTAAAAAGTACTATTCTTAGAGAATTTAATACATATATTAAAAGTATTTTGACCATATCCACTCCTACTTCTCCCAGATCTTCCCATATCCTCTTTGGTTTTTCTGTAATATCCCACTGGGTCCAATTAGAACTTCCAGTATGCACCTGGGTGTATTAGTTGTCTGTTGTAGTAATAAAACACAATGACCAAGGAAACTTGGAGAAAGAGTTCATTTGGTTCACATATCCAGAGGGAGAGTCCATCATGGCAGGGAGGCAGGGCAGCAGAAGTGGCTGGAGCAGAAAGTTGAACACTCGCATCTTCAAAGAGGCACAGGAAGCAAAGCGAAACTGGACCTAGGGCAAGACTTAAGAACTCTTAATGCCTGCCCCGAGAGCTGTGCTTCTTCCATCATGGCCACACCTCCTAAAGGTTCCATGACTCTCCCCAAACAGCACCAAGAACTGGGAACCAAGTGTCCAAAACATATGGAGCCTGTGGGAGACACTCATTCACACCACCACATTGGATATAGGGGTCAGCCATTACAGCAAGGGCAAGCTAGGAAAGGACTTACTCCTGAAAACAAACTGAACCTCCTCCTGCAGTTATCAACTACCAGTGGCTCTCTGGTAGGGGTGGGGCCCTGCTCCATCCATGCTAGAATCTTGACAGACTTGATCTTGTGCAGTTAAGCAGAACTGCTCTAAGTGTCCAAAAGACAGTACTGCACAGCAGTCTCCCTGACCTCCAACTCTTACAGTCTTTTCACTTCCTCTTCTGAAATGTTACCTAAGTCTTGTGCAGAGGGCTGATATAGATGTCCTATCTGGGGCTGAGCGCACCACAGTCACTTATTCTCTGCACTTTGACTAGTTGTGAGGCTCTGTGTTAACCATCATCCACTGCAATAACAGGTTTTTCTGATGAGGGGTAAGAGCTGCACTAGCCTTTGGCAAGACAAGTATTTAGAAGGTAGTTTGATAATATGTCATCCAGAAAACTAACAATAGTAGGCAGAAATTTTACTTCTTAGCATCCATTATTATTAAATTGACTATATTGTACTATTCATGTCTCAAAATTTGGTAGGACATGTTATTCCCTTCCTGTCTGCCTTCTTAACCGGCTGTGAAAACAAACAAGCAAGCAAACAGTAGAAATCCAAAGTCAACAACTGTATTTGTGCTCTAAATTATCTCTTTTCTTCTCATAAGATGAACATCGTAATTGAACTTCTCTCATTGGGTTATTGGAGAGATTTCTTAAGATGTGTCCATAATAGAAAGCAATGGCTCAAAACTTTACAATGTTTACTTTTATTCTAGTATTTTTAATCAAATCTATCGAGTCTTGAGTTCAATAAAGTATAATGGAATAAATACTAAACACAAGATCAATATAATACCTGAGATTTGACACATAAGTTCCTCAAAGGAAAGACATTATCCTTGATTTTTCATGGATTATAGAAAATGAGACCGAGGGGGCATACAGAACTCTTTCTTTTATTCATTCATTCACTCATGCATTAATTAACTGAGTGTCTACTGTTATCCATTGAAATTTTACTGATAAGCCAAGTGGATAAAGTCCTTGTTCTTAGAAACTAAATACTCTAATTATTCTAAAATTTCAATAGTTGGAGAGTGCTTTGGACAAAATAAAATGAGGCAACAATCAGAGAATGATGAGTTGGGGACGTAAAGTCCATGAGATGTTTGGAGGACATCTTTGAAAGGAAGAATTTGAACAAAGACTTGGATGAGATAAGGCAGATGGTCAAAAGAATTCCAAGCCAGGCAGAAAGAAAAAAAAATGCAAAGAAGAGAGTTTTTGAAATCAACTTGGCAATTCAAGGCAGTAGGGAGACAAGGCTGCCAGAATTTAGAAAGAAATGATACATTCTTCGTATTTTTATCCTCATAGTCCGCCTCTTTTATAAACCTAAAGAATGTCAAAGATACTTATTCTGAATTATGTGAGAGAATTTATTCAAAGCAATTCATGTATTAATTAATTTAAAACAACATATTTAAATCCAATATATGTAAGTCTAAAAAGAAAAGGGAAATCCGCTCCTAATCTAAAACTACTCCCTGAAAGGAATTGGCATAATTCTTTAGATCATTTAAGTTCAGAATGTCTATTTCCCAAAATAGGAACATACACCATTCATCATTTTGTACCTTGATTTTCTTACTAGATAATGTATCATAGGGACTTTTCCCTTTAAAGGATACACAAAGTTTGATTCATTTTGCTCAATTGCTCAGTATCTTGCTATTTGGGTTTGCATGCTATTTGGATTGTGCTGGTGATTTAATTATGTCATATATAAGGAAACTATTTCAAAATGTTCCTCTTTCACACAAAGTTATTGTCTACATTTTGGAGTGTGTATCTAATTACATGTTTTGTACACATTTAATTCATCACACGAAATACGTTTAACAAATGCACTGACTTATTTCATACCACAATTCTAAAGGGGTCACTGTGAAGTCTATAATAAATATCAAGTTTTGCTTGCTTTGGGTTTTATACAGTGTATGTCTCTGTTCCATTGATCATCCTTTATACCAAATTTCATAAGCTTCTTTATACTCTTTATACACTTCATATGTGTGGACCACAATTTTGCTTTGTCAAACGTTTGATAAAAGCTAAGAGTCTTAACAGGAAACAATGCAGGGGATACCAGAAGCAAGAAACAGAAAACAAAGAGCAGAGAAGGCCGGAGAAAGAGTAAGAGCTGGAACTCAAGCTACCTGGGCTTCACTAATATTTTGAAAAGAGTTTTGGCTTTCGCAGGGTATCATGAGTCAAACCAATCTTATCTAGATCTCTCCAGGGGAACAAGGTGGCCCCAGCTGACATCTGGGTTATATATTTGATGTCCAAACATCCAGGGAGGGGGAATCAGTCAAACCAACTCTTCTGATTTCAAGTAAACAAAATAACCAATTGATGGACTGATTGCTTTGCTTGTTTTGGATTTCTGTATACACAACCACATGCCAGTGATCACACACACACACACACACACGCACACACACACACACACACACACATCATCATCTTTAAAATTCAGAGCAATGGACAGAACTGTAACTGTTGCTCATAATGGCCTATGTTGTACAGCAATGTGTCTCCAAAAGTCTCCCCCTCTCCTCATTTTACCAAGGTACCAAATATGACATTAAACACAGATAGTTAAAACTACACAGAATATAAATAAAGCCTTGCTCATGATTTTAGGCTTTGTTTGCCTTTCCCCTTCTGTCAGTAGTGTAACATTTTACTACTCATTGTAATTTCTCCAACAGCCTAGACTGAGGAATAAAAGTCAATATTCATTTTTCTCATGTGTCCTAAATGCTTTAAAATGGAGGCAATGACTGTATTAAAGAAATTGGATAGCCTCATACTTTTTCTTTTTTCTGTTCATCTGTGCTTTACTTTATTTTCTTGCAAAATTAATGATGTTTCACCTATGATAAATGAACCAACTACTATCCAGACCACTAATAGCTCTGAAATACATGTACTTGTGCCTTAAAAATCATTCCACACTGATTTTGTGTTTGTGTTCACAGATACAAAGATAAGAATGAGCTAATTTTCCCACTAACTTGGTGTGCTCATATTCCTGTATTATTTTGGAAAGTGAGATCTAAATAGAATGCAAAACCAAAACCTGCACTATCAAAGTAATTATAAAAATGACCCTTACAGATATCCTTTAATAATCCTTTAATAATTTTATACATCCAGCATCAATTAGCTGTACAACTGGAGTGCTACCACAAACAGAAAAATGAGTAGCTTCTTCCCAGGTATAGGGCATGATTATGAAATTAATGTCAGGAATCATCACTCTTTCCAGATCTTTTTTAAAGCTATTTGGTTTGCCAATCCGTTTTTGAAAACACTGTGGTGCTGGTGTCTCAGGCTACCTTGCAATCTCCTTGTCTTCAGTTCCTTCTGTCTCAATGGAAGGTCCAGGCCTTCTGGTGTCAGTATCCAGCTTCTCTTTTACTGTCTTGTTGACTTTCCTGCTTCAATTCTCATCTTTCAAAACATAGACCTAGCACATATTTTTCTCTCAAATTACAAAGTACATATTTCTCTACTGGAAATTACCACTTCAATTTCACGAATACCTCAAATTCAACAGTATCAAACTGCCTCAAAGAATCTTTTTTTTTTTTTAATCTGAAAATGACTTTTGTGTTTCTCATCTTGGATAATAGTAGCATCATCTACCTATCCCATATGTCTCACTCCCTGTATCCAGTCAGTTCCTATTTATTTAACTCCCAAGCATTTCTTGGTCCTATTTAGTGCCTTCTGTCTTCATGGTTTCTAGTCTTAGGTCACTATTTCTTTCATCTGGGTAACTTGGTCTACATGAATGGAGCCCTGGGAATTGCTGAATAACATTTGGAACTTGCTATGGCTTGGGAAGTTTTTCTGCTCCCAAATTTATGTTGAAATTTGTCTTTGTAGCAAGGTTTATGACAAGAAATTCTAATCATTTAATCCCACCATGCCTTGTAAGACTTTTGTTCAAAAAAAGGCCCTGATACATCCTGAACCTGATGGTTTAGAACAGCTGAGCTCTTTCTCTTTAAACAGATTCCTTTAAACATCTTTTTATAAAAGTAAAATTTGCCTTGCCAAGTTACTTTGTCCATATGTTCTTTGTGAGGTATTGATAAGGTTCTTAAATAATTATGTGGCTCTTAAAAGAAAAAAAATGCTACTTCAAATCTATATGACAAACTTAATCCTCTCTTTTACACCACTAAGTCTTTTAAATATTAAAGAACTAGAATTCTGTTGTCTACTCTTTGGTGCACCTAGATTTCATGTGATTATGGTATCTGTGTCTATAATAATTGTTTTCATGTATTGTTTGTGTCAAAACAATTTATAGCTTTTTTTTCCTTTCTCGTTGTTTTATTGTGCATAAAAATTATTGGTTTTATTTTTGGCATGCTTAATCAAAATGTACATGTACAAATTTATAGATATTTTGATGGTACATTCAATGGCCTTATAAACGGGTACCCTAATTATTTTTAAATCTATTAAACATTGTCTCCAAGTTTATTAAATGTTTCACAGAACTTTCAAATGCTGATTACCTATACAAAACAACATCTAAACTGGTTATATTTGTTAAGTATCTTTTTTGGTTTTAGTTTACTTTCAAGATGTTTTAAGGTGTATTCATTTTATTTATCTACTTCAAAGTTGTTTTAGTTTAAGAATAATAAACGACCTTCTCAAAAATAACTACA
>NW_008338118.1:1227020-1260413 GCF_000622305.1 Nannospalax galili | reverse complement strand
GAGAGACAGTCAAAATAAATTTGTTTCTTAAAATTAATTTACTTGGTATCATATTAACTTTTAAATGAGGTTTCATACAAGCTAAAAATGTTAAATTAACACAAAATTAATTTTTCAGGTCAATATTCTCTCTTTAATCCTTATCTACAACATGGTTCCTAGTACTAAAATATAAAAACTAATTTTAAGTACCTTTCTCTCAATCTTTCCTCATTCCCCACCTGTTGCTCTCAATCTCTCTCTCTCCTCTCTCTCTCCTCTCTCTCTCTCCTCTCTCTCTCTGTCTCTCTGTCTCTGTCTCTGTCTCTCTCCCTGCTCCCCATTCCCCTTCTTTCTTATTCTCCATGTCTCTCTTCCCATCCCGTTTCTTGTACTCTGTCTTCCTCTACCGCCTGGTCATGCTATACTCACTGTCAGTTGAGTTTTTCAAACTGAGTCTGAAAGGGAAAGAACACACTTGCCTGTCCAGGACAGGAACCTGCTCTGTCCCCTCTCTGGTGAACACACCTCCCTGGTGTTTGTAGGACGCTACCTCCAGTAGACTGGGACCACTCCTCAGGCCTCTGGCAGAAGGGGACGGCTTTCTGTACGTTGGTTCCACATGTACCTGTTTGACACGACCAACAGTTCATGTAACCCCTTCTCCTTCCTCCTGCTCTCCTATACTTTGTTTCTGTCACCTTTCTACCAGGCATCCTCACTGGTGTCCCAGGTAGAATCCTCATTATCTCCTTCTACCTGTTTACTCAGTTTTTCATCCATTTTCTTATTGCTGTCTATTTAATCTGTCACTATGGGAACCCCTCAATCTAAGCCTGAGTCTCTCACTCCCTTGACTTGTCTTCTCAAATCTCTAAAACAGCTAGGGCTTTCAGACACAATCTAACCAAAATGCCTAAAGTTTTTGTGCACCACTGCCTGGCCACAATACAAACTAGACAATGATTCTCTCTGGCCAAACACAGAAACCCTGCATTTTAATATTTTAAGAGATTAAAAAAGTTTATTTAAATCAGAGGAGGGTTATAACAGTTTTCCTTAAGTGATCATACTAGAGGTTGTGAACTTCAATTTGATAATGTTTTAATGTACCAATTGCTTTTCTCTACCCAGTGTTTACAATTCTTCAAAACCCAAATCAAGTTTTGGTAAACCATTCTCTACATAAAATAACAAAGATTATTAATGGCTTTATGTTTCCTATAAGGTTTATCTGGAAACTTATAAGCACAGTATGTAAATGGATAATATTAACTTAATTACATTATCTTATGTATATAATTTGGATTCCATGTTCTTTTATAAGATGCTGCTGCACATCACTCCTAAGTCAAATAACTGCCATCTTCATGACTTCAGCTGTGTCTGCTTACTAAAAGTCATCACAATTGGGCCTGTTGACAGTTATGTTCCTTCATTAAAGGAGGGGTAAGCAGGGTCATTGGACTCTCACCTGAGTATTCAGCCATTTTTCTCAGCCACCTGTATGCAATTCTACCCTAATTGCAAATTATATCCTACATTTGAAAAGAACTACAGTATATAATCTTGGGAAGGCAAAGGCTACAAAGAGAGGGTTTGACCCATAAGGTTATAAAAAAGTCAACATCCAATGAAAATAATCTCAGGTCACTCATAGACCTCAGCAACCCCTCAGTCATCTCTGTAAGTAAGCTCAGTGAATTCGTTAGTTCCCCAGGAAAATTTTAATGTAATCAAACATTGGTTTGACACTAAAACCTTAGACAGGGGTAAGCCTTGCTTAGTATCCCCAGGCTAAGGTCATAGTTTAGTCAACTAATTTAAGGATGTCTAGTAAAAGTTTATCTAAACATGGGTTTTTCCCAAGCTTTATCTATATAACACATGATAATTAAAAGTATCAGACTGGTGTAACTAACCTTCTTGGGTGTTTAATAGCTAGATTTTGGAGCCTATACTAATCTGGTCAGAGGGACTTATACTAATCTGGCCAGAGGGACTTAAAGGGACAGTTTTTGTTCCTTGCCCTCCTAAGTCAACTAAGTTCCAGGAGACTATGGAGCATCTCTCAAAACATCCTGTAACTGTGTTGAGTCACCTGTCCTCTTGTTCAGGGAGGCCATGGAGACCCCACCAGATGGACTTGAACCAGTGTCCAGTCTACTATGAGGAGGGTCAACACAGAGGAAACATTTCCTTTATGCTTCCAAGTGAAGCCAGCTATGGTCAAGAAGGACCTTTGACTTATGTTTACATAGATGGAACTGGTAAAAGAAAGGAGCCAGGGGCTCCTCCCAAGCCCATGTGACCCCTGAGAACCAGATCCTCAAATGACCTTAAGAGTAAAAGTGAATTGGTTTATTTGGGCCACTAGTCTTAAACACCCAAAAGGAAAGTATAACCAAAAATTAAAGTGATCAGTATTTCTTTAAGAGTTCAAAGGATTGAACTTCCCAGACATTAGGCTTCAGTCTCTAACTGCCCCCACTCCTCCACCCACGATGTTACAATCGGGGCAATACTGGTCTAGCCCCAGTGCTACTTTTCCTTTGCTGCTCCAAGATATGTACCTGTATCTCCCCACCAGTCGAGGATACCTGCACTCCAGGCAGTCTCGTATCTAGATTAACCCTACACACCTCAGGAGAGATGCATGGTTCTCTCTTTTGCAGAGCAAAAAGGTCAGCTACTCTAGCAGTGCTGGTGGGAATCAGCCTGGTATCATCCATAGCCACCACAGGATTCACAGCAGGGAGTCTGGGACATACTTTGCTCTCAGCCCAACACCTGAAGAGGTGATCCAGGACCTCAAGCAGGAACTTACTACAGCAGTGGAAGCAACAGCCCAGTCAATCCAGATCTTACAACAGCAACTGTCCTCCCTAGCCGAAGTTGCCCTCCAGAACAGGCAAACCTTAATGGTAGAAAAGGGAGGTACTTGGCATTTTCTTGGGCAAGGAATGCTGTTTTTTATGTCAACCAATCAAATAAGGTTGAGCACAATATAAAATGCCTCCAACAGGTGGCCAAGGATTTCTTACTTAAAACTTCCCAGTACCAGCAGTCACCCCAATGGGATATCTTTTCAGTACTGACTCCCAGGCTTCTGCCCTTACTTGGCCCTCTGCTCTCTATTACTCTGGTGCTAACCATTGCTCCCCGCCTCTTCAGATATTTTCAGGGCCAGATACAACAACTGACTCATACCAGCTTAACCAACTGTTATTTTTCTTTCCCCCACATGTGTATAAATGTCTGTCGATCACCGAGGACTTTGTCTAGATACACGAGCTGGAGACCCCCATCGCCTGACTGGACCCTGACTCCAGCCTTCCCTTTCCTGCGTCAACCTTGACCAGCAGCAAGTAGCCACGATGAGAAAATACCGCCCCCTTTCTTATAACACAAAAGGCTGGAATGTTAGAGTCCAGGTCTGCAGACAACCTTCTCCTAGTATAAAAAGCCTAACAAAACAGGCCATGAGGGCCTCCTTGCAAAACAGGAACTAGCCAGACAGCTACATTTAGAGCTGTCTCAGCACAAAGCTGTTTCCCAGATAATTTTGGAAAATAAACAGGTCCCTGCACCCAGATCCACTGACATAAGAGCTGTCTCAGTTCAAGCTACTTCCCTTGAAACTGTAAAGATTATTTTTGCCACCTTCCGCATTCCCAATCCCCCCTATAAGAACTTCCTCAGCAGTCAGAAGGCTGCTGGTTGCCTTTCTCACCCCAGCTGAGCTGCCAGCCACCAACACCCCTAAGAAATAAACTTTGCTTTACTGGAGTCCTCCTATGTTTCCTGTGGCTACTCCCTGCCAGGCCTTTATCTAACACTAAGAAGTGTGACACTTAAGATGTATTTAGGCCATGAGGAAGTTACCCACACAGGTGGCCTTGGTTCTGTTCCACAAAGATCACGTTTAGCCTCTTGTTTTCCTTTCTTCCCTCTCACTTATAACCCTGTGATGACATAGCAGGAAGGCCATCTCTAGATACAGTTTCACAATTGTCCTCCCATCTTCAGTAGTTTAAGCCAAAACTTTCCTGTTCATTATAAATTACCTTATCACAGCATTTTGTTACAGTAACATAAAACAGCCTGAGACAGAACCTCTCCCATCTCATTTCTCATCAGCATCCTCTCACATACTACTCTCTAAATAACGTGATGCCTTAAACATTTCATACAACTTCAGAAAAACTGTACTCTTTACATTTTATATTCTCTGTATACATAGAAATATATGCTCCCCATACAAATTAGATGAGATATGATTGACTGGATTTTGTATTCCTCCAATTTAATTTCAGCCATCTGTTGTATTATAAACAAAGAAGTTATTTTTTATTATAATTACTCAATATCAGTATGTTTTGGTTGCTATAACAAAATATTGTTAATTTATTGCTTGAACAATAGAAATTTAGCTCCCACAATTCATGAGATTGAAAAGTGTCCAGATCAAGGTGTCAGCAGATTCCATGTTTGTACAAGCTCTGTGTGGTGGATCATAAACGGTAATTTCTCACTTACAAGATGGAAGGGGTCTGACGTCTCTCTTAAGCTTCTTTTGTAAGCTTACTATACTAAATTCATGATACTGTAATGAAATATGCGAGGCAATGAAATAATAAAGGGAAAATTTTGTTTACTAACAATTTGGAGTTTGAATTTGAAGTTTTAGGATGGCAGAGGATGTAGGCCATTAGATTGGGACTCCAGTGAGGGCAGCACTTCATATGTGAACTCATGGAGGATTAAACATTTCATCTTAGGCCAACATTCAGAAAGAGACTAGAGGAAGAGGCAGTGGTCCTACAGTCCCAGACTTTCTTTGGGGCTGCAACTGTTAAAGATCTACATTACCCCTTAACATTTCCAGCCTGGAGACCAAGTCTGTGCATGTGTACTATTGAACAGCACTCATTTAAGACTGGCATTCACTAATATCATCCACAAAAACATTTTCTCAAGACCTAATCACCTCCCAATGGCCTCAACTTGGGGATTAGAATTTCAACACAGGATTTGGAGATAGACTGGAAATTCGGACTTAGTGCTCTTTGGTCTGATTATGTTCTTTAATGGCATCAAGCATGCATATCTTTGTTTCACTGTCTGAAACATTTAGCACAACCAACAGGGTAAATAGGACAAGAACAAAAGAATTCATCTGGTGTGATGGCACATGCCTTTAGTTCCAACCTTCAAGAAGCAGAGACAGGCAAATCTCTATGAGATTTGCATCCTGGCCTACATAGTGAGTTCCAGACAAGCTCGGGCTACAGGTCCCCTTTAAAAGCCCGGGTAAAGGGCCCCTTTTCCAAAAAAAACAAAAAAAAAAAAAAAAAGAAAGAAAGAAAGAAAGAAAGAAAGAAAGAAAGAAAGAAAGAAAGAAAGAAAGAAAAAGAATTAGTGGATCAGTGAATATAGACCAAGTTTTAGGTAACAATATGTTAAATGGATCAGATGTTTGTATATCAAAATATCACCACTATTGGTATTCCAAGCAATAGATAAATTGCAATGCCCAGTCCTTATCTCCAAAATCAGACAGTTATTAGGCTGCCTCCACAAGTGGAAATGTTCCAGGAAAGAAGAGGATTCAATGACAGGCCATTTCCTAACTTCAACATGTTTGGACATGACAGCTAAGCTCTAGCTAAACACAGCCAAACAGCCCCCAAGGACATCACTAAAAACAGCCAAGTTGCCTGCATAATGTTCTCCAAAACAGTGATTATTAGGACAACAAAATCATGTAAATAGAAGTGAAAAGTCATGACAGGTCATGCAGTCTCTCCTGTGAGAATATAAATGCTAGGCTCAGCACTCACAGTGTGAGCATTAAGAACAATCAGTGACGGAAATCCCACCTTCACCCTAGGGAAACTGTTGTGCAAACATGGTTTCCATTGCTTCTGCTCAGATGAAATATTTTTTAATATGCCTTTCCATCGGCAAGTGCTACATTGCATCTCATATCTTCATTGTTTTAGCTTTTATAAATTGTAATAAGATCTTGGAGCAGGAGTTTTCATTGAACTATGATTTGAGTTATAAGCAGTAAATTGGCCCTTTCTTTCTAAAGGAATGCCTTATAGTGATAAAGTTGCTTTTATTCTTGGTTTAACATACTTTTATTTGATTCTATACATATGCAAAAATGGGAAGGAGAAAATAATTAAGATATGTCAATTCAGTGATCTAACACTCTTGGTAAAGGAGCTGGAGAGATGACTCTACAGTTAAGAGCACATGATGTTCTTGCAGAAGACCTAAGTTCAGTTCCCAGAACTCACCTCTGTGGGGAGGGCTGACACTCACCTATAACTCCACCTCAAGGGAATGTGAAGTCACTGACCTCTTTGGGTGGGTACTTGCACTCATGTGCACATATTCATACAACGACACAAACACATGCATATAATTTTTTAAAATAATAAAATAAAATGTAGTAAAGTAAAACTTCAAGAAATTCACTAGGCTCTTTTGCTGTGATACAAGAGTTTAATGAAATATTTCTTAAAATTGTCTCACAGGGGAACTGGAGAAATGGCTCAGCAGTTGAGTACTGTCTGTTCTTACAGAAGACTTGGGTTCAAAACCCAGCACCGACATTGTGGCTAACAACTGTCCATAACTCCAGTTCCAAGGTATTCGATGCCCACTTCTGTCCTCTGCAGGCACTGCACAACAAGAGTGTACTTACACACATGCAGGCATAGCAGTCATACAATAAAAATAAGTAAAATATAAAAAAGTATCATAGGATGAGAGATTATAATTTTGTTTGTATACCATTCGAATCTTATTATTCACTGCTATTTCTCCTGCATCATTAATAAATGAACTTTTCATGTCACTAAAATTTTATGTGGTTCAATGAATAAGATAATGTTGGCCTTTTTATCTGTAGCATTTTAAAAGTATCACTATTCTCTGCATCAATTAATTACTTGAAATCTGGGCCTATTTTATGTCATTTGAATGATTTTTGCATAATATCTTTGTATGATAATTTATTTTGTGTTACTTAAACATACTTTCAGTGATAGTTATATCATGAAATTAGTTGTTCATATTCCCTTGTATGCAAAAATAATCAATATTACTATGTAACTGCCAAAATATCTTGCAATTCTTATTTTTTAAAATGTTTTATTTATTATTTTTATTTTATGTGTATGACTGTATTGCCTGCATGTAGGTAAGTGCACCCGTGTCATGCTATGCCCACGGAGGACAGAAGAGGCTGTTGGATCCGCTGGAACTGGAGTTATGGACAGTTGTTAGCTGTCATGTGGGTGCTGAGACTCAAACCTGGGTCTTCCGCAAGAACAACCAGTGTTCTTAACCACTTAGCCATCTCTCCAGCCTGCAATTCATATTTTTAAAACTCTTACTATCTCATTATGAATCTAGAGAACTTTTTTCCCCAGTATTTTCTCTTACTTTCCTATTTGATATAAATCTATATTATGAATATGATATTTCCAATCCACTATACTTAATGTAAATCTGTTATCATGAAATCCATTTTTGAACATATAAAATTAGAATCATAGTATAATTCTTTGATGATTTTTCTAGTAGAAATGCTACTGAAGTAATCAGGGTAGAGTTACAATACTAGTACCTAGAGAAAGTCTAGAATGCTCTAATCTTTAAAGGCTTCCGGCATTATCTGAATAGTATGCATTTATATTTTTTCAGTGACAAGCATTTTCAACATGTGAATCAATTCAAATTATATGTTAAATGTTAATTTATGCAAAATTATTTATACCTAAGTGTTTTCTTTTTTCTTTCTTTCTTTTTTTTTTTTTTTTTGGTTAAGTACTTCTGAAAACTTCTGCCACAGAATTCTTTTATGTTTTTATAACAAATAGATATTTATAAATTTTGACCATTGCAAAAATGCTGTAGTTATTATTTCCAGTGGGATGTACTGACATCTATGATTTTTGTTTATGATCTTTCAGCCAGTTCCCAATCCATGTGATTCTGATCTCATCCAAGGCAATTATAATTAATTTGTAAGAGTTCATGATCCACTGATTCTAATGCTTCACTGGAGACCAAATACATGATGTCAGTGTATCCTCTTCATCCAGTTAGATGAAGAATATAATTAGGAGTTTGGTAACTTTATCAAACAAGTTTATAGTGATTATCTAGCATGAATTATTTTTTTATGGACAAATCTGTTGAAGACTTGGAATTCTAGTGTTTTTCTGTTTACAAATCTCCCTTTCTTCACTTCATATTAATATATTTTTTGATCATTTGCTATCATTTTATGGGTTTGAGGCACAGTAAGGGAAAAGAAACTCTAAAAGGAAGTAATTTGTAAAATCACTCATTATGTATTCTTGTTTGTTTGTTTCAGTTTTTTGAGGGTTTTTTAAAATTAGTTATTTTATTTTATGTATATGAGTGCTTTGCCTTCATGTATGTAGGTGTATTACATGCATGAAATTCCCATGGAGGTCACAAGAGGGCTTCAGATCCCCTGGAACTGGAGTTATGGAAGGTTGTTAGCTGCCATGTGGGGCCTGGAAACTGAATTCCAGTCCTCTGCAAGAGCAACCAGTGTTCTTTACTGCTGAGTCATGTCAAGCCCCTGTTTGTTTTTGCTTTTATTTTGTTTTGGTCTTTTTGAGACAGGGTTTGCCACTGCTAGTCTACAACTCACTATGTAAACCAGTTGGCTTCCATCTCATACAGATATACCTGCCTCTGCCTCCCTAGTGTTCGGATTCAAGGATAACACCACCATGCCCCGCTCCCCTGTTTTATTTTTTTAATTTACTTAATATATTTATTGTTATGTATATGAGTGTATTACCTAAAGGTATGTAAGTTCACCCATGTCATGCAATGCCTGTTGGAGGTCAGAAGAGAGTGTCAAATTTCCCTGAACTACAGTTACCAAAGGTTGCTAATTGCCATGTGGGTGTGGGGAATCAAACCTGGGTCCTCTACAAGAGCCATCAGTGCCCTTAATCTCTGAATCATCACTCTAGCTCCTTTATAAAAATATTTATTTACTTATTTTAAGTATTTTTATTATTTTTTAATTTATCTTATGTGTATGAGTGTTTTGCCTGCTTGTGTGTGTGTCACGTGCATGCAATGCCTGCAGAAGCCAGAAGAGGGCCATGGATATCCTGGGACTGGAGTAACAGATGGTTGATAGAGACCATATGGATGCTAGGAATGGAATCGTGTTTCTCTTCAAGTGTTCTTGACTCCTGAGCCATCTCTCCAGCCCCTCCCTGTTTTTTATAATCATAGAAAATTAAAAGAGATGTTTGAGGGGAGGTCTTCAGTATTCTTTTTTTTCTCAAATGTATAAACCTTTCCATATGAATCAGTAAAGATTTAAGCACTATTAAATTTTGAACAATTGCATTTTTTAAAGGAAAATGGAAAATTATAGAAAATTATGCTGCCTCAGGTAATTCACACTGTAAACACTTCTATTTGAAACATTACACTCTCTTCAATTTTCTCATTAACAATGTTTTTATTTCCATCAGTAATGAGATGAAAAAATAAGTGCAAATTGGTGTCCCCAAATATAAAGCTTTCTTTTCAACATTTAATAATAATTCTCATACTTTCAAATTCCCTTTTAATTGTTCTGATAAGCACCTTAATGATAATTTGCCATCAAACATATTAAGAGCTCTGAACTGATGTCACATCAATGAGAAAACCATATTAGCTGCATGATGATACAATTAAACCATTGATAATGAGTCAATAATTCAGAGATAATAGATCCCAAGAAAGTAAAGGTAGCTGTATCTGACATTTACCTCAGCTTTCTGTGCCTTGAAGCATGCAATTAGTATTTGTTCAACAAATATATTAAACCCAGGGGGAATAAAACTGAATATATTCCCCCTTAAAAGAAAATAATGTGATTGTATTTTTCCATAGGAAATCTAGTATAACTAGAAAATGTCATTGAGTTAAGGTATAGGCCTAATTTAAAATTATTAGGCAAAAATCATTTTTTCATTTATAAACTTCAAAGACTAATATGAAAATATTTTTTCATCATCTTGAAAGAGTACTTATCATATGTAATGGCATATAGTCTAGTAGTTCAGTGATGATGGGTACAATATCAAATTCTATTTCTATGATTCTGTAATACCAACAACGGTTCTTGATAGACAAAAATTTATGGTAAGTACTTGCTGGGTTAAGTTAAATATGTGTCTTGTATTCAGGACTCAAATGAGACACAGAAGCACTAGGAGATCTGTAACAAAGAAGATGCTACCTAACCTGGCAGATGTACTGATGGGGTCTGGAGGCAGAGCTAGAAGCCATAGGGCAGAGGTTACTAGAGCAGGCTAGAAGTTTAGTCAATGTTAACCTTCTTTTTGTCAGGGAGAATTTCTCCCTCATCAGGAAACATCAGCTATGCTCTCAGTCTCTTCAAGGGATTTCATCTGGCCCATGTACTTAATCTAGGATTTTTTTTTCTTATCAAAAAGTGACTGATTATGGGCCTTAATTATATCTGCAAAATACCATCATAGAAACACTTAGAAATAAACACTCAGTGTTTGATGATGCAACCAAAGCGTATTGTCTATCTAGGTTGCCATAGCAAAGAATGAAACAAATGGAATGTACACTGCCTATTCTGGTGCTAGATAATCCATCACTGAGAATGTAATCCAGGCAGACTGTCAATCTTACATGTACCATTTATTTGACACTTATTTGGCTCTAAAGTTAGACTTTAAACTTTCCAATTTTCTTAGTCTATTTTTTGCTGCTGTAACAAAATATGTAAGGCTGAATAATTTATTAAGAAAACAAGTTTAGTTCATGGTTCTTGGGTCTGGAAAATCTTAGAGAGCATTCTGCTGGCTTCTGGTGAGGATTTCTTAGTATATCACATGAAGAGACAGAGCAAGCAATTCAGAGGGATCTTGCTTTGATAACAAAAGTACTTCATCGGTAGTCCATTCATCCCAGTGAATGGGATGAGCGAATCACCTGCCCCAAACCCCACCTTTAAATTCCATAAACATACAAACTGGTTAACACTGAACTATGTTTTCAACAAGTGAAATTTAGTGGAATCTTGTATTATTGTTCACATTGCTCAGAGGAGAAATATGAGTTTAAAGATAAGTTAAATAACTTTCATGCTGAACAGCTAGTGAAAGTTAAATACTAAATATATTAGTTACAGAGTCCTAAGACTCAAAAACTATAATCCCCACATGACATACTAAAATGGGCATTGGCATATAAGTGAAATGAGAGAAGAAATAATGTAAATATTCAAGTGTGTCATAAGTTAAGAAACAATCTTATTACTTTTACCTAAGCTTCTTCATTGGTGTCTTCATCTCTGTCAGTCTTCAGTGTTCCTGAGAAAGTGCTAAAAGAAAATATAGGATAGTCGATATAACAATTGTAAAGATATTTATTATCATTTGTGCCTTATTACAACACAATATTTTTTAAAACTACTAAAAATTCCTTTTAAGCCAACAACAGTAGGAAAAACAAATTTCCTCATGTGTGACTGTCAAAGCTTATGCTAAAATTATTATTAATATTTATTAAACTTTATTCAATGTCTGAGTCTGGCTTTTAGATATTTCTGTAACTGAAAAATAAGAGCAAGTGTTCAGTCTTTAGCATCTGATAAATGATTCCTCCATGAATGTATTATATTCTGCTTTTCATTTTCTGCCTTAGTTTTCTTATTTATACAGATAAGAAATGCTTAGTTTTCTTATTTACATAGATAATCCTCTAACTACTGCTATTTAAAAATAAATTTTAAATATGGCCTTACCTTTTGAGTCAGTCATACAGAAGTAATGATGGCAAGGAGATGGAAACAAATTGAGTCATATATAATCAGTAGATTGCTGTCTGTGACAAATTTTGGTGTTAAATAGTCTAAATTTACAAGTGATGGAACTATGTTGGTCAATTTGACTTGTGAATTTGATATCAAATCTCATAGAGAAGTTCAATCTAGTGATTATTCCTTTACAGATACCCACAAGTTACAATAGTATAGGAACATCTTAATAAATAAAGCAAGTGATCCATTATAATTTTACAGCAAAGACTATATCCTTTTTGTTTATAGTATAATACTTCATTTTCCTCTTAGTGTTAGCATTAAAATCCTCGCTATAAGTTCTGTAATTGCCCAAAAGATACAAATAGGAGAGAACTTGCAGAAAAACTCAAATCCAGCCCAAAAAAGAAGAAAGTCCTCCCAAAAGAAAGCAAAATGAAAACAGATGCAGTGTCATCCTCCATTATGTTAGCTCATGCACGGTTCTCGCTAAAGAACAGACATCCAATCTGCTTTGAATTATTTGTCACTTGTCTTCTTTATATTTCCATGCCCTATTTTGCATTTTGTTCACTACTCATTGTGTTACACAATCTACGTTCTGCAAAACTACTGTTAATATATGTTCTTACCAGGGACTGAACTATGTGTAGCCAAGTTTAGAACCTTTGTAAAACCTTCATGTTTCAGACTCTGCAACCAAACTTGGTCATTTGTAGTTTGAGTTCACTTGCTTTTGCTTCAGCTGAACATGAAAACCACAATGCATAGGACTTTAAACAGCTTATAAAATATTCAAAAAGCTTCTTGCACATGAAATAGCTATTAAGACAGAACATTTTGATGAGTTTAGTGTAAATGAATCAGAAGCATATGGATTAAATTTACCTTAAAATACTCCTGGGTTTTAGAATTAAGAGAAAATGTGCTTGGCAAAACACATTTTGGGTTTTGCCTAACCCAGAACATTGGAAAAGTAGTTCAAGATGTTTGACGAACCCAAAACATGGCTAGGTTCACCCATCCCTAATCCCCTGTGGTAATAGTAAAGGACAGGCAGGGGCAGATTTAGGTGCATAAATCTACTTCAGGTTTTATCATGGCCATCCCAAACTATTGGATAACTTGAAAATGACTTACTTTGTCTAAATCAAATTTGTGCTATGGTCTTTTCTCTGTATGAATGTGTTTTATATGAAGGGTGTGGTTCTATATAATTATAGCAACTTCTATAGACCCACTCAATACAAAGAGATACAAGATTTTTGCCTATCAAAAGCATATTAAAGATACATGATGCCACCATACACTTGAATTGAGTTAGAAATTTGTCAGTTACTTAAATTAAGAAAAACGTGGTAAAGAAGACTCTGAAATTTATAAAAGCATAAAACCTAATAATTATGAAATTTTATATTCTTTTACCAGCATGAGTTTAGTTCCTTATACAAGAAGTGGACAACACTTATGAGCAACTAAAATATTTGAGCAGAGTAGCATCTTTAAATACAAAGGGAAAAAATTAAAAAAAGCCACTCATTTCTAATTTATAATTACCATTAATACTTGTTATTTTCACTCTTAACATTTGTTAAGCTGATTCTTTCCTTTTGAATAAAAAATGTGGAGAAGAAACATATACATTTTTGCATTTATATAGAAATCATATATGAAATATTTCTTCTCTCAATAGAAAAACAGGCACGGAATGACACAGATCACTGACTTATTTAAGCTATATCTTATGACTTGCCTACTGAAATAATTTCAGGTTAAAATATTAAGTATTCATGCTATAAAATTTAGCTAATAATTTCCATTACAATGAAATATTAGAGAAAACCTCTTAAGTATAATCTAAATGAAAATTATTTTTAATTTTTTGCAAATATAAGATACATCCTTAAAGCTTAAATTAACAAATATGAATAGAATTTTACCATAAAAGGTTTGAGGATTAGAAAGTGCTTTCCAGATGAAGAAGTAATAATATAAAACAATAATGGCCTAATTCTTCAACACAAATTACTAATGTAAACACATAGTTTTACTCTTTTATGCAGCAGTTAGTTTTTTCTAATTTTTCAAATGCAAATCATACATAGTTTTTGACTAATACTTTAATCAGTAATGATACCATTTGTTCACTTGCTTAAATAGCAGGTTATAAATAAATAATTTTGGTTTCAAAATGAAGTAATTGATTCATGAAACTGTTGACACAAAACACAGCTCTTATCTCAGGGGAGTAAGAGTATTTATTCTGAGGCAACTGAGTGGCTCTGGCCTTGAAACACAAATTCAGGTTTCCCTGAATAACATGCTCCAACATGGAAGTCATTTCATGAGCACTTTAAGCTTATAAAATAAAATATCCATAAATCAGAGCACTCTTACATACTTTAGTAGGGATGGCAAGTAGGGGGGATTAGAGCTAAGCAAGGGAAAATCTACTAGAGGTTTTAGATGCTAGCTGATAACATTCTTAAGTTTCAAATTGATGAAAACTAGTTATATGTTAATACATTCCAAGGGTTTTACACGATGAAGGGATGTTAGTTCAAGTGCCGGGTACAGGGTGAAAGGTTATTAAGAGGGCTACAAATAGTCCAAGACAATTTAACTGTGAATCTGCAACATCCCAACTTTCCATAACCACAAAGTTCTAACCTATTGCCTTGTAGGATCTTCAATACAGGTATGTGTTCTGTCTTTCGGTAACAGGGAATGAAAAATTTTGTGTCAAGAGGGATGTAAATGGATTTCTTTTTACTTTTCTTTCTCTTTTTCTGTTTCTTTCCTTCTTTCCTCTCTGCCTCCTCTCTCTCTCTCTCTCTCCTTTACTTTCTTTTTTGAGATAGTGACTCACTGTATAGCCCAATGTGACCAGGAATTGAAGAATCTCCTGCCTCGTCTCTCCAAGTGCAAGCATTACAGGCGTGCCTCATGAAGCCCAGTTCTGAAATACATCTATTTTTAACAACAAAAAGCAACTACAACACTTAACAATAGACATATTATTCCACCATCTTTACCTTTCCTTTGATTTTTAAAATTTTCATTATCTATTTTTATTTTATGTGTATGAATGTTTGCCTACACATATATGAGTAGGCCACATGTGTGCAATGGCAGCAGAGGCCAGAAAATGAAATTGGATCCCTGAAACTGGGGTTATGGACAGTGGGTCATTTGGGTGCTGGGAACTGAACTTGGGTCCTCTGCAAGAGCAGCCAGTGCTCTTAACAGCTGAGCCATCTGTCTAGCCCCACCTTATAGATTCTATCTACATTAAATTAACCCAATTGTTCCACAAGTATTTCCTGAGCACCTACTCCTACCAAAATACCTTTAAAAGAGCTATATAAATAATTTATTCAGAATTTTCCTTAAAAAGGTTTTCCAGATAGATAGATAGATAGATAGATAGATAGATAGATAGATAGAATTAAAACAGGTAAAAAGCTACTATTAAATATGGAAACTGATACACAATCAATATAAAAAATATTTTTTGCTTTTTCAAAAATGACTCTTAAGAAGTTTGAAGAGGAAAAGGGTCAGTAGGAATAATAATAACAGCCCTACATTAAGGAAGAACATAGGAAGAAATGCAAAACAATCAAAAGCAAAAATACAAATGGCAGCTCAAATGGTAATATAGCAATGGGATTGGGGAGTTCTTTAAATGAGGTTCATTTTCTTTTGTCAAAAGAGCAAGGAAGTGTATAATACTTTTTGTTTTCAATCC
Organism: Nannospalax galili; assembly: GCF_000622305.1. Taxonomy (NCBI): domain Eukaryota; kingdom Metazoa; phylum Chordata; class Mammalia; order Rodentia; family Spalacidae; genus Nannospalax; species Nannospalax galili. The sequence goes on along the minus strand of NW_008338118.1, from coordinate 1,244,820 downwards.
TGGAGACTAAAGCCAAGATTTTGCATATGCTGAGCAAGACCTTATCACTGAGCTGTATCCTCATCCCTGCACAAAACACTCGTAATCAACTTGAATTTAGTGCGGATGTTGGTAGTTTTTGAAATGATTGCACAAAGTTATGCACAAGATATTGTGGACTGTGCAGAAATGACACAATCCAAATTATATTAAAATGTGTAAGTTACAAAATAGAACAGGCTAGGGACAGCGACTAAGTGTTGGAAGCTAATTTCAAAGGAATCTACAAACTCCTATTTCCCACTAGTTAAAAAACCTGAGGCTACAGATTTTGTAACTAAAAAGAATATTTTTAGCCTGATTACAGCTAAATGGCAGAAAAATTAAAAATAGTTAACTACGTGTGTTTCAAGAACTACAGGTAGCCTAATTACTAGGAAAATACTTTAACAGGAATGGTTTTCTGATAGCAAACTCCTGGAGCCATGGTTCAGCCATCTTTAGTATTAGATAGCCTTCTGAATGATTCTTAAATACTTTAATATTTAAAAATCACCATTTCTGATTCTATCCAGAATGTTTTGAAAGCTGTCATGGTAGGCATTGGCGGGTGAGTCAATATATATCCAGAAATTCTTATGGTATGAGAAAACATTCTAATGCAAATAAATATGAAGGGTAAGGAAAAGGCTGTACACATGGGGCTTTCATATTAGTGTGCTCCTAACTGCATTTCAATGCATTACAAATACATAATTATACATAATTTAATTTTTATAAGCAGAATAAATGCAATTTTGTTTCTACCTTGCTATTTTGTACCACAGTTTCACAAAAGGCAAACTAGCCATGCTGCTCGGCTGTTTAAACATCTGGGAGTTGACAGCAGCATTTATTACAAAATTAAGGAAAGAGGGAAAACCCAAGATAAGAAATAACTCCTTAAAATTATTGGCATATGAGGTAGATGCTATAAAACTCTTCATAATTTTTTTCTATTTTTTCTAATTCCCTGTGTTCTAATTGTATAGATCGGCTTCCATTTCAGTTGTTAAATATATATATTCATAGCCATGGAACCATATCAGCTAAATTAGACATGATTGGGGTTATTTTCATTATCATTTGATTCTAACTTCTTCATATATCCAGAACTAAATAAAAACCAAAATTATTTGAGGAAGTAAAATAGAAAAGGTAGCCAATTGTGGTAATACATACCAGAGCTCCCAGTATTTGGGAGGCTCAGGTAGGAGGATCATATGTTTGAGGCCACGGTGAGGGAGGGAGAGAAGGAAAGAGAGAGAGGGACTACTGGCAGATTAACATGTGGAAATACAGAATCTTACAAATATGTAGAATAGGAAGAGAAATGGGGAGTTAAAGGCCAGTGGTGAAAAGAGTGAACCTGAGGGACTGGTAGGACAGTGGTATCTCTCCTAAATGCCCACCTCATCCCACAGATCATCTTCAGGGTTGTATTTAGCACTTTAAAAGTGTGGTCTTCAGGAATTAATAAACTTACCTTCTCTGTCCCCGACACAAACTTTCTGACAATGGATACCTTTCCTCTACTCCGAAAGAATGAGGTGCTCCTGCTTTCCCAAACTAATGTGCATCTTTAATTCTCCCGTGTTCCTTTCATCATTACCTTTTTCTTCTTAAAAGGCTCAAATGATAAAATCATACAGTATAAGTGAGCTGACTACTGAGAAAATATAGTTCTTTTATTTCCTACCAGCATGGACTCTGGCCAAATCATGGGAAGCTAAAGTTTGAAGTGGTGCTAATATGAAATGCTAGCTAAAAACATGGAGCGTACTGAGAAGAGAAGTTCTTCCTACAACAGAGAACAGGCCCCCACACAAGAGTATCATCAGTACAAGAACAAAATGGTGACTGCAGGCTTTCTCACATATTGTATCTTAATATCTTGGACCCATTGACATGTTATACTCTGGTTTTAACAGCAAACAGCAACAAAAGTCCACACATTGAGTTTCCTCTTGTGTTTTACTGATCGTTTTACCATAACTATGCATGCCACATAATTCCTAGTTTTCCAGAGATAAACAGGGAAGGCATGGCAGCCTATTTAGAAAACAGTAATCATACTCTCTATGCTTTAGTTTAACCATTTGATTATCTAACCGAGGAACTGAAAGACTTATACAATGAAAGCTTTAATACACTGAAGAAAGAAATTGAAGAGGACACCAGACGATGAAGATGGAAAGATCTCTCAGGACCATGTATTGGCAGGATTAATATTGTGAAACTGACATTTGACGGAAAATCTACAGAGTCAATGTAATTCCCATCAAAATTTCAATGCAAATCTTCACAAAAATTGAAATAAAAATCTCAAAATTCATATGGAAACTCAAAAATACTTAGAGTAACCAAAACAACCCTATACAATGAAAATACCACTAGATGTATCACCATCCCTGATTTCAAATTACACTACAGAGTCTTGTTAATAAAAATAGCATGGTATTGACATAAAATTTTATACATTGATCAATGGACTAGAATTGAGGACCCAAATAAAAGTCCTTGCTCCTACAGATATCTGGTCATTGAAAAAGAGTCCAAAAATACAAACTGAATGAAAAAAGAATGCATATCCAACAAATGGTGCTGGTCAAACTGGCCAGCTATATTTAGAATGAAACTAGATTCTTGTCTCTTACCTTGCATAAAACTCAATTCCAAATGGATCAAAGACGACAGCATAAGATCTGATAACTTGAATCTGTTACAAGAGAAAGCGGGGCATACCCTTCAACTTATAATCAGATGAAAGAACTTTCTGCATAGGACTCTGGTAGTTTAGGCATTAAGACCAACAATTGACAAATGGGACCTCATAAAACTAAAAAAAAAAAAAAAAACTTCGGTACAGAAAAAGACACCACCAATTGAGTAAAGACATAAAGAATGGGAAAAAAAATCTTTACTAGCTGTATATCTGAAAGAGAGGTAGTGTCTACCATATACCAAGTACTAAAAGAAATTTAAACACTAAGACACAAATAACATAATTTATGGAACTAAGCTAAAGTTTCTTGAAGGAAATAAAAATGTCTGAGAAATGTTTTTTAAAGTGTTCAACATCCTTAAGCTTCTTGGAAATGAAAACTAAAGCTACTTTGAGCTTCCTCTTAACCATGTACGAATGGCTAACATTTAAAATAATAATAATAGTAAATCACAACAGATGCTAAGTGAATGTGGGGAAGGTGAACACTTATTCACTATTGATGGGAATGCAAACTGGTGTAGAAATTATGGAACCTAGTGTGAAGTTTCTTCAAAAAGCTAGAAATAGATCTACCAAATAATCCAGCCATACCACTCCCTGGGTATATCCCCAAAGGACTCTATATCCTTCTACAGAGATGCCCATTCATCCATTGCTGCTGTTTTCACAATAGTCAGGAAATGAAAACAGCCTACTTGTCCATCAGCTGATGGATAGATGTTGAAAGTGTTACACACACACACACACACACACACACACACACACACACACACAAGTTTAAAAGGCACTACCCTATAATGGGAGAGCAATGCCTCCCATTGTATCATATGACTATCATAGGCTCTCAAATAAAAAAGCCCAGTTCCAGAACTTGGTGGTGAAAGCCTGTTGCAGAAGACATTACAAACTTAATTAATAGGTCATCCAAGCTGCTGAACTGGAAGCTTCATCTCTACCAGCTAGTCTTCATACTGCTATAAGGTTCTATGCATGTTATTAGGTGAGAGAAGTAATTAACAGCTTTACCCAACTGTGAACTCTGGGAGCTATAGTAATTACTATAGCTGGGAAGATACACCCACTGGTGCAATAGCTGCATGAATGTTATGAAAGTGACCACTTTATGATTAGATTTAATGCCCACTCCAGAAGTTGGAACTCATACCCGATACCGTTAACTTGGCAAAAAAAAAAAAAACAAAAACAAAAAACAAACAAACAACCCCCCCAAAAAACAGTTATTCTTACAAATGAACACAGTAATAAACTTACGCTGAGTTCTTATCTTTATATCCATAGATTAGTTCATCTCTCAACCCTCATTGAAGAATCTTCATTTGTAGAAGATGGTGATTAAGACAGAGACTCACAACTGATCAAAATGCAGGAAATAAAAGACTGCAGAGTACTCAGCTCTAAGTGGAACATCTATATCACACTTCTCTCTTCAAAGTTCAGGCGTCACTGCAGAAAAAGGAGCTGAAAGATTGTAAAAGTCAGAGGTAGAGGACTTCTCTAGTAAAATAGTATTTTCTAGATAGGGCAGGGCTTTTGCACACGTGAACTTCCAGTGGCTATGACTGCATGCACAAAACCAGCACCAGACAGGCCCACCAAAATCCCAGCCTGGATGGGGAAGGGGTTGATGAAGTCCGACCAATAACTAAGGAGTTACTGGCAATTGATAGCTCCTGGTTTAAGGAGAATCAGTTTTCTGCAGTGATGTGGGCCCTAAAATGCTGACCATGCTTGAGTAGATGCCCCTACACCCATGCCTATACAGGCAGGACTAAGTAAGTTAGTGGATTTTAAAAAAAGAGCATATAAAGTTTCAAGAGGAAAAACAGTGGTGGTGAGGTGGTGGGGGTAGAAATGTGTTGATAGCTTGAGACAGGGCAAGGTAAAGTGGGAAGAATAGGGCATGAAAATTCCAAAAAAAATGTTAATTTCATAGAGATTGATAGAATGGTGGTTAGCAGAAGGTTAGGACAGAAGAGAGAAGGGTAGAATAGGAGAAGGCTGATAAAAAGCTACTAGGGGCATTTAGGTAGTAGAATTGAGTTCTGGTGCTCTACAGAGCAGTGGAGTGATCAAAATGATAATACTAACATACTTTTCAGAAAAGCTAGCAGAAAAGGCTTTGAATGGGTTCCTCAAAGGAAATGATAGATCTTTGAGGATGATTGCTTTGTTTTGAACATTATACAATGTACACATGTATTTAAATATTTTACCACATGGACATGCAATGTTTTCATGAGCCAATTAAAACTAATTTAAAAATAGATCTCACATTTTAATAGCTAAAAAGACTAAAGGTGAGTAAGTACAGAAAGATAAAATAATGTGAATATGTTTGTGCATCAAGATTGGATTTATTATGATTGACTCCAAGAATCAGGAAACTTTTTATTTAGTTGAGAAGAAAAAGTAATGCGCAGAAATACAATTCGATAAAACTATTACATTACTAGATTGCAAGACCCTACTTTTGAAGATACAGCAGACATTTGATACAAGACGCAGTGAAAACCAATCTAGAACAGAGCTGGAAGCTTCCTTCCTGTTGGTTAATGTTCATAGCACTAGAAGGCTGTTGGGAGAGAAGAGTCATCAGCAAGCACAACCCTGCCCTAGATTCTATGTGCTTAAACACTGAACTTTCTGGCAAGTACACTACGTGGCACAATTGTGGCATGAATGTTCCAGAACTAATCAGTCATTTCCTAATTGAATAGGACCCTTGATCTACAGGGGAGAAAATATGTCTGGCACTATAAAACCGGTCCAAAGCCTATGGCTAGGTAGGTCATAGGCCATATGGATGAATGTACTACCAATGTTTGGTCAACTGGATGTGTGGTTAAACTGCTTTCTAATTATTTATGTGTATATCCATAGAGTCATGCCACTGTCCTTTGCCAGAGAAGACTCTTTAAGCTGTGGTCAACAGTCAAAACTGGTTAAAGTACTGAGAACAAGTGACCACCAAGTGCTTGACCTCAAATAGGGCATCTATGTCACACCCTCAGAGACTTGGGGAACACCACAGAAAATGGGGTGAGGGATCATAGAAACTGAAGAAAAGAAGGAGTGTGGTGAGATGCTGTTTTCTGGATGTGACATGGCCATTTAAAACATGAACATAGTAACCATGGCTACCTGCAGAGGACCTGAGAAAAAAGAAAAATTTTAAATAGAAGAAAGGAGGAGGATCAGAGTAAGAGGGGTCCCAGGTAGGACGTAGGGGATTGGTGCGAGTGGGTAAAGGGTGATAGAAGAAAGTAAAGGGGCGAGTATGATCACAGTGCATTGTATATAACCATGGTAAAGGTCAGAAACGTAGAAAGGGGTCACTAAGGGTTGGAGAAAGAGCTTAAGGAAGGAAGATAGTAGAACACAGGAAGTATGGAGAGTAAAGGGAGTCAGAGAGGGAAAGATTTAATTGGAAAAGTTTGGGGATGGGAATGGAGAAGAAGGGTAAGGGGGAGGAATAATAAAAACTAAAGATGATTGAAAATACCATATAGAAACTTACTATTTTATAAGCTTATTAAAAATACTACGAAGTTAATTGGAGTTACCCACCCTGGAGGGATAATGATCCTCCCAAAAGTCATAGATTATCAGACACAAAGTCTAGTGCCAGGTATAGGCTATCCTTTATTGGGTTATTGGTTAGGGAGATCACAGAAATTCCCCAAACAATGCAAGCTATTGCAAGTGCTCTTGGTTACACACCAGAAATTGTTGCTATGTTCTTATTGTTGCAAGACACCATGCTATGGTCACAGCTGTAGAGAAATCAAGCTTGTATAGACCTGGAAGCTTCCTCCCTTTTGCATACATTTCATAATACCAGAAGATGCCTTGCAGGATGCTGGGGGAAGACCATCAATGATTTTCCTTAGACTTGAATCCTGTGAGCTACTATAACAACCAGCCTGGCAAGATATGCTCTGTAATATTACTATGCCAAAAATTACAATTACCTGAACAAAAAAGGCTGACCACTAAGCTTAATTTTTAAGAGTGGGCCTGAACTTGGAGAACACTCATTTCCCAGATATCTCTTGGAACCATACATCTCCTAGGACTGTGCTTCTGAGTCTTCCTCACTCAAATTTCTATTTAAATGAATTTCTATAGTTTCATTGGGAAAATACAAGTTTGGATTCACTCTCATCTAAGAGACCACCCTGTCTTTTCATCCTTAGTTCTAGAATATCTCATTCATTCAATCTCGAGAATCCTTCCCAATCTTCAATATGTTTGGTGAAGGTGGGTGCAATGTCTTTCAGTACATTGATATATTAATTCTCAAACATAGCCACATCATTCAATATCTTTATGGGTAGCATACCATATTGAAGTTTCTAAGAAATGCCTTGATTACAAGGCACGAAGTTCATTTAGCTTTCCCAGGTTAATTAAAAGTCATTAATCCAGATTACGTCCATTTTATAAAAGTCATTCCTACAATGCTCATTGGTACAGTCCTGGCATGAATTATATAGGAGTAGTCAACAGCACTCTATTTAGATTTAAGACCTTTTCCACAGAAAGAAACTCATGGCTGGCACTATAAACCTGGCCAATAATCTATAGCTAGTGAAGTCATAGAGTCCTTTATTATATCCTACTAAATGGATATACTATCCAACTGCTTTCTAAATACTTATCATTATACACATATACTAGTGAAATACTCACATTTAATCAGAGAAACAACTTCTTTACACAGTGAATAGTGATTAATACAGAGACTCCACAATTGGTCAAACTTCAAGAGAATAAGTGACTGTGGATCTCGGCAATATCATTTAACAAAGAAAATGTATAAAAAAAAGAACACCACAATTGTTAAAAATCAAAAAAAAAAAGTGGTTGTGGAATTTTCGCCAAAAAAAAAGAAACCTATTTCCCCTTTCCCCTCCCCCCCCCCCCCCAGTTCTCAAAGAACATTAGAGAAGAGGGAGTCATAAAGATGGTAAGAGTACGAGGCCAGGGAATATCACTGAGAAGTGGTGTCTTCTGAATATGACACTGCTGTCACACTCATGAACTCACAGCAACTGTGGGTGCCAGCAAAGACCATACAGGATCAAGACAGGCAACACTCCAGCACAGAGAGGAGACTGGCTCATGAGGCCCACACCTACTTGAAGAGCTATTTGCAATTGTTGGTTGCTGGGGAGGGAGATTCGGGTTTCCTTAGAGGTGTGGTCCATGGTAAATAGCCCATCCTCTGGTGGATGGCCCCAAACCGATGCACATGCAGGCAGCATGAACTGGACTCAGTGGGTTGTTTGTTTTTAATAAAGGAATAAGAAGACATGAAGTTCATAGTGAATGGGAGAGTTTCAAAGGAGTTGGAGAAGGAAGAAGAGTGGCTGCAATCTAAATACGTTGTGGTCGTGTATGAAATTACCAAGAATAAATAATTTTTCATTAGAACCATGGACATGTTTAAAAACAAACAAACAAAAAATCCACACTGCGTAAAAGCACAGTTAACTATCAGAAATCATGTTTTCTTTCCCATATACAATACCTACATGGCATTTGGGAAAAGAAAATCTCGATTTCCTTAAAACCTATTTAGACATTATATGTATTATACATTATATACTATACACATGATATAATTATATGATATAATTATACATATTAGAATTATAAATTTTCGTTTTGAGAATTTCATAGAGCGCTGTATTTTACATCATTTCCAACCTTCTCTAATTTTTCATTTAAGTATAATTATAATCGTTTATAATTAAGATGAGGGTTTTTTAATTAGGTAATCTTGAAACTGACTTTCATATCCTCCAAATTTGCTATTTTTACTCTAACTGTACATTACATGAGTGGTTTCAAAACCAACATGCACAGTTTTCCCTAACAGGGGATTTGTACTGATTGGTTACTAAGGAAACTATAGCTTAGAGATGCTGAATGATTTGCCCTAGGTCACTAGATGTAAGATGAAGACTGAAGACGCTGCTCTTTTACAGGTTTCCAGATCCAAACTTGTGGAATTAAACACAAAATTCAATGGGATTCCACAGACTTGCCCTATAAGCCTTTAAAAGATAATCTCTAAACAAATAACATTTGGGAATATAAAAATATGCAAAAGCTCTACTTTCCCTAGCAAAAATATCCTTTGGCTTCTTTCCTGTTTCATATTATAGTGCCATCTAATATATGAACATTTTAACAGTACATAGCAAAGGGTGATTAGGGAATATGTAAGTGAGCCTGCAGGAGGATTTACTACAATCTCACTTCAAACAGAATAGAGCATGTTGAGCCTGAAGGGAAAAATAAAGGACTGTTTAACTAGTGTAACAGAAACAGTATGTACCCCTATTAGCATAAAGGATTTAGAATGAAATATAATACAAGTTTAGGCTGATTTCAGATGCCTCAGTTGGCTCTGACACTTGTTTTCTTCTGTGCCTTGGTCCTCCTTGATAAATGATATCACAGGTCATTGATGTTTCTTTGCCTAATGGACAACATTGATGGTTCAAGAACTTTGTTGAAAGTCATCACATACACACAATTTGTAGAAACCCCTTGGAAATTCTGAGCATTTATAAAAACTTCTAGAAGAATATTTTCAAAGAAGAATAGAAATTAGTTTTAAAATGTGGAAGTATTTTATCTCTCCTCACATGAAGCACACAAACCTTGCCCATTTATTTGTTTCCTGATATCTGCAGATTTTCCAATTGAAACATGTATGTCTAAAAGTTCAAAGCTAGCATTCAGCTATGAGTGTGAACATGTGGCATTTTCCTTTCTGGGTCTGGGTTTCCTCACTCAGGATGATTGTTTCTAGTTCCATCCATTTGTCTGTGAATTTCATAATTCAGGTTTTGTTGAAAGCTGAGTAATATTCCACTGTGTAAATATACCATACTTTCATTATTCATTCATTAGTTGATAGATATTTAGGTTCTTTCCATTTCTTGGTTATTGTGGAAAGGGAATAATGAACATGGATGAACAAGTATCTGTAGTAGGATGTAGACTTTTGGGAGGTATATGCCCAAGAGTGGTATGGCTGGGTCAAATGGTATATCAATTGTTAGATTTCTGAGGAATCTCCATGGTGATTTCCATAGTGGCTGTGCCAGTTCTCACTCCTACCAGCAGTGAATAAGAGTTCCCCTTTCCTCACATCCTTGCATCCTTACCAGGTCCTTGTTTGTTTTCTGGAACTCAGTCATTCTGAGTGAGGTAGGATAAAATCTCAAATGGTTTGAATTTGCATTTTCCTGACGACTAAACATGTTGAACATTTTCTTAAGCATTTCTCAGCTATTTGCATTTCATCTGTTGAGAACTTCCTGTTCAGCTTGTTCCTCCATTTCTTAAATGTGATGTTTGGTTTTATGTTGTCTAGGGTTTTGAGTTATTTGTATATTCAGGATATTAATCCTCTGTCAGAGGAATAGCCAGTAAAAAGGTCTTTTTTTCCCATTCTGTAGGTTTACCTCTTCACTCAAATAATAGTGTCTTTGGCTGTACAGAAGCTTTTTAGTTTCATGAGGTCCTCTTTGTCTAGGACCATGTGGCATGATAGGCCAAAAGCCTTTGGAAAGAGCCTAATACTATTATTCTGCTAAATGGATATAGTATTCAAACAACTCCTAATGACTTATTGTTGTACCAATATATTGATGCATCTCTCAGCTCTCACTAGAGAAGCTTCCTTGAGCCTAATTAAGGATCATATGAAGTACCTTAACTCTATTCCTAAAAGAATATATTCTCATTTCCCAAGTTGTGTCATAAGGAAGATAGTATAATTCTCATAAGAAAAGTTATCAGACATTCAGTAGGTTTAGGAAGCATTGCATTAAAAGAACGTGATTGCAATGTCATGATTGGGCTTCTGATATTTGTTAGTGTTAATAGTGAACATTGCAGGTCTTCAAGAACATCATAGTCATTGATTCCCAAACTCTTTTAATCAAACAGAAGTAGATGTATGTACTATAGTTCTAAGTACTATAAGAAGTTCCTGAAATTATTTAAAGACTAGAATTGATTTTCTTATCTCTAAAAGAATTGGCTGAAATTATCTTAGTATCTTTTAGAGAATTTTGTGATGACTAAATTATAATAATATTCATCCACTGAAGCTATCATTCTTCTACAATTCTGAGGGGAGTTGATGAGATAGACCAGTCAGTTGAATGCTTACTATGTAAGCATAAAAACCTAAATGTGCACTTGTAATTCCAGTGCTGGGGTGGTGGAAACAGTCAGATCCTAGGGCTAGCTGGTCAACTATTCTAGCTACTTGACACATTTATTCAAGTGAGTGACTCTGTCTCAAAAACTGATGTATGGCACCTGAGGAAAAGTATCAAAGGTTGATTTGACCACACACACACACACACACACACACACACAAACACAAACACGAACACACACATAAATACACATTTGCATATATATAAATATATTAATATGGTAATAATTATATCTCATTGGGGCAATTACCACATTAACTAAAATATGAGCATAAAGGGCTATGCATTCATTTTCCACAGTTATTTTAAATAAAAAAATTGGAATAAATTAAGTATGATGGTTTTTTTTTTTCCTTGAAAAACTTAGTTATTAACAGATCAAATGTTTAGTGGTAACATAGTTCCAGGAACTAAAAGGCTATTTGAATTTTCGCTTTGAGATTGAGCCTTTTGGTATATAAGCAAGTTCTATATATGAGAACAGATTCAAGCTTACTTAATTTACTACTTTGAATAAATTGCATATTAAAGAAATTTTTAAAAATACCCAAAAAGATAAAAACTGATTAAACAAAGCATTGGCCAATCAGAGCCATGAATGTCAAACTCTGTTCTACAAATGGTACTATTATTCCCATTCACAAACATGTTCTCTTTTAAAATAATATTAGCTATAAAGTTCTCATAAAGCCAAAATGGCCAAATGGTTGGTGGTCCCAGAGAGAACATAAAAATATGATCACTATTACTTTGGCATGAAATTGTTGGATTCTATAAGGCACATAAATGATTTTCTGATTTGGCAATGTGACAGTTTTTAATAAAATCCAGGCAGTCTGCAGTGTGAATTTGAATTTCCACTCTTTCTATGTTTCTTTCTCCACTTCATTTCCATTCCTTTCAGTTGCCAAATCCTTCTCTCAGTTCACCAGTTTCTGCATTCTTCAGTGGAGATGTTGATGGTTAACTCTCTCACATTCTTTCTAGTTGTGTGCTTTATCCTGCTATAGGAAACTCATAGGTCTTTGCATTTAAACTATCTTATGATGCAGTGTACATTTCATGTAACATGGAAAGTTTGACTTTTTAATTTTCTTGTCCACATTGGCTCAGCAAGGCTGTGATCTCCATGCCAGTCCAGAATTCTGATAATTTCCCTAGCGAATTAAAGGGTTCTTCCACCTAACACACTGCCATCCTCTTTGACTGGGAAATTTAGAAGGATAACTGCATTCATTCTAGGTGTTTTTAGGAATGTTTTTTTCATCATATGTACTTGAGCAAGGATATAATGTCTATTCTGAAACTTGACCATCCATTGTCTACCTCTACTGTCCTAGTAGTAAGGTCTTAAACCTGCAAATGTATCATTTCACTGCATGTTAATCTCAGTTGACTTCTTTTTTCATTGATTTTAAAGCACTAAAACAGGGGCTGGAGAGATGGCTCAGCAGTTAAGAACACTTGCTGTTCTTCTAGAGACCCAGGTTCAGTTCCCAGTATCACATCGCAGCTAACAACTATCCCTTACTACAAATCCAGGGGATCCAGCACCATCTTCTGGGCTCTGTGGACACTGCACAACAAGGATGCACTTACATACGTGCAGGCAAAACACTCATACACATAAAATATTTTTTTTTTAAAAGCAGATCTTCTGCCCACTGCTTTCTGATCCTTTGCATCCAGACTAACCCAATTCTTCAGTCTACCTCCCTAGAGACCTCACAGCCTGCCCCCAACCCCAAAATTGCCTCTACACACTTGAGACCAGCCTTCTTCCCTGGCTGTCCCCACCCCCAACCTGGGATTCCTGAGATCAGCCTCCAAAGTACCTGAATCCTACCTCTACCTAGCAAGCCTCCCAAATTGTACTGTGCCTGCTGACTAGAGACACCCAGACCTCAAGAGGAAGCCTGAGAGCATCTGATCCTTGTCTGACTTGGGCCTCTGTAGGAAATCTGAACAGCTGGACTAAAGCTATCAGTCCCCTCCAATATAAAATCAAAAGAGAGAACCTGAAGCCTAGACCAACCCAATAAGAAAACAACAAAGAGAAATAGACCTAAACTCAAAAAAGGAAGGTTTGATTCTCACAGAACAATCAGGAACTGATTTTCTCTCATCCACCCTGACCCTGTCCCCTGCCAGCCTCTCTCACAGGCAGGTTCCAATTCCTTCACCTAAAGTCCTAGGAATAGCTTCCCAAACCAAATTAACTAAACACCCTACCATAGATCCTTAAGTCCGACCCAGGCGGTCTCCTCACCACCAATTCACCAGCTTCTGGATCAGGCAGACAGACCTGCTCAGCCAGGACTCTGATTCCTAAGTCCTCACCCAGGCAGTCCCATCACTGCCAACTTACCAGCCTCTGGATCAGGCATCCTCAGCCAGGACTCTGGTAAGTCCAACTCATTGCCTTTCTACCCCATTTCTCTCATCCACCCTCACCCTGTCTCCTGCCAGCCTCTCTCCAATCCCCTTACCTCAGGAGGATTAGGTACCCCACTTCCCTCATCCACCCCCATCCTGTCCCCTGGTGGCCTCTCTCACAGGTGAGCTCCAATTCCTTCACCTCAAGTCCCAGGACTAGCTTCCCAAATAAGATTAACTAAACACCCTACCATAAATCCCTAAGTCTTCACCCAAGCTGTCCCCTCATCACCAACTTATTAGCCTCTGGATCAGGCAGACAGATCTGCTCAGCTGGGACACTGATAAGTCAATTCAAGCTCATTGCCTTTCTACCCCATTTCTCTCATACACCTCCACCCTATCACCTGCTGTCCTCTCACAGGTGGGCTTCAACTCCTTCACCTCAAGTCTCAGGACTAGCTTCCCAAACCAGATTAACTAAATATCCTACCATAGATCCCTAAATTCTCCCCATGTGCTCTCTTCACTGCCACCTTACCAGCGTCCTGATCAGGCAGAAAGATCGGTTCAGTCAGGACTCTGACCAGCCTACTACCCAGCAAGAACTTGAAATACCCACTAATTTGTCTTCCATACCTAAACAAAAAGTAACTAAACTACATAAACAGTATTAACAGAACCAAAATTAAATAAAACAAAAACAGAGTAGAAGTTCCTGTTGAACACATAACCAACAAAGAACACAAATATGCCCAAACAGCAACACAAAAACACAAATGATATGAAAAAACAGGAAAATACCTCAAACAAAACCCACAAGTCCTACAAAAGTGCACAGCATTGAGAATCACCCTAAAGAACCCCAGGACACAGAATTTAAAAGAACAATCATAAACATGATCAAAGAACTTCAAGAACACACAAACAACTCAAAGAACTCAAAGAAGAAAGGCATAAACTTTTGATGGAAGCACAAGAATATACAAATATGTGGCTTAGTGACATATCAAAAACAATTCATAACTTGAAAGGCAAATTCACTCAAGAGATAGAAATAGTGAAGAAAACCCAAATGGAAATGAACATGGGACTGAAAATTTTGTTTCTAAACTAATTATACACAACAGGAGAAAATCTCACAAGCAGAATGAATGAAATGGAAAACAGAATATCAAGACTAGAGGATAAAGTTGAAGATCTGGACTCCTTCAGCAAGGACTATGCAAAATTCAACAACAACAACAAAAAATCACAGGAACGGAATAATCAGGAAATGTGGGAGAACATGAAACGACTATATATACATACTATAGGCATACAGAAAGGAGAAGAAACTCAAACCAATGGCATCAAACAGATCTTCAACAGGATTATAGAAGAAAACTTCCCTAAATTAAGGAAAGATATCCTACAGAGATTCAAGAAGCACAGAAAACACCATTAAGACATGATCAGAACAGAAAGTCCCCATGATATACCATAGTAAAAACATTAAATGTACAGAACGAAGATAGGATACTGAAAGCTGCTAGAGAAAAATAAGTTACATATAAAGGAAAACCCATCAGAATTAATGCTGACTTTTCAATGCAAACTATGAAGGCCAGAAGAGCATGGAACAAAGTATTCCCAGTTCTAAACAATCATGGTTGCCAACCCCAAATACTTTATCCAGAAAAAATATCTATCAAGGTCGAAGAAGAATGGAAAATTTTCCATGGCACAAATAGGCTGAAAGAATTGTCTTCCAAACCAGCATGATAGAAAATGCTTGAAGCAATGCAAAAGACTGAAGAAAGGAATGCCCAAGAAGCTACAGAAAAAAAAAAGGGTAGAACAATGGAAACACAAAATAGGTCCGCAAACACAAAGAAATTTAAAGGACACATTTCAACAATAACACTAAATATCAATGACTTCAACTCCCCTGTGGAAAGACATAGACTGGTGCAATGGATCAAGAATGAAAACCTATCTCTTTGTTGTCTTTGAAAAACTCATCTCACCTTCAAGGACAGACACTGTCTTAGGGTGAAAGGAAGGAAAACGTATTCTAAGAAAATGACTCTAAGAAGAAAGCAGGTGTCACAATTTTAATATCTGACAAATAGACTTCAAACTAAAACTCATAGGAAAAGATGAGGGTTACTTCATTCTAGGGAACAATTGACCAAGAAGATATTACAATCATGAACATTTATGCACCAAACACTGGAGCACCCAATTTCATAAAATCATTACTCCAGAACTATAATACAGAGATTTACAACAACTCAGTGATAGTGGACAACTTTAATACCCCACTTTCTTCAATAGACAGGTCAACTGGACAAAGAATAAATAGAGAGACATCTGAATTAAATGATATACTACCTGAAATGGTCCTAACAGATATATACAGAATATTCTACCCAATCACCAAAGAATATACTTTCTACTGAGCAGCTCATGCAAGTTATTCTAAAATTGATCACATTCTGGGGTGCAAAACAAATCTCAACAAACACAAAAACATTGAAATAATTCCATGCCTTCTATCAGACCACAGTGCAATAAAGCTCATATCAATAGCAATAGAAGCTCTAGCAAATATACAAATTCATGGATATTAAACAACACACTAATGAATCATGAATGGGTTAAAGAAGAAATTAAGAAAGAAATAAAAGAACTCCTGTAACAAAATGAAAATGAGAACACAACACAAAAAAAAAACCTCTGGGACTTCCTAAAATTCCTAAAAGGGAATTTTATAGCTTAGTGCCTACATTAAAAACTCAGAAAGAGCACATGTAAACGACTTGACAGTACAACTTGAGACCCCTGGAAAGGTAAGAACAAACCAACCTCAAACATAGTAGGTGAGAAGAAATAACAAAATTCAGAGCAGAAATTAATGAAATAGAAACAATGAAAATAATACAAAAAAAATCAATGAATCTGACAGTTGGTTCTTTGAAAGGTTAGACAAGATAGACAGATCCTTAGCCCAGTTAACCAAAAGAAAGAAAGAGCAAATCCAAATCAACAAAATCAAAGATGGAAGGGGAAACATCACAACAGACACCAAAACATTGTTAAGGGAGTACTTTAAAAATCTATAGTCTATTAAATTTGAAAACCTAAAAGAAATGGATGAATTTCTAAAATCATGGGCATCACCAAAGTTAAACCAAGAGGAGATCAACAGCCTAAACAGACCTATAACAAATAAGGAAACTGAAAGAGTAATACAAAACCTCCAGACTAAAAAAGCCCAGGTCTTGATGGACTCATGGCAAAATTCTACAGTAAAAGAAAATCTACAACCAATACTGCTTAAATTATTCCAAAAGAGAGAAACAGAGGGAGAGCTCCCAAACTCCTTCTATGAAGCCAGTATCACTTGAATATCAAAACCAGGTAAAGATACAACAGAAAAGAAAGCTATAGACCCATATTGTTAATGAACATAGATGCAAATATACTCAAGAAAGTACTTGAAAAGCACATGCAGACACACATCAAAAATATCATCCAACACAATCAAGTCGGCTTTATTCCAGAGATGCAAGGATGGTTCAACATACATAAGATGATCAAGTCAGCTTTATCCCAGAGATGCAGAGATGGTTCAATATAAGTAAGTCAATAAACATCATAAATCATATATATAGACTTAAAGAAAAAAACCACATGGTCATTTCAATAGAAGCAGAGAAGGCCTTTGACAAAATCCAACATGCATACATGCATTCATACAACCAAAAGGAAAGTATAACCAAAGATTAATGGGGTCGGTATAATTTTTTAAGAGACCGTATGTATTCCTAAAGGCTACATAACAAGAAACAATGCCAGACAGGAGATACCTTCCTTTGAGTTATTGGCCTGGGTGGCCCAAAAGACTCCTAGACAGTAACCCAGCATAGAACTGGGAAAATGAACAGCAGACCCCAATCTTATATAGAGGAATATTGACGGCTGATTGCTGCTAGATGAGGAACAGCTGATCTTCCTAAAGCAAGGATCTCTAGATAGGCTGACTAGATTCAGCAGATGGACAAGCACTGGGGAAATGGCTGAGGGTGCCAACAACACAGTGGACAGTAACAGGGATGACAGAGTGTATGGGCTCCAGTTGGGGGGGGCAGATATGTGAGGGTGCCATTTGGGAAGTGGGTATGATGTGGATGAATGGAATTGTTTGGGATGTTCTGTATGATAAACACCAAAAAATCAACAAATTAAAATAAAGGACTTGTATTTGAGGAGGAAGCATAAGAATTTACTTCATGTTAATTAGTAGAGGTGATAAATATTACCATTGAAATCTACCTGATGACTTTATATCCATACTCAGGTGCCAAGGATCTGAGTGTAACTGACTGTGACTAGTAATAATCAGATACATAGAGATTAGAGA
>NW_008338118.1:1202793-1226925 GCF_000622305.1 Nannospalax galili | reverse complement strand
CATTCAATTTTATGTCTTACAGGGTTTATATTGAGATCAATATTGTATAACTGTATTAATTCAACTGTGAACCTAAAAATTTACAGCCACTTTCAGAAAAGATGTATCCTTGCTCTGGAAATTGTTACTAAATATGTTAAAGCTGTAATGAAATGCCTTTCTAATTGTGTGGTCATTAAATTTAAAAAAAAAGTCCTAAAAGTAAGTGGTCTAGAGCTTCAACACAGTTAAAGCTATATAGAAGAAACCCTTAGCCAATATCATCCTAAATGGAGAAAAACTGGAAGCATTCCCATTAAAATCAGGAACCAGAGAGTGCTGCCTACTATTTCCATTTCTTTTCAATATAGTGCTTGAAACTCTCGCAAGAGCAATAAGACAAGAGAAGGTAATTAAAGGAGTACCAATTGGAAGAGATCAAATTATCCCTATTTGCAGATGATATATTATACTTAAGAGATCCCAAAAATTTCACTAGAAAACTGTTATATAATTGATTAATACTTTCAGTAAAGTAGCAGGATACAAAATCAATTTACAAAAATAAGTAGCCTTTCTATAGATCAATAACAAGCAATCAGAAAAAGCATTCAAGGAAACCTTTCCATTCTCAGTAACCTTAGAAAAATAAAATATTTTGTTAGAACCAATACTGTGAAAATGACCACCTTACCAAAAGCAATTCATAGATTCAATGTAATCCAAATCAAAATACCCATGATATTCTTCACAGAACTTGATAAAAATCATCCTAAAATTCATATGGAATAACAAAACATCCTGGATAGCCAAAACAAACTTGGACAAAAAGATCAATGTTGGGAGGATCACCATTCCAGATCTCAGATTATATTACAGAGCTAAAGTCATTTAAAAAAGCATGGCACTGGCACAAAAATAGACATGTAGACACATAGGTCAATGGAACATAATAGAAGACCCAAACATGAGTTCATAAAATTTCAGCCCCCTGATATCTGACAAAGGTGCTAAGAACACACAATGGAGGAAAGCTAGCATTTTCAACAAATGGTGCTGGCAAAACTAGATCTCCATCTGCAGAAAAATGAAACTTGATCCTTATTTTTTACCCTGCACAAAAGACCAAAATGGATCAAAGACCTCAATATAAAACCTGAAACTTGGAAACTGCTAGGAGAAAACATAGGTAGCACCCTCCAATATATAATTGTAGGAAAGGACTTTCTAAATTAGACACCAGCTGCTCAGGCACTAAGGTCAACAACCAGTAAGTGGGACCTCATTAAATTACAAAGTTTCTGTACAGAAAAAGAAACAAACAAAGAAGGGAAGAGGAAACCCACTGAGTAGTCATAAAAACAGCATGGTACTGGCACAAAAATAGACACGTAGATCAATGGAACACAATAGAAGACCCAAAAATGAGTTCATATAATTTCAGCCACCTGATATTTGACAAAGGTCCCAAGAATACATAATGGAGGAAAGATAGCATCTTCATGCCTTCATGCCTTCAAAACCAGTATGAGTAGGAGATTCTTACACATTACTGTGTCCTGCTTCCAACTTGAGATGGAGTCTTTGTCACCCTCTGGACTACAGCTTCTGTGTGCTGGCCTGAGGAAATTCTTCCCAGATTATTACCTTGGTGATGCTGACCTTTTGTTACTCACAGGTGATCTTTTGGCCCCAGCTAACCATAATCAATTGCCCTAGTAAAGCAAAAGTTTCACTTCGGTGGTTCTGGTATCTTCTTAATCACAGATGATTCTTCAGTCCCAACCAACCAGAAATCAGATTCTCAATTCAAAATATCACACAAACAGCTCTGATTGTCTTTGCTTCTCTTGAAATGTCACAAGGTAGGCCTCCATCATCTACATTTCTCTTTAGCATAATGGTTTCAAGCTCTGAGCACCAAATGGCTTTTTGAACCCAAGGTTCCAAATACTTCCACAATTCTTCCCAAAATATCAAGATCAGGTCTGTCCCAGCAATATCCCACAATCCTGGTACAACTTCTGTCTTAGTTACTTTTTGTTGCTGTGATGAAAACACTGACCAAAACCAACTTGGGGAGGAAAGGGCTTATTTGGCTTATAGCACAGTCCATTATCAAGGGAAGCCAAGGCAGGAACTCAGGGCAGGAACCTGGAGCACAGACCATGGGGGTATGCTGTATTGATCCTGCTTTCTTAGACAACACAGGATCACCTGCCTGGGGGTGGTACTGCCCACAGTGAACTGGGCCCTCCCACATCACTCAACACTCAAGAAAATGCCCCACAGTCGGGTCCCCAAGGTAAATTCAGTAGAAGAAATTCCCTAATTGAGTTTCCCTCTTTCCAGGTGTGTCAAGCTGACAACTACAACCACCCAACACAGTTACCTTTCAGTTCTTCTTTCTGCCTGTCTCCTCTACTACAGCCTGCTGATGCCCGAGTTTTCTGTCTACAAATAAACTTACTGATTTTAAAAAACTATTCCTAGTTCTACATGCCCACCATCTGCTCCTTCTTGTGTCATACTAATCCTATTATACAAAAACTTCCCTCACAGTAAATATCACCATACTTCCTGAGGACCTTTGCCTTTCCTGTGCAGGGGTATGTGTGCTTGTGTGCGTATTGCCATTTCACGTTTTGTCCCCCTGTCCCAGAATGGTTTTATTATAGCTACTCTTCTGGCTAAATTTCCCTTCATTTGTAAAACCTTTTCCTAGATATGTTACCTATTACCCTCATTTATGCCCCTTTAAGCCATTTTGAATACTTCTGTTTTATATTATATTCATTGTAAGTCTTTTCAATATATTGTACTTGAGAGTCATATTGGTGATCAATAAGGTCCATGAATAGCACTATGTTTTCTGCCTGTCAAAGCCAATTAGAAAATAGAGAAGTCAAGTACACAGAGGTCAAAATATCATCTCTTAATAAAATATATTCTAGAGATTCTGGCTTAGGCATCAGGCCAGATGACACAGGGACACAGCATGTCTGATAGGTTTATCACTTGGCCAGTAAACATCAGCTGTTACTGACACCCTGCCTCCAATCAGATGAGGACCATGAGCCAGGACTGTCAGCTCAGTATCTCTAAATTCCTGAAACAACAAAGCTGTGAGATCACAAATGAGCTGTTTCAGATAAATATATTTTGGAATTATCTAGTATATACATCTTAAAAAATGGAACTAAAGCATGACTATCAATTCCAAATACAAAGTGTTGTTTTACAAGTAAATGGATTAACATATGATTGAGTCACTTCAAGTCACCACACATAGTTCCTAGTTTCAACATCAGAGTTAGGAAAAATGCTGAATAATGTAGAATATAAAATGGTCATATGGTAAATTTTTCTGTGTACATTTTTAGAGAAAAGATAGAAATCAAAAGTATTGTTAGATGTTAATGAGGCAGATTACACAAGAAGTGAAATTTATTTGTGTTTTCCAGGAAAAAAATTTAAATTACAAGCTAGAA
This sequence comes from Nannospalax galili, assembly GCF_000622305.1. NCBI lineage: Eukaryota > Metazoa > Chordata > Mammalia > Rodentia > Spalacidae > Nannospalax > Nannospalax galili. The sequence goes on along the minus strand of NW_008338118.1, from coordinate 1,223,455 downwards.
ATTGGGTTTATTTGTTTAACAAACCTTTATTGATCATCTTCCTATGTCATCAGCCCCTGATCTGACATTTTGGATATATTAGAACAAAACAAAGATTCTTGTAATCCTGTGGCATATTCGAAGAGAAGACAAGCAGATGGTAATAAACAATAGCAAAATCAACCACACAGTCTTATAGAAAGTAAAAGGTATGCTGGGTATGGCAGCGTATGCTTTTAATCTAAGCACTTGGGAAGCAGAGGCAGCCAGATCTCTGTGAGATCAAGGCCAAGATTATGGTCTTCCCTACCATGATGAATTGTATCATTGAGCAGTGAGCCACAATAAACTCTTTCTTAAGTTGTTGTCAGGCTAGTTTGTCACAGCAATGAGTAAAGTAATTAATACATAGAGAAAGCAGAATCAAAGGAATTGCATCAAAGAGAAAGAAATCTGTTTCTAAAAGAGTGAGTGATCTAGACCTCATTCAGAAAATCACTTTGAGCAAAGACAAAAAGATAGGTAAGGAGTTACTATGCCATTGAACTATCTAAAAGAATGGAGCAGGCCGATGGCATAGCCAGTGGGAAGAGCCTTGTGTGAGAACATAGAGCTGCAAGGACAAGCAGGCCAGTGTGTTTGCAGCAGAACAGAAGGTGGAGGGGAGAAACAGGACAGAGTTGAGATCATTGTGGTTATGCCATGGATGGCTTAGTGAGACATTAGATACAACTGCTATAACTGAATGGGAAGATCATGGACATTCTAGAACAAGCAAAATAGCAGACATGGATGTGAAAGTATCATCACAAAAAGTTCTCAGCAAGGTTTGGTGAAAATGGATTAATTTGATTGAATAATCTTATTCTTTCAATTTCTAGAATTATAAGCTTATTGTTGTTATAGCATGATAGTAAGCAAATAGGTGACAGAAGAAAACTGGACATTAACTTTGATGGTGCTTTGCAGAGTAATTAGAGAAACTAGGTATGAGGTCTATGGCCTTGACAATCATACTAAGAAAACAAAGGAGATATGCCGGAGAATGATTGTCAAAAGAGAATTGATTCATTTGAGTCAAATGCAATTAGCATCTTCTCTCCATCAGTTGTAAGTTGTTTTTCTTTGGGGGGGGGTCATTCTGTAAAGACATTTAGATGAAGATTCCACCGAGCAACAAAAGTTTTTGTTCATGGGCTGGAGAAACGAATCAGCCATTAAATACTGGCTGCTCTTGGCAGAGGACTCAGATTTGAGTCCCAGCACCCATCCATAACTCCAGTTCCAGGGAATCAACACCCTCTTTTGGCCTCTACAGGCTTTGATGACATGGGTGTACCTACATGCATGCAGGCAAAACACTTATACAAAATAATAAATAAATAATAAATAAATAAATAATAACAAAAACAAGTTTTTGCTCATTGTTACTGTCTAGTTCACATTGTTTATTTCCTATTTTAAATCCTTCAGGTGCTGCGGTGCCCACCTGCAGTGTACAAGTAGTTGAGATGGTGGCCTGCCCCATTGGACAGTTTATCATATAGCCTCTTATAATAGCAAATTATATTTTTAAAACATGAATGCCAAAAGGAAAGTTTACCTATATGGTTCTTAAGATTAGTTTATATCACAAGTCTCCATAGTATTTATAGGAAGGGAGTATCAGCGATGACGACTCAAGGGCAGGGAAGTCTGGAATTTGATCATCTCTCTTTTTATGCAATTAATCAAAGACATCAACAGAAGATCTATATCTTTCTTTGATAGAGGGCAGAGTCCCTTAGAACTTTTAAAATTATGTCTGGAAAATAGATATTCTAAAGTGAGTTCATATTTAGCATGAATGATGAACTGTGGGGCTGCTCATTTGCTACACCAACACAGCACCACAAACTAGGTGGCTACGAAAAAAGGAGATTTATTCTGGAGGGCAAAACATGTTTCAAGACCATTTTCCCTCTGACGGCTGTAGAGCAGGCTTCCTGCCAGGCCCTGCTTCTAGCTTCTGCAGATCCCTAGATTGTGGCAGCAGAGCCATAAGAAGGTATCATTTTTCTTATGTGAATGTTTGCATATGTGCAAATTTCTTCTTTTATAAAGACATCAGGCACATTTGATGAAGGGCATGACCTACTCAATTCTGCTGTTATTGTTGTTTCCTTTTTTTTTTTTCAGTCGTAGTGACTAGGCCCAGGGTGAAATATATATACAATCAAACAAGGGCTCTACAGTCAAGCTGTATTGCTAGCCTGGCCTGACCTCATCTTTAACTCATTCTATCTTCGACAAACATATTTCTAAAGATGATGGCATTCTTAGGATAATGGAGGTTGAACTTTCAACATATGATTCTGATAGCAGGAAAGACGAGGATGCAATCCAAACCAAAGGATCACTTGTGTAGGCACTAACAGCTAGCAAATATTTAAAAAATAAGGACTAACAATCTAGCTAAACTGTTATGCAATATGATGATTTTTCACTTAGAATTTTAAATTATTGAAGGGGTTATTTACATTTATTTAGCCATTATGTATAAATACAGAGTGTAAGTTAAAAAATCCAAGTTAAATAAACTAGCTTAACTTCTTCTTAAACCTTTATTTAAGCTTAATTCTCAAAATCACTTATCTACACAGTGATCAAAAAGTTTTTTGAATATTTTATTTATTATTTTTATTTTATGTGTATGCATGTATTGCCTGCATGTAGGTAAGTGCACCTGTGTCATGCAGTGTCGGTGGAGGAAAGAGGAGGCTGTTGGATCCCCTGAAATTGGAGTTACGGACAGTTGTTAGCAGCCATGTGGGTGCTGAGATTCAAACCTGGGTCTTCTGCAAGAACAGTCAGTGTTGTTAACCACTGAGCTATCTCTCCAGCCCAGCCACTCAAATATTTTTGATGTAATTATACCCACTGATCCATCAACATCATTGTTCATGAGGTGCTTACTCTAAATGTCGTCCAATGCTATCTTAAGGACTCTTCCAAATCACCAACACCCATGATCTTCCTGTCTCATCGAGGTGACAGTGGCAATTCCATCATCTTGTGAATGTTTCTTGTGTTACAGAAAATTGAAGATATCATCCAATCATAGCTCTTCACTGTGCATGAGCATTTCACCTTGAAATCAATAGAATACAAGCACACTAACTTTGCTTCTGACCTTGTATAACTTTTCTACTGCTACTGTATCAAATGACCTCAGACTTATAGGCCTAATAGGTACTATTTTACAGTTTTATAGAGGACAGTAGATTGGACTTGATTTCAGAAAAATCATCTAAATAGCATAAAAAGTGATTTGAGATATTGGTGTTAGAACATTTGTAGTCTTTGGCTACAATAGTAGGAGGGCTCCAAAAACAAAGACTGTCTTATGGTGTGTACTTCATTTTTTAATTTAAGAAGTCAAAGCTCATTTTTATTTCCAACACTCAAAACTATTACATTTTCTCAGAATATTTAAAAGCATGTCTAGGATATTATACTCTTATTTAGTTAGAAATTAATTTTATATATACCTCCTATATAGGATATATGTCTGATGATTAGTGAGTATACATAACATAAATTTACATACACACACCTCTTAGAAGCTGGAAACAATAAAGTTTTATGAAGCCTTTGCTACTTTTTGAAGGTGAACAGAGAGGGCTTTCCCCATCTGACATCAAATTGATGTCACAGGAGAGGCAGGAGATAATCCAGGAGGACATCTGTGACCACCGTGGAAGAAGAAAGGGGTCTTGGACTGGAAAGACAGGCAACCTCTCCAAGGTAGAAATAGCCCTTTGCTGGCTAATGATAGATAATCTGGGAACCTACTCCCTCCTAGAGACCCAGAAATGACTTTGGCTACTGCCTTCCAGGATTTTAAGCAGCGAAAACCTTGGAGCCCTCCATGTGTGACTTTTCAGTGACTTGCTTCCAGCAGAATGCTGCCTCAGAAGGAAAGCCTCCTTCCCATCCTTCCACACAGACTCTCCAAGACAGTCTCTCTTTTTTTGTCATCATTGGCTAATGATTTGTCTGTCTGAGGAAGCAGTGATACAGCCCCTTTGTAATCAAGAGACCTTTATGCCACATTTCCAAAAGTTTAATCCTCAACCACAATGCAAGACACCACAATGAAAGACAGTTTCTATCTGCTGCTATAGTGGGTTCATTTGTTTCTCTGAGTAGAGACAATATTTCCCTTCCTTCAGGGAGTGCTATAGAAGGCCTTCCTCTGGGTGTGATGTTGTCTTTATTCTGTTCAGTAGTCAGCATCTGTGAACACCCAGAAAAGGGAACCTGGAAAAGATAAGGGCTGTTAATTAATCTTCTATTATGGAATTAGGGGAGAGGACTCATGAGGCTACACCCGTGCCCAGGAATTTATAGAGTTACTGCTTGCTAGGGAAGAGTTATATTGAAGCCCTTCCCCTTCCCAAGACTTACAGACAGTTAACAGTAGTTAAGAGGAGGGGCTCAGGTGGTCATGGCCTGCTCTAAGATTTAAAGATTTTTTTTCCTTCAGAGATAGAGCGTCCTATAATTTTCCCATGCTCCTCTGAGTAACTCTAATGATCCTCATTGTTTCGCCAAGCTCAATGGTAGTCTATCTGGAATGAATAGATGCTTGTTCATCTCTCTAGAGAAAGTTCACATTACAAAAGGATCAATCTCAATATTCGTTTAGATGAATATATTATGCTGTTTACTTTGACTCTTGTTAGCTTCCACTGTATGGCTAATTTCCTTTCAAATGTATATTTGACCTCTGATTATTGTTATTGTCTCATAAACTTGAATTGTTCGGTTCAATATTACAAATTGGTTTATATTTTAGTACAAGAGACTTCTTCAAAATAATTTGTTATTTGGAGGAGTTTAGGAGTCTGTGAAGCTGTAAGCTGTACTCTTGATAAATAAAGAACAAGCATGAAACAATCACCAATTCCATTCTAGGTTGCTAGATGCTCTCAGTTATTCTTGTGTGTGTGTGTGTGTGTGTGTGTGTGTGTGTGTCTTGCAAATTATTTTATGTAACTTTAATTAACTTGCACCACTTTTTTATTTCCTGAATCTTTATTCTTTAGATTTATGCATCACTCCTCTTTTTAAAGCAACTTTTTTTTAATACAAAGGCTATAAAAACATATAATTTAACCAGAAGAAAATAGTTTGAAAGATCAGTGTGTTCTGGCTTCATAAATACTCCGTGATGGAAGCTTCCAGGTTCAAACAAGTTGGGAAAAGATGCATATTTACACCCCATCTTTAGAAATAGCAGTTTAGTATCTTGAAGGTGGTGATGTAACCTTCATAAAGAAGACTGGCTTACTCCTCTAAACCAGAACTAGACCAAGATATTTTCTAGAAATAAAGGGCCAATAGCTATGATACATGGATGTACAAACAAATAAATAATATTTAGTAATCAACGGAGATAATTCCTATGTATTTTGCATCAAATATGTGTAAATTTTGAGGTTATCCAAGAATCAATGCAACATGAATATTTTGTTAGTGTAGTAGCATAGCAAGAAATACCTTATGAGAATCAGAGAGCCAGGAAATGATTCTGTGAGTCTCTACTCGGTATTTCCTGCATTTATGACACTTACATAGGCACAAATGATGCAGCAGTGTATAAAGCAGAGCACTATTGTTCTTGGGAAAAGTAAGTAGAGTAAATAAAATGCATTAAAATCAGTTATGTTCTAAGGTGGAAAAGAAATTTTTTTAAAGAAAAAAAAAGGAATAAAAATAGTGGCATAAATGTTGGTAAGATGACCTTAAAGTGCTTCACTGAGACATTGTCATGGAGTTAAGACCAAAGAGAGATGTGACTATAGAGTATAGCTCTGAAACATATTTTAGGACAATGGAATAGCAGAAACATAGCTGCACCAAGCAGCAAGGAAAACAAGATGACTCCAGCAAGCAAGATGTCGAGGACAAGAGCAGCAGTTGTGGTAAGATCAGTAGGGAAGGGGAGGGAAGATCGCAAAGGACTCTAAGTCATTATAGACAGGTGGGTTAGCTCTGAATGAGAAGCCTTTAGAGAATTAAACCATGGATCTGACTTGAGCTGATCTGCTTTCCAGTGTGCATTATGTAAGTAAAACTGGCATTTATCACTTCCACCAACACCCAGTTGTTTCTCTTAGCTTTAAAATGGAGGACAATGAGCTGAATCTTTGGGTGGACCAAAGGTTATTTTCCTGGGTTGTGGTAACAGTCTATACATAGTTTTGCCATCTCCATGTCTTATCAATGGACTATATTTAAACATGTGTCTCAAATATCCCCCACCCCACAAAGTCTTATAATATGTGCTAAAACTTACCCACAGATTGGTGTTACTAATGGTGGTGACAAATCTAAGGGGAAGGACCTAAAAAGAGATCCTTGGCTCACTGGTGCCATGTACTTGTAGAGGATAATAGGATCTAGCTCCTACTAATCCTCGCTCTCTTTTTCTCTACACCATAGTATGAATGACTTTGCTATAAAACATACACTAAGCCACAGGTTGAAAAGTCAAAGGGCCACGGACCATGGACTAAAACCTCTAAAACTATGACTCCCAAGTAAAATTTTCCCGTGAATTAGTTATTGTCTCAAATACTTATTACAGTAACAAAGCTGTCTATTATAGAGTAACAGAGAGTTGCCTCAGGGAACCTTACTTTTGGTCTATAGATTAGTGAAGATATATACACATGTAGATATAAATACTGATATTTAGTTATAACTGAAGTGGTAGTTGTAGACAGATATGTATATTTTCAATGACAATATTCTAGATCTTTATAAAGTTTGTAAGGTTTCATTTGCTTATTGACTACTTGAAAGTATATCAGTATTTTTCTTAACCACATAGGAAAATTTGTATGATGCACAGAACTGAATACAGGAGGAGACAGGCCTCTGTGGGTGAGAGAGTATGTGCATGAGTGTATATGTGTGTGTGTGTGTGTGTGAATGTGTTTTCTTATTATTAAAAACTGGATCAAGCCGGGCATGGTGCCAGACACCTTTAACCCCAGTACTCGGGAAGCAGAGGCAGGAGGATCTCTGTGAGTTCAAGGCCAGCCTAGTCTACATACTGAGTTTCAGGACAGCTGGGGCTACAGGGAGACCCTGTCTCAAAAAGACCAAAAAAAGAAAAAACTGGATCAGAATTTTATAATATTCTTTGTCCCACATATAAAGTGCTTTGCTATCCAGAACTTTAATCTCTTTTAAGTTTTCTTATTTAATTTACTTTTGGAATTTCTGAAAGAAGATGCATTTTGTATGTTTGAAGGGTACGTTGCTTATGAATATTGCTACATCAAATAATCATCAAGATTGGAGCAGGCGCTGCTGATAGTGCATGACTGGGCAGTCAGGACTCTCACTTTCCCCCGACCTTGACTTGCATCAAAAGTCTTCTGAAGGAAGAATTTGCTCTTAATTTCTTTTTGTTTGCTTAGAAGAGAAGAGTGGGACAACAATGAGAGGTACCACTGGCCTAGCTGGTCCTCAGCCAGTAAGTATTAGCTTGGCCACAACAGTTGCTGATGGCTCCTATCTAATACAGCTGCTCAGTACCCCAGTTTGGAGAAAATGTTGTCCTTGCCTTTCTGGAAGCTAAATGACCACTATCTCTGAGTTCAAGGTAATTTCCCAAAAAGACATACTATAGAGCTCAAATTCAAACAGTCACTAACTCATATTCTCCTCTTTTCTCTTTTAAAATGGGAACAATAAAGATGGCAGTATCCAAAAACAGTCATTTTAATGAACTGATAACAATTATTAAATTAATAAACACTAAGTTAACACAACATTGTAACATCTAAAGTGGTAAGAACCCATTGGATTCATTACAACTATGCCCTGAACACATTAAATACAGATCATAATGACTCTCACAATACCCACTGGATTAAATTTTCCATATCCTTAGAACAATTTTCTTATTTCTAAGGTGCAATTTTTAGGAGACTAGTTCTACAATTTATGACATTCCTGTAAATCTTTATCAATTTTAACTTACATATTCTGCTATAAAAGCAAACTTTTAACACCATTCTGAATACTATATCTATTTTACCATTTATAAATGGAAAATGTTACTGAGCAATATTTGCTCTGTGGATACACTTTAACAATTTAAAGAAATACAAATAAAACAAAACACAGAGTTGTGATTTGAACAATTCAACTTATTTTTCTATACTGCCTCCTGGCAGAAACTTCAGCTTTCAATATATTCAGAATGAGTGAACTATTTCTTTCTATTGTTTTCCCATGTGAACTGTTGGATTGTATCCACATAGATCTTCACAGTGTTAGAAGTGATGTTTAGTTTAATGGGAATGCACAATGCTCCTAGGAAAGCATTTTCTATAGGAATATATTCTTGTGGCAATTTTTTTAGCCCAAAAGGTGACATATAAGCTCCTTTTCTATGATGCATTTCAACAAAAGCACAGATGGACTCTGAATGTGTTACAAAAGAATGAATGTTCAAGTACCAATTATTTACTCTACTGGGCTCCAAATTTCATGAATGAAAATGTTGAGTGTCACAGTGTGACTCGTATTGACTCAAAATGTTGCTCTCGATTAACCAAGCTGACATGGAGAATTGTCTCCATGTGATGATTTAAAGTGAGGCTAATCCTCACCTGTGGTATAGAGGAAGCAAGATGTATCATCCAGAGAAGTCTCCAACTTGTGCCAAGTAAGAGTTGTGCCTGTGTCAGTTGACAGTGCCACTTGAAACTGAATAGAAATACCCTTTTCCATGATTCCATGTCCATGCCTGACCCTAGACACAATATGATCATTTGTTACAGGGGGGAACACGTAAAATGCTTGCTTTAATGTTCCACGGAAATTTCGTATTGTTAAGGTGCAAGTTCCATATCATGCCAAATCCATCATCAGCTTGCAAAGACTCTCCTTTGTCACAAGTCTAATATTTGTCTCTGAACCTAAAAAAGTCTCTTTGAGTAACTGAGTTCAGCTCCAATCTGTTGTAGTTCACTGTGATATTAAGCAGCTTCCATTCTCCATAGGAAAGGAGAAAAAGAGTGGGAAAAAATAAACATTTATAAAAAGTTCAGGAAAGAAAACAATCAAACAAAGAAGGGTTGCTCTCAGATCTGTGGGTCTAAGCACTGCACCTCTGGTGTGCATAAAGGTAGAAGACCTCAGTAAGAATTAGAACCGGAGTTTAGCACTGATCAGGTGAGTGACTAAGACGAAATAGAAACTCATTCATTTCAGGCAGGAAGATTAAGTGCAGAAATATCCGGTTCATCAGCCAGTGAGAGTTTGACACCAGTTTAAACTGGAAGTAAACAGAGCTGTGGGGAGAAGGGCAGGCTGTCTGCTCAAATGGGAATCTTTGATCAGATTTCATTAGGTCATCTCCTGAAGAAACAGTCTAAAATTTACAACTGGACAAAAGTTTATTTCCTGCAAGTGTGCCAAAAAAGTATCTAAAATATATTTTTATATGACAGAAACTTTTTAGTCCCTCAAATTTTAAAAAACTAGGTAAATTATTCTCTTCCTTTACTTCTCTTATAGGGACATTTTAATAAGATGCTGCCTATAAAATCTCTGCTGAGGCTGTTTTGAAGAAAAGCAGAAGGAAAAGGAAGGCATTGTTAGCATTAAGGATTGCTTGTTATATATCTGCTTTTACAACATAGTTTCTGAAAAGCCCTCCTATGTCTATGCCACTAAGCAGAGAATTGTATTAATTTTGTAATGTCTTTATTATGCAACCACTTTAATTAGCAGTTAATTTAATCTATAATTAAATCATATTTTAGCTCAAATTTTAGAAAAAACTCTTACTCAATAAGAAAATAATTGATGTCAAGATAGCTGTCCTAAAATTTGAATATATGCTAGGAAAATAAAATTTAAAGTTATTTCCTCTAATAACTCAAATAAATACAAAGCCCTAATTATTTTTGAATGGGGCATTCCTTTTTCAAACTATTAGCTCGTTCAGACTATTTGATTGAGAACAAAACAAAATGGAATGCTTTCAGTCAGTCTCAAAAGAATGAGACTTTTCTTAGTGCCTAATTAGCTTCCTCTTTTATAAGTGAAGAGGATTTGCTCAGTCAGACCCTCTCTTCAAAGAGGGCCCAGCAAACTCACATTTTACAAGAGTCAGTAGACAGAGTTTCCAAGCATGTCAGATCATATTTCCTTTGGAGGTACAGGACACGGAGAAATGTCTGAAAGGACAGGTTACCCCACATGCCAACAAACAGCTATGCCAATTGCTCCCTAGGGTAATCCATCACATTTGAGGCAGTCTGTGCACATAATTACTAGTGACACAAGCACTTTCCTCAGCCAAATTGATTCAAGTTGAGTACCTACTGAAATTCTCACTAAACTAGATGGACAAATAATCCCCCTTTATTTGTAATTTTATCAAGAGAGATTTAGGTAGGCTGTGAATGGAACAGTTCACAAATAGTTAATAAAATTCTACAACATAAAGCAACTCTTGTCCTTAGATAAATGGAAGCATGGATATGTGAACTTTATTTCAACCAAAACCCAACTGAATAGTGCCATTGCATCCAGGACTCAGTAAAATCATTGAACTTTTCTCTTCTTTCTTTATAATTTATTTTAAACACAATGGTGCTAATTTCAATTTGTCAAAACTCATAGCTTAGTGGTAAAGTATTTACCTAGCACACATGAGTCCCTAAGTTTAATCCTCAGTGAGGGAAAAATAAAATATTGGGGAAGAGAGATTTCTCAGTGGTTAAGGATATGTACTGTTCATCCAGAGGCCCTGAGTTCCATTCCCAGCACCCACATCAGGTCGTTCACAGCAACCTATTAACTCCAGATCCAGGGGACCTGATGCCTCTGGCTTTTGCAGTTATGTGCACATACTCACAAATAGACTTACATACATACAAATAATTAAAAATAATAAAAAATAAATCTCTAAACATGTTGATGTTTTGGAATTAGCTACCCAATAGATTGTCTAATTGTATTCAGTAAGGATATTGCAAAACCTTGTGAAAAAACTTGTGTTGAAAAGTTGTTATATAAAATATACTAATAATATTCAATGGTACAGTCACATAAAGGTGAGCCTTAGAGATAGATGTTTAGCATAAATTGAAAAAGATAAGGAAAGAAAAAGAGAAAGTCCAAATTTTCTTTTTTATATTCAGATTCCAAATTTTTATGCAAAACTGATCCATACTTATTTACTTGATCTAATGATATATATTAGCATCATATTCACTTGTAATTTTACTGAATAAAAGATGTTTTTTATATTATAATATGACATTTTCTTATCTTCTCCTTTGAAATGACATCATGTACTGTTTCCTGTTACTACTATAACAAATTACCACAAACACAGCAGACAGGAGAATTGTTCCTTTCCAGTGTTAAATGTTAGTAACTTGGAAATCACCACTCCATTCTAACATTAAAAAGCTGAGAAGCATGAAAAATCAACATTTGTTGAATATGAAGAGAACTGTGGACACAAGAAAAACGGCTGTTCTCGAGATTGGAGCAATACCCAGACAATTTCAGGAAGCCTTTACTTACCTGTTTCTACATCAGAGGGGAATCCATCCCTGAAGCCAGTGGGAAAATCTGAACTAAATGGTAACTTTCTGAAAGAAAATGTGATGATGTCTGAGAGTTAGAAACTGCAGGTGCACACAGTTCTAGGGTGGTTACCACAGTACTAGGAGATTTACCTCTAGGACCAATATTTCACAACACATACAGAAGAAAAAGTATCCCCTTATATTTTTGTCAGGGAAAGGGTAAAAGGAATCATTTGGAAATATACCAGAATACTCTGATTTTCTTAGCAAAACTTGGCCTCAAGAAAAATTTTAATTTTGCTAAATCTAACCTATTCTAGTAACAAAAATTTATCATAGCTTATGACACCTGTGGGGAAGGGAAAGGCACAACTCTACCTCATGCTAGCCATCCTGTCCCACCTAATGAATGAGAAAAAAAACAATGCAGCAAATGACAACAAAACCTTAGAAACAGTCATGAAGTTCATATTTCAAGGAAATGAGTTCATTAAAGAAAGAGGTATGGGGCTGGAGAGACGGCTCAGAAGTTAGGAGCACTGACTGCTCTTGCAGAGGACCCGGGTTCAATTCCCAGCACCCACATGGCAGCTATGAATAGTCCTTAACTCCAGTTCCAGGGGCTCTGATAGCCTCTTCTGACCTCTGTGGGCATTGCAGGACACGGGTGCACTCACATACCTGCAGGCAATACACTCATACATATAAAATTAAAAAAAAAAGAGGTACAATCTTAAGACTATATAGTATATTTCTATCATCCATACTCTACCACCACATCAATAAAGGTCTTTTACATTAGCTATTCGTACTTGACACATTAGGTCTGAGTATCAACCAACCAATCAATCAACCAATTAATCAATCAATCAATCACAAGGCTTGCCACAAGGCAAAAAAAAAAGAATTTAAAGAAAGAGCAAACACTGACTCCAGACATTGCAGAGATGTTCGTATTACCACACTAGCAACATGGAATCATCATGATTAATATGCTAAGGACTCTAATGTATAAATTAGAGAGCAAGCAAAACCAGAGGAGCAGGGTAAGCAGACAGATGGCAATCCCGATAAAGAAGCAAAAGATAATGTTAGAAATAAAAAAAATATTGTAATGAAAATAAGGACTACCTTGACGGACTTGTTAATATGCTAGATATAGTTAAAGAAGATTGCTTAACTGGGGGATCTATCAGGAGGAACATCAAAAGTAAATATTAAAAAATATCAATGACTGATGAAATGCACATCAAAGCATCAGTGAGCCATGGGGCCACCAAAGAAGAAAAGAGGGCTCAGAACACATATTTAAAAGAATGACTTATGAATTTTTTTAAATTAATATCAGACACCAAATCACAAGTTCGGGAAACAAAGAACACCAAACAGGATAAATGCATACTCTTAAAGAATCTCTACCTAGTCACACAATGTTAGAATAACAGAAAATTAAAAACAAGGAAAAATGATGAGAGAAGCTAGAGGGAAAATAGCTTACATGTTGAGGAAGAAAGACGAAAATTACATCTAACGTCTCAGAAAACCATGCAAGCAAGACAGTTATGGGAACATAGATTATTGAAAGAGAAAAAAAGATTTCAACCTAGAATTCTGTAGCTTGTGGAATTATATTTCAAAACTAAAAAAGCAATAAGGACTTTCTCAGACTAGAGATGAGAGGAGAGAGAGAGAGAGAGAGAGAGAGAGAGAGAGAGAGAGAGAGATTGAAAATGATCAAGAGAATTTGTTGTCTAACAAGCAAAATCCAATAAGCATTTATGTTAAAAGTTCTAGAGGGAATTGGACTGGAGGGGACATACCTCAACATAAGTCCATATACAACAAACCCACAGCCAACATCACTCTAAATGGAGAAAAACTGGAAACGCTTCCATTAAAATCAGGAACCAGACAAGGCTGGCCACATCTCCACTCCTTTTTAATATAGTGCTTGAAACTCTTGCAAATAAATCAAGAGTAGGAAATTAAAGGACTATTAATCCGAAAAGAATAGGTCAAATTATCCCAATTTATGGATGATATGATACTATACCTATGAGATTCCAAAAATTCCACCTGAAAACTCAGCAAAGTAGCAGGTTACAAAATCAATCTATAAAATCGATAGCCTTTCTATATACCAATAACAAGCAACCAGAGAAAGAGTACATGGAAACCATCCCATTCACAATAACCTCAAAAAAAATAAAATACCGTGGAATAAACCTGACTAAAGACATTAAAGACCTTTACAATGAAAAATTTAAATCTTTGAAGAAAGAGATTGATGAAGACACCAGGAGATAGAAGGACCTCCCATGCTCATGAATCGGAAGAACTTAATATTATGAAAATGACCATCCTATCAAAAAGCAATATATAGATTCAGTGCAATCCAAATCAAAGTCCCCATGACATTCTTCACAGAATTTGAAAAAAATCCTAAAATTCACATGGAATCACAAAAGGCCCCATATAGCCAAAACAATCCTGAGCACAAAGAGCAATACTTGTGGGATTACCATACCAAATCTCAAACTATGTTACAGGGATATAATAATAAAAACAGTATGGTACTGGCAAAAAAAAAAAAAAAAAACAGACACATAAATCAATGGAACATAATTGAAGACTAAAGCATGAGTACATGCTATTTCAGCCACCTGATATTTGACAAAGGTGCCAAGAACAGACACTGAAAGAAAGACAGCATCTTCAATAAAATGGTGTTGCCAAACCTAAATCTCCACTTGAAGAAGAATGAAACTAGATCTTATCTTTCACCTTGTGCAAAAGTCAAATCCAAATGAATCAAAGACCTCAATGTGAAATATGTTAGATATGTATCTTTTGGTTCAATTCCCTTCAGGACTTTTATCATGAATGCATGTTCGATTTGGTCAAAGACCTTTTCTGCATCTATTGACATAGCCATGTGATTTTTGTCTTTAAGTCTTTTTGTATGATTTATTACATTTTTTGACTTATGAGTATTGAACCATCCTTGCATCTCTGGAATAAAGCCAACTTGATTGTGGTGGCTCTTTCTGATATGTGTCTGTATGCAGTTTGTGAGTATTTTGTTGAGAATATTTTCATGTATGTTCATTAAGGACATGAGCCTGTACTTTTCTTTTCTTGTGTCTTTACCTGGTTTTCGTATTAGAGTGATACTGGCTTCACAGAAGAAGTTTGGGAGTTCTCCATCTGTTTCTACCTTTTTGAATAGCTTAAGTAGTACTGATTGTAGATCTTCTTTGAATGTCTGGTAGAAATCTGCTGTGGATCGACCTGGGCCTGGGCTGATTTTAGTTGGGAGGTTTTGTACTGCTGTTTTATTTTCCTTCTTTGCTTATGGGCTTGTTTAAGCTGTTGTTCTCTTCTTGGTTTGACTTTGATTGTTTCCACGAATTTAGAAAATCATTCATTTCTTTTAGATTTTCAAATTTATTAGAGTACAGGTTTGTAATGTATTCCCTTGTAGTGGTCTGGATTTTTTTTTTTTTTGATGTGGTGTTTTTCTGCTGTGCTGTTTCCCCTTTCATTTCTGATTTTATTGATTTGGGTGTGCTTTTTCTTTCTTTTGGTTAACTCAGCTAAGAGTTTCTCTATCTTGCTTAACTTTTCAAAGAAGCAGCTCTTAGATTCATTGGATCTTTATATCATTTTCTTTGTTTCTATTTCATTAATGTGTACTCTAATTTTTGCTATTTCTTCTCATCTACTAGGTTTTGGTTTTGCTTTTTCTTGCCTTTACAGAGTATTGAATTTCAATGGTAAGTCACATATTCTTTTTCTGATTTTTTTAATGCCTACATTAAATAGCACATAGAGCTATAAAATTTCCTCTTAGGGTGTTTTTTAAAAAGTGTCCCAGAGGTTTTGTTGTGTTGTATCATCATTTTTATTTAGTTCCAGGGATGCTTTTATTTCTTCTTAGTTTCTTCTTTGACTCATTGATCATTCAGGAGTATATTGTTTAATCTCCAAGTTAGTGCAGTTACTAGTGCTTCTTTTGCTGTTGATTATAAGCTTTATTGCATTGGGAACTGATAAAATGCTTGCAATTATTTCAATTTTTGGTATTTCTTGAGGTTTGTTTTGTGCCCCAGTATGTGGTAAATTTTAGAGAAACTTACATGGGTTACTGAGGAGAAAGTATGTTCTTTGGTGCTTGGGTAGGATATTCTGTAGATATCTGTTAGGTCCATTTGATGTAAGATATCATTTAGTTCAGATGCCTCTCTGTTTATGCTTTCTCCCGCTTACCTATGCATTGAAGGTAGTGAGTTATTTAAATCACCTACTATTATTGAGTTTGGGTTATTCTGCATTTTATAACCCTGTAGTCCTTTTTGTATGAAATTGTGTGCACCAGAGTTTGGTGCATATATGTTCATGATTATCTTCTTGGTTAATTGTTCCTTTGATTAGAATGAACTGACATTCTTTATCTCTTCTGATTAGTTTGAATTTGAAGTCTGTGCTGTCAGATATTAGAATTGTGACACCGACTTGCTTCTTGGTTCTAGTTTCTTGGAATATTATTTTTCAACATTTCATCCTAAGGTGATGCCTGTCCTTGAAGGTGAGATGAATTTCTTGAAGATAACAAAAAATGAGTTTATTTCTTAATTCACTCCTCTAGCCTGTGTCTTTTTACAGGAGAGTTGAGGTCATTGATGTTTAGTGTTAGTGTGGAAAGATGTATATTGGTTACTGCTCTCAAGGCTAGAAGGGGGCACTGAGTGCAGGGATAGTGTAGAGCTATTAGCCTGCAGGAGAATCAAGTTGCAGTGGGTGGGATTTGACTTGCCAGGGTGGTAGGCAGGTTTGAGGTAGGCAGATCAGGATCTCAGAGGCTAGGTGGGGTGGAGACAACTTGTTGAGTGTCTAACAAACTACCCTAGAGATTAAGTTAGTCTGTTAGGAAACTAGTCAAGAGAGAAAGAATTGGCCTGAGCCCAAGGCTAGAAGGGGTCAGAGTGTGAGGAGAGAGTGAAGCATCTCAGGCTGCAAAGGAGTCAAGACACAGTAGGCTGGATCTGACTTAATAAGGTGGTAAGGATGGTCTGTGGAAGGCAGATCTGGAGGCCAGGGGCAACGCAGGAGTGAGAACAGATTGTGGAGAATCTAACAAACTAAGTTGGAAAATTAAGATAGTCTGAGTGCAGGAAATCAGTGCACAGTGGGTAGGTCCAGACTAAGAGGATAGTCCAGAGACCTGGGGCCAAAAGAACAGGAGCCCACCTGGGTCAAATGCTAGAATGTGGACCAAATGCAGAGAGAGGAGCTGGTCAAGCTGTAAGGGAATCAAGACAGAGTGGGTGGGATTTCTGTAATCATTTTTTAAAACCAGTGGTAGTCTTTTCCACAATGATTAAAAACAGAAGCTTTGACTCTGCCTTGGCTACACTGAGGACTCTCAACTAACTTGCACAACCACACATCTTAAAAAGCTACAGAACATAGAAAGTAGGCCTGCTAAAACTAGAAATATTAAGAAGCTAAATACTCCAACTCAAAATATTACCATATTTTTATCTCATTAATAAAAGAAAGTTTAAAATCAACTTTAGGTTGTGGGTTACAATGTGTCATAGTCGCAGTCACTATAGGTGAACAAGTGTTTTGTCATTTTAAGATATGTACTGAATGTCTGATCTCACAATATTTTTTGTATGCATGTTACATGTGTTTTATTAGCAAGACAATTCATGGAAATTGTTCATTCATCAATTTCTCACTTTATTTAGAATCTTTAGCTCTATTTAGGTAGAAATATTGAAATAGGGCATTATGAAGTTTACTAGGATTTAGATACATCTGGACATTAATTGATGTCCCCTCAAAAATTTCCTTTCCTTCACAGTTAGGAGTTGTCTCATAGTCAGGCTTGGTGGTACAAATCTTTAAGTCCAGCACTGTGAGGCAGAGGTAGGCTCTGTGTGAGGCCAGCCTGGTCTATATAGTGAGTTCTAGGACAGATGTGGCTACAGGGAGAGTGTTTTAGGAAGCCAAAAAAAACACACAAAAAAAGGGCCAGAGAGATGGCTCAGCAGTTAAGAGCTGGCTGCTCTTGCAGAAGACCCGTTTTGGTTCCCAGCATCCACACAATGACTAAAACTGTCTGTAACTACAGTTCCAGGAGTTCTGAGGTTCTGATGCTCACTTCTGACATCTGTGGATATTGCACAGCACAGGTGCACTTATATACATGCAGGCAATAAACTCATATACATAAAATAAAAAATAGTAAGCAAAATATTTTTTTCTTAAAAAAGTATTGCCTCTTAGTGATAAACCAGCTTTGTAGGTGTATTGAATGCAATTTGGAAACGTTATTCAAAAATCAATAAGTATTACTTCTGAGAACTATTTCTGAGACAATCCTTAGCACATGCTTCTGTTTAACTATGGGGGCCCTGAGGAAAATACACCTATCGGTTTCTGAGAAGAAAGGAGATGCAGTGAGCACTAGCAACATCTAAATAGAAGGGCTGATGCTCTATTTCTGTGTTGATTTTCCAGCTGGTTCATTTTCTGAGTGTTCTTATAATTTCTGTAGCATTGTTCATTAGTAATCTTGGCATTTCTTTGCCAATAATATCATCAAAAATGATATCAATTTTTTCTACTGCTTTCATATAATTTATGAATTTTCCCTTATCCTGGAATTATCTCCAGGACATTTATTCTCTTACGCTGCTCCTGAGTTCAGTAGGAATGCTTATAACACTTCCTCACACTGCATAACGTTTTCTATAGGCTGCTCATTGCTGCCTTTCGTAGGAATGAAAAAGTTCTATTGCACAGCTCTTGATGCTTGTTATTGGATTTTTTTTGAAATCTTAATTCCATCTCTACTAATACAATCATGCTTTTTCTTCCTTAGGGTTTTAATATGATAAACTATATTTATATTCTATTAACAATAATAACTTGCTCATGTATTCTTATGATATTGTCTATTAGGTAATAATAAATGCACACATACATTTGTATAAATTTGTGTGGGTCATCAAATGGGTGAACATTTGATTTAGGAATTTGTTAAATGAAATTAATCAATAGTTTTGATTATCCTGTGTACTTATTGGGGTTATATTGAATTTTATAGCAGTCTTTTCTAATCTTGAAAATAAGTTACACATGAGAGAGAAATTTAATGTCTCAAATTTTACTAAAACAATCCATAACAGTACTCGGGTTTGGCAGCACTTCCACAGAGAGAATTTTGTCTATGGATTCTACTTTTATTGTTTGGTACACTTAAGTTTTGTTTGCATCACAGTTATTAATTCACTAATTTATGTCTTTTAAGTATTTATTTCATCTAGTTTTTCTTTCAAATTTGGTTTGATATGGTTCAAATATCTGTTATTCTATGAAGATCTATGATTATGTTTTCTTGACGAATTAGATACATTTTGCATAAATTTTTTCCTTTTCTGTCCTTTAGAAATGTTTTTGTGATAAATTTTATTTTTCTTATTAATATTTCCAGATTCTTTAAAGTTAACAATCCTCACAGTGGGGTCCAGCAATCCCTGGTGGTCACCGACACCCTGTCAGAAGTTCTGTGAGAGCAAAACTTTTTTTTCAGGATACTAATATGTCCCTTTTTTACTCTCAATATTTCCTAAGTGCCAGTGGAATTTTCCAGAAACGAATTGAAATACAATATGACAAAGGATTGAGAAGAGAATGCAACCACCCTGTTAATCAAGACTATTAAGTTGTGCAAAAATGCAAATCAAGGCAACTCTTTTTACCATTTTGTTTTTTGTTTTGAAAAATAGTTTTTAAATAGGTATTAATATTGACATACAATGAATTTATTATTGTTATTTTGAAGGCACTAATAAGTATTTCTTTTAAATTCTCCATTTTTATTTTAATAAGATTAATATCAGTGGATATAAATCATATAAACAAAAACCCTTTGAGGTTCTCAATAATTCTTTTCTATTGAACATTTTTAGAATTTCATACGAGTATTGTATTTAACTCATTTCCATTTCTCCATTTCCCCTTCCATTTTTCCCACTCACCCCATTCCTTCTCATTCTCTCATTTCTTTATCTCTTCTGTGACAGCTAATGTTACAAATACGAGAGAGAGAGAGAGAGAGAGAGAGAGAGAGAGAGAGAGAGAGACCTACTAAGTCCATGTAGTGGTGCTCATGTGTGCACATGTTTAGGGTTGGGCACTTGGGATTGGATAACCTCTCAGGGAGCTTGTCCCTGAAGAAAACTTATCCTTTCTCACTTGGAAGCCATTGATTGCTTTAACTCTTCATCTAGGGTGCAGCCTTATGGGGCTTCTCCCATCCATGTTGGCTTGTCAACTGATGTTGTCATTATGTATGCTTTGTCTAGGTACCAATATTGTTGAGATTTCATGGGTGCAGCTTCTCTGTCACTTCTAGAAAACACTATTGAACAGTAGGCATCCTGGTCCACTGGCTTTTACAAGCTTTCTTCACCCCATTCTGCAATGTTCCCTGAGCCTTAGGTGTAGGGTTGCATTTTAGACATATCAATTGGGTTGCACACCATATGGTCACCTTTTCCCTGTATTTTGACCAGTTGTGTATCTCTGTAATAGTCTGCATCTGTTTCAAAAGAAGATTTTTAATGAGATGCGAGAGCTACACTTACCTGTGGGTTTAAAGGATAAATATGTAGCATATAGTTAGAAATTATATTTGTTTAGGGAAAGGGTAGTAATAGGTTTTTCTCTAGGTTCTGTTACCTCTTCAGCTATGGGTATTTGATTAGATTTACAGTTCTTAAGAGCACAAAGAATTCTAAGACAAAAACAAAAGAGAATCAATGCTATAATTAAAATATCTTTATTTCCAAAATTTCTTTGTAGCTATTTATGTATGACTAATTGAAAGCATATAGATTTTTTTTCAATCTACAGACAATTCAATCTACATCTTAACAAATTTACTAAGTTATTTACAAAGTGATTGTGATATATTTTAACTTACTTTTCTAATTTAAGCTGTTTTCACATATTCTATTTTGCTTCTGCATTTCATCTTACCTCAGCATCTA